>NC_142064.1:46634166-46945000 GCF_059756535.1 Pantherophis guttatus
AGACACCAGGTTTGGGAAAGGTTTCTTGATCTGGATTATAAAGGATTATTATTTTTATTATTATTATTATTCAAATTTCTATACCGCCCTTCTCCTTTCGGACTCAAGGTGGTGAACAGCCAAAATAAAACATTTATACATAAAGTACGATTAAAAATAGATTTAAAATAATTAAATTTGGCCCATAGTTTAAAATTTATCAATTTAAAATCCATATCAAAATTTAAAATCAACCATAAAATCATAAAATCAAGAGAGACCGGCTAACTGAAAGAGATGAGTTTTTAGGGCCCGACGAAAAGTCCAGAGGTCGGAGATCACTCATATCTCTGGGGGTAGATTGTTCCAAAGGGTAGGTGCCACCACAGAGAAGGCTCTCCTCCTGGGGGTCGCCAGCCGGCATTGTCTAGCCGACGGCACCCTGAGGAGGCCCTCTCTGTGGGAGCGAACTGGCCGGTGGGAGGCTATTGGTGGCAGAAGGCGGTCCTGTAAGTACCCTGGCCCTAAGCCATGGAGCACTTTAAAGGTGATCACCAACACCTTGAAGCGCACCCGGAAGTCCACCGGAAGCCAATGCAGCTCGCGCAGGAGAGGAGTCACATGGGAGCGCCCGTCGCTCCCATAATCCCCTGCGCAGCTGCATTCTGCACCAGTTGGAGCCTCTGGGTGTATCCCAAGGGGAGCCCCATGTAGAGAGCGTTACAATAGTCCAGACGACTATAAGGATTATAAACAAAGTGTGTGTAAAGCAGTGATACTCTGTAGACCACGGGTGTCAAACTCGCCACATCACATTGCCTTCATGTGATATTTCGCAATGTTTTTCCCATTCGTGGAGTTGGGGTGGGTGTGGCCAGTTTACCCATTTGTGGAGCTGGGGTAGAACATTTTTCCCATTTGTGGAGCTGGGATGCATTGATGCATCTGGCCCACGAACCGCTAGTTTGACACCCTTGCTGTAGACTCTGGTTTCTCATTTCCCCTTGTTCCTATTGGCAAAAACCATGTGTAACAGGTCATGTATGGAAATGTTTTATTTAGGCAAGGCCTTGCATAAATTATTAACAGGCCATCAAACTATTTATATGAATTGCAGTCTTGTTACATTATTTCAGTAATCATCTATAAAAAGGTATTATTTATTCACCCAGAATGTAGGGCAGCATACAAGTTTAACAAATTATTAAATTATTAATATTGTGAATCAAATGGAACTGTCTTTATATGTATTCTTTATACTTTTGAAATATCACAGTTTGAGTGATAAAATCATGGGTAATGTAATTTTGCAGAAGTCAATGATTAAAGATAATAAAATTAATATGACATTAAGGTATTCTGATGTCTAAGAGTTATATTATGATTTTTAAAATTAGTAGCATAAAGAGTCCACTGGAAGAGGAAACAAAATACATTGTTATTTGTATATTCCATATTTCCTCTAGAACTTAATATGCATACCCTTTGCTTTCAGATTTTCAGAAAAATGACTTGCACAAAGGTCCAAATCAGCTTGGTAGCAGTCTTGCGTGCTATTAACATTGCTGATTCTCTTTTTGTCATAAATGTGAGAAATGACCAAGTCCTAAATTAGTTTGTTTCTTCCTTCTTGCCTTCCTTCTTTCTTCTTTATAGGAAAAGCACCCACAATGTTATAAATGAGAACAGCACTATCCCTACTGAATTTGTGCTCCTTGGATTCTGTGTTTCCGAATACCAAACTCCAGATTTCTCAGACTTCTGGGTGCTGTGACAGTTCTCCACCCAAAAAATAAAAATATCATACAATCCTCATTTAACAAAACCAGTTATTTCTTTCGGCTATGTATTATCAAGAAATAAACATACCAAATACAGTCAATAAATTTTTTAGTATACATACAAAAACAAACCAATAATAAAATCTTGAAAGATTACAAAACAAAACATTTTTAGCCAACAGCAAGATAATCAAATTGAAAAGCATGCCGCTCTCTGGGAAGAATATGCTAATTCAACCCTGACATATCTCCTATACCTGTGTGATATCCAATATCATTACTCTGTCACATTTTCACTCTGTACTCAGCAACCACAAAAAAGCAATAACAAGTTCTGCTAGTGATCCACTGATCCAGTCATCCAGACAGCAGCAAATCCCAAGCACTTATCAACTTGTGGATCCAGCATTTCCTGAAAAACTCTGTCCTGGACCACCTCTCTACCCACCTACACAATGGCCAGGCCACAGGTACATCCGTGCCAAACCATTCCTCTTGTATAAATACTTATTAGGGTACTTACAAGGTTATAAGCAACGTTAGCCTATCTTCAAGCATCCCCAAATTTATGACTTTTAGATTTTCTTTCTACTCCATATAATATAATTATTATTACCTTTTTCAAAGGAGTTTTGATATGTGGGATGGATAGAAGAAGCATGGTCTTGAAGAGGAAATAGGCCTTAATTTGGTTATAGAAGCAGCTCTGAATATTTAAAAATAGAATCTGTTGTATTTTTGATCCAAATGTCAAAGAAAGCTTTGATCTCATTATCAGAATGTAAATACATTTACAAGTAGTCCTCAATTTACGACCATAATTGAGCTCAAAATTTATATTGTTAAGTGAGTTTTGTCCTATTTTACGACTTTTCTTGCCACATTTGTTAAGTGAATCACTGAAGTTGTTAAATTAATAACATGGTTGTTAAGTGAATCTGGCTTTCCCATTGACTTTGCTTGTCAAAAGGTCACAAAAGATGATCACATGACCCCGGGACACTGCAACCGTCATAAATATGAACTAGTTGCCAAGCATCCAAATGTAAATTACGTGACCATGGGGTTGCTGTCATGGTTATAAGAGTGAAAAATAGTCATAAGTCATTTTTTCAGTGCTGCTGTAACTTCGAACAGTCACTGAATGAACTGTTGTAAGTTGAGGACTACTTGTATATGAATTATGAAGTTCTGTAAAATACACAAAAGCACAAGATAATGCTAATGCAAAGTTCTGTAGCTTCAATAAAATTCATAACTAAGTGCAAAATGTTTCTGAAATGTTATAGACTTTTTTTCTGTGTGCATCGAGTTAAATTTCAGCATTGTTTTCAAGCACCATTAAATACCATTATCTAAGTACACAGAATAAGCTCTTGAGAGTACAATGTCCCTAGCCAGGTACAATAATTTCAGTGTCGTCTTGTTCTGGGAAGTTACATTATGCTCTTTTTCGTTGTTGATAGTGTTTTATAGAGTTTCAATAGTCAGAGCATATTTATTATATATCTGGGTTAGGGACTCTGATTCACTGCTGCCACCTAGTAACTGTCTAGATTTTTTCAGACTTTGTATGGTACAATCACTTTCTCAATATAAATTAGTGGGCATTCTTTAAACCTTGCAATATGTAATATTAAAAGTGACTTACCTTCAGAGAAACCATTGCATGAATAGTAAGGATCTTGGGTTAGTTTCTGCACAGAAGAAAGCAAACAAAGAGAGTGACTTGTCTTGGAGACCATCTATCCACTAAGTTCAGGCTATTTGGCATGTTCTACTATCTTGATGGGCATGCATGAAAAAGTTTTTCTGTTCCCCATTGTACTACAATTACTAGCATGTGGGAAAACAGTTTAATCTTCCCCTTGTTAACCCAGAGTATCCAGAGACTATTTATTCAACTCTTCTTATTTAGTCATCCGAACATCTGAATTTTTCCTAATGTATCATTGTCTTGCTTTATAAATCAGTCAGAATGATCTCCTCATAATAAAGTCGGACAATAGAAAGCTAGAAGACTTTCTAATATCATAATTCTTTTTATTAAATATTTTTTCATTAGTACAAAGCAAATCTAATAAAAAAAAGGAAAGAGAAAAGAAAGTAAAATATAATCAAGTGCAAAAGAAAACAAAAGAAGAAAGAAAGAAAGAAAGAAAGAAAGAAAGAAAGAAAGAAAGAAAGAAAAGTAGATGATTTCTGGCCTTCTTTTCAACAGATATTAACAAACCCATAATCTCCTGTCCCTTTATTCCAGAAATATCTTTAGCTCAGTTCATCCTTTTTTCAATTATTAATTCCATCACTCATCATTTTTTTAAAAATTGATAAATTAAAACATTAACCTGTTTTTCAAATATTTGCATAGCCTATGTTTAGTCTAATCATAATCAGTTTTTCAGATTCAAAGACTTGGCATTAAGAAAACTAATGTGCTCTACTTCTAGTAGTTAGAGAAAATGTTTGGTTTAGTTGGTCTACCATATCTTGCCTGCAAAAATCTTATTACCATAAGATGTCAACATACATTTTATGTTGTATAACATTTTTGTTGCCATCCACTGGTTATCTGGAGTTTTGCAGACCAGGTAATTAGCTGTAGTGCTATCTTCTTCCTTAACATATTTCTGCTTTTTTAAAAAAACCATGCTGCAAGTGAGATTTACTATACTGTGGTGTATGTTTGGAACAATTTTATTGTTTCAGCTGTGTTCTTACGTAAACTAACTAAATTTGTGATATTTCCCCAGTCATTTGTCTTCCAATCAAACGGATGCATTCATGGGTATTTATCTTGTGTGTTAGGCCAGTAGAGTGCTATATTTCAGATTTTTCAACAGTGTAATTGCTTTGTGCTATGGAAGATTGGTAAAAGAAACTTTCCATTTAAAATCCTTCATTCACTGCATTATTTGAGATAAAAAGTTCATGGAACATATTTTGATTTGATTAGTGTTTCTCTCTTCTTTATAGTATGAAGGCTCCATTTTCTCACAATGCTGTTTTCTAAACAATCAATTTCTATAGTACTTTGCAAAAGCCTTTTGTGTAATATTAAAATTAGACTTACAGAGCTACATTTAAAACGAACTAGCATTTCTATGCAGAACTGGAACTTTTCTCATAATAAAATTTCCAGATGGTATTACTTCAAACAGAAGTCATCCCTTATAGCGTGTGCCTATTTCCTGTAGGAAATGGAGGGAAACCAGTGCAGATAAAACCCCATTCACAACAGTTTGTTTAGTGATCATTCAAAGTTACAACATCACTGAAAAAAGTGACTTATGACCATTTTTCACACTTATAACCCTTACAGTATCCCCATGGTCATGTGATCAAAATTCAGACACTTGGTAACTGACTCATATTTATGACCTTTGCAGTGTCCTGGAGTCATGCAATCCACTTTTGCTACCTTCTGACAGAGTAAAGCCAATGGAAAAGCCAGATTTACTTAACAACCGAGTTCCTAACTTAACAACCGCAATGATTCACTTAACAAATGTGGCAAGAAAAGTTGTAAAATGGGGCAAAATTCACTTAACAAATGTCTCGCTTAGCAACAGAAATTTTGGGCTCAATTGTGGTCGTAAGTCGAGGATTACCTGTATTTCAACCACTAGAAAGTTCATAATCAAGGCTATTGTCTGAGTTGTAATTGTGTAACAATCTCTGTTTTATACACTGTTATACTCCTAGTTATAACACTGCTGGTTTTGTTGAGAGGAAATTCTACCATTATGTTTCATCAGAGGAAACATATTTACCTCATAATGTAAAAGCATGGATCCAGACCCCCAGAGCCTCAATAAGATCTTCTTTCTACCCATGCAAGATTTTAGTATGTTACATAGGAGCTCCTACATAGGAGAAGAATGTTTCACTATGCTAGTGGAAATTTATTGTGTGATACAAGATTTCATCTGCATAATCTTCATCCTACTGGGGAATCTATATGACTGTGACATTTTCTGAGAAAATGTATGAATAATGAATAGTAAGTTGCAAATGAATAATTAGAAAGTACATGTGGTGCTAAGCTTTCATGGTTGTGTCCTGCTTTATGCTTCCAGAATACTGTACTATGGAAGTTAAAAGCCTATTTTAACTTTTTGTAACCTATTTTCCAATAAACATCCTCAAAATATAACTACGCACTAGCTCTGACTAAGGGTTTCACTCTCAACTCACAGGAAGAACAATAGAAACAGAGATAGATTGAGAAAATCTTTTTGCTGATGATGACACTAGGAATTTTTACAATTTCATATATACTGGGTTTTATAAGAGGGAACAATTCTCTGCTTGAGAATTCTCTATTAAGTAAGGAGAAAAGAATGTCAGATGTCATTACATACTTTCTGCTTATTTTTAGAATTTTGAAAGGCAACATTTGGACTCTTCAGAAATATGCACATTCTTTGTACAAATTAATCTCTTGTTTAAATTTTCTTTTCAAAATTTTATCAAATTGAAGGGTTACACATGCAGGGTAGGGATGCATATTAATAATATCAGTCTGAGAAGAGAAATACATTTTTTAAAATATATTAAACTCCTTCCCATCATTCTCTGCAGAAATTTAACAGTCAAACTATTTGTTACAAATTATTTCTGGCAATAGTAGCATAACTGTTTTGTTAATACTAAGATATATTTGGGCCTTCAGAGTACTAAACGCTAACAGCACTAAACATTTCATATGTTGATGATTTAAGTATTATTACCCCGTTCCCCCCAAAATAGGACATCCTCTGATAATAAGCCCAATCGGGCTTTTGAGTGTATGGCAATAAGGTCAAGTGCTTATTTCAAGGTTCAAAAAAAATATAAGACAGGATCTTATTTTTGGGGAAACATGGGAAATTATATTTTATATAGCTTTAACTACATAATTCCTTAAGGATATTATCAACTAACTAAAATGTATTACTTTCATAGAGCCACTTTGCCAGTTTCTTTAGCAATATATTGAAAAGCAAAACATATCTCCATTACTTTTTGACATGTATGTCATACCTGAGTGATTTTATTGTGGTCTGCTAAAATTAAAACATGTCATGAGAGTCTTGCTGCCTTGTTAATCAGTATTGTGCTCTTTGTTAGATGGATCAGTTCTTGAATATGTATGGTTTGGGCAATGGAATATAACTTGCACATAGCACTATAATTTTATTACTTTTACTATATGAGCAGTCTGCTACACTGCATAACCATTCAAAGGCTCTTTGCACACTCTGGAATTCTCTCAAGAGAAATTAAAGGTTACAGGTTTACAGTGCACCAATAAGCAGGAAATATGCTTTTAAAAGTCAGTGTTAGTTTCATCTCCATAAATGAACATTTCATGTATTTTGGAGTGATTGAGAAGGGATGAAAAATGTATACTCAAGGTGGGGTGTATAAATAGGCCTAGGGAAGACCATTCATAAACTCCCTTCCTTCCTTCCTTCCTTCCTTCCTTCCTTCCTTCCTTCCTTCCTTCCTTCCTTCCTTCCTTCCTTCTTTCTCACATTTCTATACCATTCATCTCCTTCAAAGAGGGACTCTAATGCACACTTCTCAAATTAAATTCTCAAATTAAAAGGAAGTTTGGAACAGAGTCCAGCTTTGTGGTTTGCAGTGCAGTTTGTGACTCAAAAGTGACATATAGAAATTCATATATTTAGGAAACTTCCTTAAAGAAACAAATGCCTACTATTAAAATGGTAAGTTGATGTAGAGTTTATTGGAACTGACTTCCTAATTAATATAAATGGAAAGGATGTGGACTAGCTATATATACTTCCAAACATGAACTGTTGCAGAAGCATATCTGAAAACAGTAGCCAGAAACAAATGATGTAAGTAAGTAAGTAAGCTTTTATTGCGGTCAAAGACCAAATTAAAATACACATAGAAGGGGAGTATATTTTACAAATATAGATAGATCATGTGACAGTACACCATCTACTGCCTCAGATACAATCTGTACTAACAATACTAGTGATCCTCTGCCGTAGGGGTTAAATGATGGAAGAAAACCTGATAAAATTCATTTAGGGGTAATTGTTTTTTTATTCCTGAAGCTCAGATATTGTCTGCACAGGTATATTAAAAGTGACGTCACTTTGTTTTGTTGGGAAAGATGCAAAGCAAAATGGCTAGCCATGCACGTGTATGCAGAAACAGCCTAGAGCAGCTTCCAGTGCAGTTGAATGATTCAATAAGAGATGCTTGGTACACTCTTCCGTGCATTAAGAAGCACCTTTTTCAAAGGACTGGCAGAGCCCTGGGGCTCTATTTCAGATGTCTTTCCTCTTAGTGCTTACTCAGCCCTTAATGTGCAGTGTTGACTTCTAAAAAATCAAAATAGTTGTCTAGACTTTCTGCTTGACTTTATTCCTGTTTCTTCTTTTATTTGATGTTTCTGTCAGAAGCATGTCTTAGCACAAGACAAAGACAAAGCACACATCTAATTAACCAAAAGCACCATGTAATTTTGTGATTATATTCCTTATTTTCTCTTGTTTCCTTTTATTCTTTTCAATTCCATTTCTCACAGAGAGTTTTCCTGAAAATTATTTGTTATTACTTGTTCAGCCTATTGCTTAATATAATTCAGGCATTTCATAAATAATAAAAACACTGTTAATGAAACTTAACCTTGGTGTGTGGTTTTTTAAAAATATTTTGCACATTATGTTTGTGTTTTTAATATGCTATTTGTTAGTTAAAATTGAGTATATAATCATAAGTAGATATAACTATGAACATGGAAAACACATTTCAAGATCATGTTTATAATTCTAATTGGACAGTTAATAAAATATTTTACATAAAATTGAGACGTATTAAATACTAGCTATTTTGAATATTTCTGTTTTTCTTGGAATAATGTATGTTAGCTTTTTTGAGTGCCAAATAATTGCTGCAGTAGAAATAACAGCAAAGTATAAATATACTGTATCATAAATTGAAATGAAATGGGCCAAGGGAAATATAAAGAAAATAATGGATATTTAGAAACTAGAGATGTTCAGCTCCCGCAGCTTAATTTGCTGAAAGCATTTGCACAATTATAGCCTAAAAATCTGTAAAACATTATAGCTATATGCTGCCTGCTTTTTAGTTTCCAGATTGGAAGAATAGACACCTCACACATTTTTCTTAAATTCTATTTTTTTTTAATATTATATGTAGGATGCTAAGCAACTTCATGCTCTAAACTGTACAAAAATAGAAAAGGTTTGGGAAGGTATGCTTCATTTCAAATTCAGCATACAGATTTTTCTGAAGAAGAGAGCTAAAACTGAGTGCACTTTAGTTTTATAAATCCTGTCACTTGAATGCTTGGGGGAATTTGATAGACTAATATTGCTATGTTTGCCTACAGCATTCACAAAAAAAATGTTTGTATATACTTGTATATATAGATGTAGCCATAAACAGATAGACATATTCACACCTCAGACTTGTGAAAATTGCTATGTAATGTTTAAAGATGCAGAAGTAGGTCAACAAAGCTATAAAACTTTTTGTGAGTTGAGATGAAACTTGTAAAATATCTAACGTCTGAAAAAGCTTTAATAGCAATTTCCTAAGAACTAAATACATAACATGTTAGTCATCCATTGCTTCTATTTTTACAGGTTTTGAATTATGAGTGGCCTAGGTTTTCTGTCGTGCCACTAGGAGCTTTTGTCACTGTGGAATGAATTGACAACAGAGTCTGGAGATTTGACAGTAGACTTAAGAAAACTCTGGAGCAGTGATCCCTGCCTTCTTTTCATTAGGCGAAAGTACTCCAAAGGAAATATCTCTTTACTACCACCTACAATTTTTTCCCCAATTTCTGCCACTTCGAATGAAGACAGGACAGTATTGGCACATCTTTCTGATTTAAAGAATATCACCTTCTGAGACAGATGGTCTGTCAAATGCTGTAGGATGCCTGCATAGAACATCATAATGAAGAAGAAAATGGATAGTTGTGCCACTGCCTAATTGTCAGGATCACAGCCGATAAAGCTGCGTTGCCCTTTCCCTGCTGCCATAATAGGGTCATGAACAGCAGGGTGGACATGGCTGGCCTTGTTAACAACTTGCTAATATTGTTCCTTATTTTTCAAAACAGCTGTTGGGCTTTCAGAAGCCCTCTTTCTGTCTTTAAGAGGTAAGTGATTTAGACACATTTTGTGTTATTTATCAGTATTTACAGCTTCACTTCAGGATCAATTTTGATAAATGTGTTACATGTTTTAAACAATAGCCTCTAATGGTGAACAACAATAAACTCACTTGGAAGGATTTAGTTGCTTATGCTAGTCACTAGATGCTTGAAATGTTCATTGAAATGTTCACTGCTTTTCCTTGGTACATTATTATACCATGTTTCCCCAAAAATAAGACCTCCCCTGAAAATAAGCCCTCCCGAAAATATTTAAACACATGCGCAACCGGTACCCACCATTTCCTCTGGTTAGGGTTAGGGAGATAGAGCTGGAAATCAGGTAAGATGACAAGACAAGCCCTGTCTTGTTCCATGCGCCCCAAAGACCTCCCGAAAATAAGGCCAAGTGCTTATTTTAGAGTTTAAAAAAATATAAGACAGGGGAAACACAGTAATAGCATTAGTTGAACTGTAGTTGAATAATTTATTTATGGAAACGTATGGTTACTCTTCTTTCTCTTGGGTTTGAATAGCTCTTTTAAAGGTTTCAGAGCACCTACAACTTCTTAGCTTAATCTTTGGAAAAACTTAATCAACTTCCTAGCTTAATAACATATCTGGTGAAATTTCAGAATGAATACTAATTTAAGCAAAATTAGCCTTTTTTTCTCCCTTGCAAGACATTATAGTACATTATATGTGCAATGTACGTATATATGTATGGTCTGTATATATTTTGCATCATATCAAAATTATTATTATTGATTTGAAAACATATTTTTCATGTACTGTCTCTAGACTATTCCATATAAAATTATGATTAAATTGATTGGACAAAAGCTAGAAGTACAAGAGATTAAACAGTAGTTTACTAATATATTTAGGGAATTGAAATTCAAGACCTTTTTCTAAGACTTTTTAAACCTTACACTAAGGCAACATACAGATGTTAGTATTTAAGTTGATGCATTATTTATAAATGTGTTGTAATTGGCTAATGTATTATTGCAACATAAAATTTATTTATTAGCACATTTATAATGTTAACTTGATTAGCTTACAGATCAGAATTTAAACAATTGGTAATCTATCCTTTCAAATTATACCTTTCTCCTTTTCATCTGTGAACTGGTGACTAATTCATTTTGCTATAAAAGAGATACTTTTGAAATTTGAAAACTGTAACGGGAGTTAATAAAACACCTTGATAAATCTTATAAGCCAATAAAAATACATTTAAATAACAAATGTCATTATAACGTTCAAATTTCCTATTAATTTTTAGGTATAAGGATGCTACTAGATCTAATTCCAATGAATGTCTTGGTAGCACCAGGCAGCTGGTACCACTAGGCTTATCAGAATTTGCACTGGACATTCGTATGCCTGGAGTGACTCCTAAAGAGGTAAAAACATATGGACAATACTAACTTATACCTTATTTATCTACAGAAAATAAAATCATGAAGAGTTGAGTTGCATGATTTGGTACATCTCATTTGCAATGACTTCAAGACAGATTTCATAGGGAGCTGATTATTGTCATAGTTGCTGTTGCTGCTTTCATGGTTTGTTTTCTAGGGTCACTGAAAATGGAGAAATGATAATATTAATTAAAAGAACAGGTTTGTTTTTGGTGACTTCTCAGCAATTCTACATTTATATTGTATAACCTTTTATAACAAACTTTGAACATTTTGTACAGTAGTTCTGTGCAAGATATATTTGCTCGAGGCAATTGTTACAGTATGTTTCCCATCAGCTGTGTAATTGAGCATGCCCACATAACCAGCCATCACATATCAAATAACAATATTGGGCATAGAGATGCAAAAATGTGTTTTATACTTCTTTAAAGGGAATATTAATAGTGAATATTATTGAAACTTAAAAAAAAACCATCCACAAATGTATGAATACCAAACATCTTGTTACAGCTTGGAAAAGTTGACTAGATAAACCAATGACATGTCAGATAACTATTATACTGCTATGCTAACGGGATAGTTATAAGGGATAAGGGAGACTGTTAAAAATATGACAGAGGCTGGCCATAATGGAACAGTCTTGGGAGTGTAGGGACACTGAATTGGTAGTAAAAGATGATAGTGAAGAATAGGTAGGACTTTAAACAAGAAAATATAGTTCAAAAGAATTTCGTATAAACAAATGTTAAGGAATTTAGAGCTGATTTAGAGAAAGCTATTAAAAAGCCATTGTGGAGAAACATTGTGGACAAGGAATTACCCAGACTAGAGATTGATTGATTGATTGATTGATTGATTGATTGATTTGATTTCTATGCCACCCATCTTACTAATACAATGATTCTGGGCATCTTAAAATATAATAAAGAGATAGAAGGAAACAGGACAAAGATACTCAAGATAAGCCTATCTTAATTTTGCTTAATATAAAATGGGACAGAAAAATCTTAGACTTTTAAGATTCTGTTGTATTCTACACAATAAAGTAGGAATCCTGGAATCCCTGTGGTATCTATTTTATGACCTGGCTTTCCTCCAAGGGCCAACAAGAAGGGAGAATTAAGTGTGAATATACATGTAAACTATTTTAGGAAAGTGATTGGAACACATACAGGAGACATACAATGTTGTAGATCTCACTGACCAATTCAGAAGTTGTCTTCTATGATAAACAGCCATATTTAGAAAAACCTACATAATTGGCTCCTTAGATGTTTATATCTTCTAATAGTATTTCCTGAAATAAGTGACCTTTTTTTTTGTATCTGTGTGGTGCCACAATAGTAATATGAATTTGGACAAACTGTAGAGCACAGAAAAGATATGTGGTGACTGATAGTAAAACATGACCACAGCTCAGGAAAACAAAAAAGTGTGAGAAAGAAATTAAAGCAAACCTTTCAATTATTATATTCTTTATAATACCCTGTATTAGGGGTGAAATGCTCCTGGTTCGGACCGGCTCGGGCAAGTAGGTAGCAATGGTGGTGGACAGTTCGGAGAACCGGTAGCAAAAATCCCTGCCCCCGCTCCCCATGCCCAGCTGAGCCGCGCGATCATCAGAGCCTTTTTTTTCCTTTAAAATGGCTCTGACGAGCCAAGCTCTGACGATCCCAGCTGAGTTGCCTGCTAATCAGGCAACTCAGCTTGGATCGCCAGAGCCATGTAAAAGAAAAAAACTTTTTTCCTTTTAAATGGCTCTGACAATTGCTTACCTTAGCTGCTGGTCGCAACGCCTTTCTGTAATCCCTGCAATCCATTGCATCAGCAAGCAACTGAATCTCCCTACCTGCAATCAAGCAAGCAGGGAGTTGTGGACTTCAACTTCCAGAATTCCTCAGCCAGCAAAGCAAAGCTGGCTGAAGAATTCTGGGAGTTGAAGTCTACAAGTCTTAAAGTTGCCAAGGTTGGAGATCCCTGTTCTATTGGGTAAGTTTTTTCCCCTTTGGGAGCTTTAAAAAAATAGTTAATTGGGTTTTTTTTAGTTGTTCTAGCCATTTAAAGTTTAGGAAGTTTTAAATTTAGCTGCTTTTATATAAAAATAAAAATAAATAAAAATAAAATAATATTTGTGCAGCTTTCTGAGATTTAGTGTGTTTCTGTAGTGTTTTACTCTAACTACACAAACACACAAAATCTCACAAAGCTGTATGTGTAATTTTGTGTGTGTAAAGTGTGAAAGTTGGTTTTTTGGGCTTTTTGTGGCTGTGTGAGATTCCTGCTTGTTGCAGGGGCCATTTTGGGTCTAGCACAGCTGCTTTTACATTGTGGGTGAGCCAGTTGTGTTGTGTGTGTGTAAAGTGTGAAAGTTGGTTTTTTGGGCTTTTTGTGGCTGTGTGAGGTTCCTGCTTGTTGCAGGGGCCATTTTGGGTCTAGCACAGCTGCTTTTACATTGTGGGTGAGCCAGATGTGTTGTGTTGTGTTTTGTAGGTTAAAAAAGGGCAAAGAAGTGACATTGACTTGGCCACGCCCACCTGACCACCAAGCCACGCCCTCCCAGTCACCTTACCACCAAGCCCGCCCACTAATTAAGCCACGCCCACAGAACCGGTAGCAAAAAATTTTAGATTTCACCCCTGCCCTGTATCAATAAAATGCTAGTATATTTTGGGGTTATTTTTCTGATCTGGCCTATCCCAAAGGACTGATACCAATCTTGACAACTTTTCTCTTTTCCTCTCTTATACCAAAGAAAATCAAAACTGAGCAATCTTTAGTTTCTTTTTTATGCCTTTTTTCCCGAGGCTCATATTTTATTAACAGTCACCACATATCTTTACTAATGTATTCTCCGTAGAGAATAGAAAGTAAAGGAGTTGCTAGTTTCATGCAGAAGGCTATACCAAACCGAAACTGAAAGTCAGTTTGGCCTAGTAGTTAAGGCACCAGGCTATCTGGGTGACTTTGGCCCTCTCTCTATATAGATAAATAGATAGATAGATAGATAGATAGATAGATAGATAGATAGATAGATAGATAGATAGATAGAGATATATAGATATATATATTTTATAGTTATGTAGGGTTTCCTGCCTGGGCAGGGGGTTGGACTAGAAGACCTCCATGGTCCCTTCAAACTGTTATTCTATTTTTATTTCTAAAAGTGAGATAAAATAAATGCCAACTCTTTTGTGGGAACAGATTAAAAAATATTTAAAGGCCACCCAACATGAAGTGCACCCAACATAAGCTCTAAATTCACACAGCATTTTAGTGCTTAGAGTGCAGAAAACAGAATAGAAGTTCTCTGTTGCACCAACTGGTAGTTTTTACTACCAGTTGATTTAATATCTGTCTTGGCAGTTATATTTAGAATAATCCCCTTTTTTAAATATTTACTTTAGAACACGTAAAGAAACTTCTAAGGATACATGGAGTCAACTTAGTTCTGTCTGTAACTCCTTGTTCTGCCAGTTCCAATTAATTTGTAAATTCATCAGGGGTACATGAGTCCTACCTGACGTAGGTCAAAGACTTCTATGGTATGCTTTTGAAGACAGAACTCAAATTCTAGAGTTAAGGTATACAAAGCAAATTTTAAAATTATGAAGCAAGAAGTTTATCACCAATCCATTTTGAACAATGTGATTTCATAAACCAGTGCTGTGATTTTTTAATTTACTATTTTTTGTGGAAGAACCTACAGTAAAAAAAAAATATGTTTGTGCTAATGAATACATTTCACAAAACTCTGTGTTTATGAAGAGAATAAGGAAGATGATCATGATGGAAGCATGCAAGGTCTATTGCCTAACAAAAAGGGCTGGAATATTTTTTGAAATTTAAGACAAAGTCATATTCCAAAGTATCTGAGAGAGAGACTTCTATAATTCACTGAACTACTAAGCATGCCTTTACTATAGCAGCTCCCCCCCACTCTTATACTGGGATAAGAGACTATATGACTTGGCACCAGATTTTGTTGTTCTTAATGCATTTAATTTTACAGTTTTATTATAATTTTGTTTTATTCTTTGATTGGAAGCTAACCAAAGTTGGTTATAAGATGGGAAGCTATATAAATCTTTTAAATAGAGGAGGAGGAGGAGGGGGAGGAGGAACTTAAGAAGACTTGCAAGATTTTTGCAAATATTGCAGGCTAACCAATCTCAGTAACAGTTATAGCTTTCCTTTGGAGTTGATTTCCTGGTCTGATCTACCCAGTGGACTGACAATTTGTTACTAGATTTTATGGTTGTGTTTCAAAGATTTCTGCAAGCAATAAGCAGAATAGAAATAGCTTTTCTGTCTTCGGGACTTGAATTTAACAGATGGCTGAAGCTGTAAGCTTTAGCTATATAATACACATGCTGGAAGTGCAAGGATTTATCTAGTCCTCTGTCTTCTAAACAAGATGTCCACTGATGATCAAAACTGGCAGCTAATATTTAGCAGCATGTGACATCCTGATGAAATAACTGAAATATTGCATGTATCATTGGATTTTGAGATTTAACAATAACATCTGGCAGCAGCTGGGAAACTTACTTGCAGTATATTTTTACATTATAGCCTTTGTACAAATGCTATCATTATTAGATCAGGCTGTATAAACTGGTTCCTTGTTATTGAGCCAATTCCAGTGATTTTCCTCTCCTAAATATTCATAAGGCAATGCACTAAAATACTGGAAACAGTACACCATTCAGTTAAGACTGACTTAAACATCATTAACCACATACATGTCTTTCATGAGTTAATTATATATAAAATAAATTGTTTGCGAAGATAATTCAACATTCAAAGCTGTGCTTAGAAAATCTATATTATATATAAACCTTTTACATCTTGGTTAGTCTTATTTATCTTGGGTAGCTCACTCTTCCTCCCATGTCATGGACAATGAGCTTTATAGTGCAGAGAACTTTCAAATAACACACATGTAAGAAGTGTGTTCTAAAGATAAATTCTGCATTACATGCAGTAACATGGGACTGTATTGTGAATCATTGCAGAAGTGCTTGTTTAACTCTCTTAATAGAAATTATTTCCTCCTATTTTCCTCTTTCCCCCTCCCGAAGGGACCTTTAGATTCGTGATAAAAAACATTCAGCAGTAGAAGACATGAGTCATTGCAGTTAGCTCATTCAGAAACAGAAGAAAGGCAAGTGATCTAGTTATTGGGAATCATTTCCTGGAAACTATGATTAGAACCAGCTGCTTCAACCTAATGGCTAGAAAAAGATGTAAAGCAAATACTCAGCTAGAATGGTCTTTACTGTACGCATTTTTTTCCCTCCCAGAAATAGAAACATAAGAGAATTTGCAGGTGTATTAAATGAATGTGCTGCCCAGTTGAAATGTGAATTACATAACAAGTCTCACTTTAATAAAGCTGAGATCTCAATTTATGATGTTTTTTTTTTAGAGCTAACTTTTTAACATCCTGCAGTCTTGTAAAGGGCAGGTCTTCTCAGGAGTGGAAGGATTTACAGGCGTCTTATAAGAGGCAGTGATTGAAAGAGTGTGGTTGTGGCCATCTTTATTACCCCAAAACAGATTGCACTTTTCTGGGAATGTCAGCCTTTGCTAGATTATTTAGCCTAATCTCAGCCCTTTAATAAAGTAAGGGATCATGATAAATATATGCTATGGTAGATGGCATTGTGTAGCAAAATAAGTATTGGTAATAGAAGTTATTTTTAATCATGTTTATTTCCAAGAAACGAGTGAACATACATCATGTTTTCCCCGTTCCTGTTGCATATCTTATTTTTTGGCTGGATACCTTTGAGAAGTGAGACTAATTAAGATTTTTTTTAAAGAATTGCCTTTCTCATACAGTTCATTCTTATTTTTCAGGAAGAATAGTTAGTAAAATACAGGTAGTCTTCAATTTACAACTATTTATTTAGTGACCATCACAACAGCACTGAAAAAAGTTACTTATGACCTTTTTCACACTGATGACTTGTAGCATCCCCATGGTCACATGATCAAAATTCGGAGGCTTGGCAACTGGCATGGATTTATGACAGTTGCAGTGCCCTGGATGCATGTGATCACCTTTTTGCGACCTTCTGACAAGCAAAATCAATAGGGAAGCAATGATTTACTTAATAGCCATTTTACTAACTTAACAACGCAGTGATTCACTTATCAACTGTGACAAGAAAGGTCATAAAAGGAGCAAAACTCACTTAACCGCTGTTTGCTTATCAACAGAAATGGGGGGCTAACCTGCAAAGGTCTTCAAGCATTAAAGGATCTTCAAAGCAGTGACATAATTTAATGCTCACCGTAATTATGTTTTGACATATTCTTAGTAAAAAAAAAAGTCATTGGAATGTTATCTTTCACTCAGTTGACTTCTTGTTCTTACTGTCATTTAGTTTTATGCAATCGTACCTCAAACGCTCACGTTTTGCCTCATGCCTGCCCCCATCTTTTAGCATTCTGCAAGCCTGCATTCACTCTTAATTTGCTATGGCTGCGTTTGCCCTACAAATACATTCCTAAGCAATCTTGAGTAGTGCCACCTGGAGAGAGAGAGAAAGAGAAAACCAATAAAGCTTTCTCATTTTTTTGTCGGTAAGAAACATTGATTATAAAAAGCCCTGCTGGCATGAAAGAAAATTGGGAGGTTTAATTCCTTGATCACCTAGCAAGTCTGCTCCAGAGCAATGGTTTTCTGATACTAATGGTTTCAGGAAAAGTGATTGTTAAGGAGGGCTACAGGAAGAAAAAAGTTTTTCTTTGAAACAAAAACAAACCTTTTTAATTCTTCCCAGTATCCACTACGGATGGCTGATTTCCCGCTACCGGATGGCTGATTTCCCGCTGCCGTTGAAAATGGGAAGTCAGTCATCTCTCTAGTGGATCACCTTGATAAATATTAAGTGGGAGTCTATGGCATTGTGATTTACATGTTGCCCACAGCATATTAGACTGGGGGTTAATTATAGATTGGAGTTTAATTCAAAGTATACTTCAGACGAACATATAAATGCTGAATGCTTTCTGCTGCTTCTTAGCCACAGTGACATGGAAGGAGAAGCAAGTTCAACAAATTTATTAAATTTCTTTCTCATCCTGTCACTTAAAGCAAGAGAAAGATCCTGATTATGGCAAACCTTCATCCCAAAAGTTGCTATTCTTTCCTTGCATGAAGACAACAGAATATGGAAGCCTTTGCAGCATATTGATATTCTTGATATTGTAAAGCTGCAATACTTAGATGTTCAGAACTATCTACATCTCTACAGGGGATGGAGCTTGCATCATCATTTTGGTTTTATCATTTCATCAGATTCTGTGGACACCTCTTTAAGAAACTTCTGTAAATGAACCTTTAAGGGTTTAATCTGACTTTCATCCTATTTAGCCTTCTAGGTAGACTTTGTTTAATTTTTGTGGTTTAATAGAAGTAATACCACACTGAAAAATGCAGCATCTATTATAATATTCTATGCAATGTTGACAGAGTTCAGATTGATAAATATGCTGGTGCATTAATGAAAGGATAATTAATTAGAACAGAAGTCTCTTCCATTGTGATATCTTAAAGAATAACGAAAATCTTAATGTAGGTTTAGGAAAGGTAGAATAGTATTTCCTTGCATCAACCTTATAATTGTATTACAATTCTTTGCTGTCAGTTCAGAGCATATGATTTGCATTTTACATTTCAGCTTTATCCTGTGATGTGATCTAGGGTATAGAACTAATATAATTTTAAGGCATATACAGTATATAACTGGAAAATGAATCCCTTTGAAACTGATTTATATGGAGATAATATATGAAATTGGATGTTTGAATTTAATTTGTACGTGACCATGATGTAGTTTTCATGATACACAGAAAACATAATAAACATGCTGTTTATATAAGCTAAATTGATGATGATGATGATGAGATAAGGCCCAAATAAATCCCCTTTCCCAAATCTATAGCATCATGTAGAACAAAAGAAATTGTAACAATCATTTATGGGGGTGGGGATACGGCATTCATAACCATAATTTGGGATACCTATAGTATGCCTCTTTGTCTTGAATTTTCAATAATTTATTTTTTCTTAGTTGTTAGACCTTTTGAGGAGCTTTCTACACAGACTGCCTGCTTTTGTAGCAACCATATAAAAATATGTTAAAACAACTGTAACATTAGCATCTTTGAATTACCTATGATTTAATCTTTTGAAGTTAAAAACAATCTTCAGATGCTAAAAACAACTTTTTATGCTGAATGCAGGGGAAAAATATAAGGAAAAAGAAATTTCCATTTTCATTATTCAGTTTTAATTATTTAGGTGATTGTGTCTTAAAGAAATTAGGCAATTCAACTTGTATGTTATTTGCAACCACTCCCAAGCCATTAATGTTTGCTTGTAGACTAAGATATGAAATAATGACAGTAGATTGCAGAGCAATTGACATTTTCATTGCTCATTTATTTTTGTATTAATAGGAGTGTATCCATTAGCATGCATGACTGTCAGCCCCTGACAGTTTGAAAGATAAAGAGCAATGAGCCTTTGTATAATCATTAAAGTTCTCTCTCTTCGTGTAAATTATTTACTTCAAATTGATGAATTAGGGAAAATTATACTGGAGTAAATTGTTTATTTATGCATTTTGGGAAACCAGAAAACAACATATAAGTTACTTGGAGTTACCACTCTGAAATAGAATATAATGAAGAACTGCAATTATATGATCAGTCCATGTATTTTTATATCTGAAAGTATGCGTAGGAAAAGTAATAGAGGAATTATGTACTTTTGCATATTGTCAACATTTTTAGATTTTTATATTTTTAAGAAAGCAAACTCAGGAAAAGTTTATTTTAACGAAGGAAATGTACTATATATTATATAAAGTAAATAATGAACTTGGTTTAGCAACTTGGAAATTGGAATTTAATATCTGAAGATTCAGATAATTTTAAAAATGTTCAATAGAGAATATAAAATTATGAAATTAAATTATAAAAATATAGTTCATTTTGCTAAAGAAAATATTTATTAAAAGATATTTAATGCAAGGGATCATAAGACTTTATGAACATGATTTATAAACTGCCATTTATTTTGATATTAACAGAGCTCTTACAGAATATACGGTAGTTGCAATAATATTTAACCAACAGCCTATTAATGTTGTGAAATATCTTGTTGCTAACGTTGTTATTACTATTCATCAATTATTTTTCTTGAATATTTTCTTTGTTTAGAAGTAAAAGTTGATTGTATTATAGAAAACTAATGTAGTAATGTATTACTGCTGGCTATATCTTCTGGGACAATTGAAATAATCAGTTCAGGATTGTCACATTCTAGTGTACAGAGGCTGTTGCTAAACCATGTCTGGTTTGAATAATTTTCCCAGCACTAACTTAAAAAGAAAGTATTCTATTGATTAATTTTCATGGTTCCTGACACCATTAGTGGTTTCCAGTTTATACATTCTCTGTACCTAGAAGTTTGAAATCATTATTACTGTAAGAAAAGGAGATAAGTACAAAACGATAGGTTAAGAAGATGTATTTTGGTTGAAGCACTATTGACTTGGATATACCGTATTTTTCGGAGTATAAAACGCACTGGAATATAAGACGCACCTACCTTTTTGGGTGAAGAAAAGAAGAAAAAGAAATCTCCCGCAAAACAGCTGAGAGCAAATCAGCTGAGAGTCAGGAGGCCGATCCAATCAACTTGTGCTAATCAGGTTGTTCTGAAAGGAGCTGTTTTTTCTTGCTGTTTGCTTGCAAGGAGGTAACTGCTGTGAGGCAGAGGCCCAAGGGTGGCGGCCAAGGGTGGGCTACATTTGGTGTATAAGACGCACCTAAATTTTCACGCCCTTTTAGGGGGGGGGAAAGGTATGTCTTATACTCCAAAAAATACGGTATATAAAGTATAGATCTTCAGAAAGGTTTTGAATTATATTTAGTTTATAATACAGATGATTTTGACTTGGTAAAATAAATATTTATTTCCAAATATTTGTATGGAAAAGTTTTTTTTTAATGAATTGATTGCTTATATGCCAGTATATGCTTTACCGCCTCTCACAGTATGCCTGCCTTTCCTTACTATGATAGAAAGATATCTGCTTGCTTAGTCTCCTTGCAGAATTACAGTGCTGACTGCTGCAGGTGTAATCTAACATCTCTTCACCTGGATTTTTAACATTTACTTAAACAGCTGAATCAGTGGTGAAATTTAAAATTTGTTACTACCAGTTCTGTGGGCATGGCTTGGTGGAGGGATAATGTGACTGGATGGGCGTGGCCAATTTTTTTTTTTTTTACTTTTAAAACCATTTTTTCTACAACCTTTTCGGCTGAAGAGGTTCTTAAAAAAATGCTTTTAAAGCCTCTGACGATCCCAGCTGACTTGCCAGATCGGCAGAGGCTTTTTTCCCTTTTAAAAACATTTTTTCTATAACCTCTTCGGCCAAAGAGGTTGTAGAAAAAATGCTTTAAAAGCCTCTGACGATCCCAGCTGAGCCGCGCGATCATCAGAGGCTTTTTTATTTTACTTTTAAAAGCATTTTTTGGGCCAAAGAGATTGTAGAAAAAAATGCTTTTAAATTTTTTTTAAAAAAGCCTCTGATGATTGTGCGGCTCAGCTGCGCAATGGGGGGTCAGGGATTTTTGCTACCGGTTCTCTCCAAACCACCCGCCTCCATCACTACCAGATCCTGCAATCCAGTCTGAACCAGGAGCATTTCACCCCTGCTTAAACAGCTGAATATTATTGTATATGTGATGCGTGCTTATTACCTGCTTCTAAACTGCCTTAATAGTGTGGTTGAACATAACGAAAATGATATAGTGCCAAAAAGTATCAGTTCTATCTCTCACTGATTAATATAGTTGGATTTCATATAAACATGTATGATCCCTGGTCAGGTAAAAAGTAAGCAAAGGTACTATCAGGTAGGGAATAAAAGAAAGGTGTGTTTTATCATTTTCTCAGTTAGATTTTTTTTTTATTTAGAAAAGAATTCTGACTATACTTCAAAACAGTCAGTTACGATCATTTCCTCTTGTATTTTTAACTTTTGAAGGAGAAAAAAAAGCTCTAACTTTTTATATATTCTACTTTTTCTGTCCTTCCATATAGTCTGATACTTACCTTTGCATGTCGCTGCGTTTGCCAGTTGAAGAGGAAGCTTATGTAGGTGAGTAGTATTTAAGATTCAGAAAAACATGGTCAATTTTATATGAATCAGTCAAGGTTTCTGTGGCTTCTCTATAGCTTAAACTTTTCCATAGAGTTCCTGCAATGCATTCATCATGCCTAATATAGAAGCAAAACTAGAAGGAACCACTTAAAATGGGTAGAACTGCATTTGGAGAGGCCGGTGAGTATAGTACTTAAGGAGTTTCATGTAGATGCTGTTGGCAGCTGAGCCCAAGCATTCTCATTTGTAAAGCATTGGCTTTCTGTCTGTGGCTGGATATTTAATTCCACTCCATTGCACAAGCTGTTTATTTACCTGCTAGTTCAGGCTGTAAATCTCTTTGCGCTTACAATAAGCATTGGCACAGTAAGTTCTTACCTATCTGCAAAACGTATTTGCTTTATGTTGAGGTAAGGATGAAATGACAGGTAAATGACAAGCCCTACCACATCACTGTATCAATGTTTAATGTACGTAACTAGACCAGTGAAGTAAGCACCATCTGCTTATCAAGTCGAGTCCTTCTTAATTTTTATTTCATTCCCCTTGCAAATATTTACACCTACTAAGATTCAATAGTAAAATGGAAATTTATGACAGTCTGAACCCAGGAAAGTGCTATTTGTAGTTTGAAAATGTATTGGTAAACTTTTAACACATGTAAAGTGTTGTTGAGTGCTAAAATTTTAAAATAGAGTGAAAAGAATCCACTTACCTTGCAAACAAATCAAATAACCAGTAAAAGACATTTAAAAAAAAACATGAGGGAGATGAGTGCTCTAGAAAGGTGAGAAATAAATAAATAAATAAATAAATAAATAAATAAATAAATAAATAATCCTATTATTTTAAAATTTTTAATAGTATAGTTACTAAATTATAACTATATGTAGATTGAAGCTTTAAAGAATATAATTTGGGTTCAGGTACCATAGGTTTGGTAATGCAATGAAGAATGATGGCTTGATTTTTTTAAAAAAATGCTTTTATGAAAAATAAATGCCAGCAGCTTGTGCTGTGATAATAATTTGATTGATATGGCACTTTTAGATTGATTTAAGGTTGAAATATTTTATGGTATGTTTTGCTTCCTTCCTAATGAGTGAGCTACCACAAAGTTGTGGTTATCCATATGCATATCGGAACTCCAGGTTCAAATTTCTTTTTAGCCATGAGTTTTATCAGTCAATTTAGGATAAACTGAAAGACAGAAAATAATTTGTCTAAGACGGGTGAAATCTAAAATTTTTCCCTACCGGTTCTGTGGGCATCGCAGGGAAAGGATATTGCAAAATCTCCATTCCCACCCTACTCCAGCAGAAGAATATTGCAAAATCTCCATTCCTACCCCACTCTGGGGCCAGCCAGAGGTGGTATTTGCTGGTTCTCCGAACTACTCAAAATTTCCGCTACCGGTTCTCCAGAACCTGTTAGAACCTGCTGGTCTAAAAGCCCTGTTACGATGAATGCAGGAAATTTTCAACTACTTATTTATTTACTCAGTTTCTATATCTGCCCAACTCAAGCAAGCGATTGTGGGTGGCAAATATTCATAAAACAGTTGAAAACAATTATAATAAAATACAAATTTAAAATATATGGCTGGCAAGAAAAATGGTCATAGATATCAATATAGCCAGGGAACAGGACCCTTCGCACTCTTGGAGCCCCAGGCCAAAGCTTCAAAGCCTTATGAAAGGCCAACAGGGTCAGGTGATCCTGAGGAGAGAATGTTGCTGAGGGCAAGACCTATAGTACAGAAAGCACCTCTCTTAGTACCCACCGACTGACATTACTTGCCCCACTTGCCAAGCAGAACTGGATAGTAAAAACCAGAGGAATAAAATGGTAACCTGGTCCCAAACTATGAAGGGCTTTAATGGTGACAACCAGCACAAAGCCAACAAATGCAACTCTCACAGCAGTGATATTACATAGACATAGACATAGATTTCTTTATTGGCCAAGTGTGATTAGACACACAAGGAATTTGTCTTTGGTGCATATGCTCTCAGTGTACATAAAAGGACAAGATACATTCATCAAGAATCATAAGGTACAACACTTAATGATACTCATAGGGGACAATGTTCTGTTACATGTGTCTGACACCATTTACTCCCTGTGTCCCCACATTTTGCCACATAATTCTTTGAAGGAAAAATAATAACAACAGCAACAAGAACAATACAAACATTGAATAAGCATTGTGATCTCAATAGGGATTATAGACAAATATTTTTGATTAGGCCCCATAGCAAAGGAGCAAAATGCTACATGTTCAGTACAGAATTTAAAGGTTAGGCCCTGGAGATCTCAAACCAATTAGAAAAAGATATAGTTGGGTCTGATTCAATATAAACCTGCTTCATTTATTTGTAATCTGTGTTCTCTGCATATTCTCCAGAGTCTGGCAGGAGAATCCTTAAGAAGTAGTACATTTCATTTGGATAGATATATGGTGACTGTCAAACTGTTAAGGGGCATTTGTGTTTTATATTGAAAATTATTAACCCTGACAATAATAGAGTGAATCTTGAATACATTAAGATTAAATTCAGGAATATTTCTATGAATGTTAATGTCAGTGACTGAAATATATTGCTTAACCACAGTGGTGAGTTTTAATGGGTCCTGATTATATTTTATTTGCCTGTGTTGTGCCTAGGCTGAATTTTAAATGTTTTCTACTTCTACAAGCATATTCATACAAAATTCCATTACAATTTTAAATTAAGATAAAACTGCTTTAGATAATAGTAAATAATTACACTGAGCATCAGAAGTCATAGAGGTAAACTGAAATACATAAAATATCAAATTGCCCAATATTCTTTCTTGTGCCTTAACCAGTAGACCAAATTACCCAATATTTATTAAGATATCTATTATCTTAATAAAATATGTATCTATTTTTCCAGTAATTGCCAATTAACTTTTTATATTTTATTAAAAAGTGAAAGTCATATAAGGCAAAACTGGCATTTAAAAAAGAACATAAAAATAATCTACACATAAAGGTAAGTTACCAACCACGGTTATAAATTCTTTGCTGAGAACACATAATTGTATTTTGTGCCTTTTTTCCACAGAGTTTTTGCAGATGTTGCATACAATTAATTGTGTGTGTGAAAAACTAGTATTTCTCCATTTAGCATTTTGATATTTAATTACTTTATAAGGGCAAATCAGAAAGCTAAAATGTATTTGCTATATTATGCAGGTCTGGTACAATCTGTTGTTTATTATTGAACTGTGGTAATAACTAAAGGCCATTCTACTGACACTGAGAAGTATTATGTCTGAAAGCAAGCCATTCTGCCAGAGCTAGAAAATTTATCTGCTATTCTACGTCCCTGATTTTCATGAATATGCCCAACAGTACATAATGTATTTTTTCCCTTGCTGGCTGATAGTAATCCCCATTTGTCAACAATTCCATATAAACTGTATTATACAGTAGATGAGAAGATGCATTGCTTGTTTATTTGGATTTACAACTGCAGAACTGTTGCGATAGATATCTTACTGCAGACTGAGATTACTTTTTTTTTGAGCAAATACATTTACTTTAATAAGTCTTTAATATATATATATATATATATATATATATATATATATATATATATACATACATACATAAGTGTACACACACACACACACACACAAACATGCATACATATAGATAACACACATACATACTTTGGTGGGAACAATTTATCATAACTTTTGTAACGTGAAAATGAGTGAAGTTATCTGATGTGCAATTCTTAATTTGCTAAAAAAATAGACCTAAAAGAAATAAGGTACATAGAGAATTAAAAGCAGTTGAACCTCACTATTAAAGTAAATAAGAAACAAATGATATGTAAATTATAGATACAAAAGGATAAACTAAAATACTTTTCTTGAGCTTTTAACATAAACCCAGTATTAGGACAAGTAGCAAAAGAGGGTAATATATAAATAGTGTCATTAAACTAACATTATTTAATTTTCAATCAAAATACTGAGTTGAAAATGAAATCGTTTTACTAAGCCATAGTATTTCCTAAGCAAGATACAGAAAGCACAATTTCTTGAATGCTTTCCAGACTTTTAATTGCAGGTATGCCTTAGTTTATATGGTTTCAAAGTAATAAAAAACATACATTATCAGATACATCCCTTTCCCCTGCTTCATCAGCCCCACTCCTCCACAAATACCATATTTTTCGGACTATGAGAAGCCTCCAAAGTATAAGACGCACTTGCTTTTGGGGAGGAAAACAAGAAAAAAAAATCTGCCTCTGCCTCCCAGCAGTTTGCCTCCTTTCAGGAAACAGCAAACAGCATGACCAGCTTCAGGACAGCCTGATTGAGCACAATCAGGTGATTGGTGGTTGGATTGGCCTCCCGAAATACCTCCTATCAGCTGTTCCAGGCTGCGGAGATTGCCACTGCCCATCGGTGCTGGCACTGCCCATCAGCACTGCCATCTATCGCTGCCTCCATGTGCCCCATTTTCAGCCTCTGCATGCCCCATTTTCAGCCCATTCCAGGCGGCAGGGATCGCTGCCGCGGCCGCCTATCCCCGCCACCTGGAATGGGCTGAAAATGGGATGTGCAGAAGCCAAAAATGGGGCACGTGCAAATTGCTGGGAGGCAGAGGCCGGCAGGTGGGGGCTGGCTGATGGGGGTGGCTTTGGCAACATTCACTGTATAAGACGCACAGACAATTCCACCCACTTTTTTTGGGGGGGAAGTGCATCTTATACTCTGAAAAATATGGTAATTTAATAGTGCTTCATAGCCAATCTAAATGATTGAAATTTCCTCTTGCAAATGTACAGGTACAGTATTGGTCAGTAAGGTAAAAAATTAATAATGTTTTTTTCTAGTTTCACAATATTTAAGGTTTTTTTCAAAATGGAGATAGGTAGGGAGTTAGACACAGAGAGACATAAAGTTTACACCTATAATTTAGTATCATTAATATTTTGTATCCAAGTAGAAAAAAATACAAAAAACATATATCTTATTTAATAATCAGAACTACTGTACTAGTATCTCTGTTTCAGAACTAAATTATTTACTTACTTATTTACTTACTTACTTACTTAATTTATATACTGCCCTTCTCCCAAAGGGACTCAGGGCGGTGTACAGCCAGCATAAAACCCACAAATATAAAATTTAAAAAACAGTTTAAAAATATTAAATAGTTTGGCCCTTAATTAAAATAACAACCCAATTTAAATAATTTAAAAAGAATAAAATTTAAAAAATTAGGCCAGCCTGGCTTGTTGAAATAGGAGCGTCTTGAGGGCCCGGCGGAAGGGGCACAAGTCGGGAATCCTCCGTATCTCAGGGGGCAATTCGTTCCAGAGGGGGTCGCCAGCCGACATTGCTTGGCCAACGGCACCCGGAGGAGTCCCTCTCTGTGGGAGCAAGTTGGCCAGTAGGAGGCTATTGGTAGCAGCAGGCAGTCTTGTATATTTTATTAATTTTAAATCAATTTACTAAGCAATATAACAGTAGGATATTACACATATAAACTACTACTTGCAGGCCAAATTTTTATATAATTCCTCAGCTGGAATTGTAGGTGATCAATTATAATGTAGCCTAATTCCTCAGTGCTTCCGTATAGCTTACAAAGAGCCACTGAGTTAAATTCTTTAGACCATGAAATGATTAACAAACAACGGACATTCTTCCAGCTTTGTATATTATTTGTTTATGGTGATAAACACATCATATACATTTCCATTGTTCTCATGCTAATTTATAAACCATTGGTACATAATTAAGAGTAAGAATATCTGCAAAAACCATTGACACTTTGAGAATGAAATATTGAAATAACTTCTGTCCAAAATTGCAGCAATTATGCTGCAAGATCACATTTTATGAACTTGTGTAATTAATTCTGTGATGATTATACCTTAGTTCTATATTATTTTAAAAAAGAGTAGTAAAAATGAACTCATGGTATTGCTTGTTATACCTCCCTACTAGCTAATATATAAGTATAAGGAGTTTCATATTTTCCAAAATACTTCAAACCGTAACAACATAGGTGTTCCCCCTTAACATAGGAGTTTAAATATGCCAATTCCAAGATGTTTCATGAAGGATACTTTCCGATAGGCAAAAAAGAAAGAAAATATAGCTAAAAATATGAATTTAGACTTGGATCTTTTCTAATTAAGTGAAGCTTCTTGGGTAAAAAACAAAGGGGGGGGGGTAACTTTGTAAACAAACATGTGTTACATATATATTATTATTGCCCTGAATCACTGGTATAACATTTGGAGTTTTTGACTGCTTTAATCAATGGGCCAACATTTTGCATCATCATTCACCAACTTTTTGAAGGTTCTACTGGAGCATATCAGTAGAATCTATATCTCAGTATAAGTAATGCATTTAATTAATACTTACATTTTGAAATTATTTGTGGAGCTCTAAGGATGGACAGGTAGAAAATTGAAATAATATAAGCTTTGCTTTTTAACAAGTAGTTTAGAGAAGAGGAAAGAAAAGTATAATCTCTTTCAGTTGTGTCATAAATATCATATGTTAATTAACTAATCTCTTCAGTGCTATTTATAATTTTGAATGATGAAGAATTCAAGGGCAATATGGCTTAGACAATCATAAAATACACAAGGAATACTAGGATATAAATATTAAGCAGGACTTGTTTTCAAATTACTGAATTATCACAATAATCCTTTATATATAGCATTTCTTGGAAGACAGAAAACTATACTCCATTTTTTCTTTTTCTGTAAAATGTGTAACATATTTTACACATCTTTCACGTATGTGAACATAGAGTTAATAAGAACTTGTTGTAATATCTTGCTGCATTATTTAGATATACAATTCAAAGAATGCACAATAATATATTAAATGGCAATATTCAGAATAAGGAATAAATATTTTTATGAACAATTTTCAGTGCTAATATTTGCAAAATTGCTTTCTCTTTTAAACTACATATCAGTGTAGCTTCCAAAGTAATGGAAACAATTTTCATTTGTCTTTTAAAAAAGACAGAAACTATCCTAACCCAGTGATGGCGAACCTTTTCGGCACTGAGTACCCAAACTGGAATGTGCATGCATGCACGTGCATGTGCCAGAGTATCGGAAACCAGAAAACCAGTTGGCTGGTGCGCATGCGCGGGCCAGTCAGCTGGTCTTCAGGTTTCTGGCCCGCGCATGCCTGTTTTTTGGACATTTTTTTGGCCGTTTTCAGGCCGTTTTCCAGGCTGTTTTCAGGTCATTTTCTGGCAGTCCAGCGCACATGGACCAGCTGTCCTGTGCGCTTGTGTGCACCATAAACCAGAACACCACCGCAATGGCGCGTGTGCCCACAGAAAGGGCTCTGTGTGCCACCTCTGGCACATGTGCCATCGGTTCCCCATCATGGTTCTAACCAAATTGGTAAGAAATCTATAATTATAAAATTATAATGATAAAAAACAGGATTTCAAAACACTATGCAAAATTCTGCCCTTCTTTCAGTCAGATGATTGTAAGGAAGCCCTTCTCATAAGCCTTCTGTGAACCCAGTCAATTATTATTGATGTGGTAATTATTTTTTAAAAAAGTTATTTCTACCGTGCTGTAATGTCATTTTCTAACAAAACTTAAAATGAAACCAAATAATTGTTCAATGTCTTCAGCCTCTGGGAACTGTTTTGGCAGTAAATCAAAAATACTGAGGGAATAATATAATATTGAAGGTTTTTTTATTTATCTGTATTTTTGCTATAAAAGAAACCACCCAATATTCTTTGTGCAGTTGTAAATCTCATGAACTTGACAATTTAGGTAGTCCTTGACCACAATTGAGCCAAAAATTGCTGTCGCTAAGCAGGTCAGCTGTTAAGTGACTTTTGTCCTATTTTGCAACCTTTCTTGCCACAGTTATTAAGTGAACCACTGCATTTGTTAAGTTAGTAACATAGTTGTTAAGTGAATCTTGCTTCCCCATTGACTTTCTTATCAGAAAGTCACAAAAAGGTGATTTCATGGCTCCAGGACACTGCAATCATCAAAAATATGAACCAGTTGCCAAGAGTCTGATCACATGATTATGGTGATGCTGCAAGAGTTGTGTGAAGAGGAGTTGTAAATCACCTTTTTAGTCCTATTGGAACTTTGAATGGTCACTAAACAAATGGTTTAGTGAGGCCTTTAGTTGAGGGCTGTCATAAATATGAATTTAGTATACTATAGTTCCTACAGGAGTTGAAAAATCTTCCTTCCTTCCTTCCTTCCTTCCTTCCTTCCTTCCTTCCTTCCTTCCTTCCTTCCTTCCTTCCTTCCTTCCTTCCTTCCTTTCTCCTATTAGTTTTCAAATAGTTAAAAAAAATCTGAAAATAGAAAATAGGATACTGGATTTTTTAAGATGTTACACAGTTCCAAAAATATTTATGTTGTTCCTGTCTGATTATACTTCCAAATATATAAATTATGTTTGTAACACTGGTAAACTTATGTTTGCTTTTGGTAAAGTTATTACAGTAAAGTTGTTTTCCTGTTACCTGATCTGGAATTACCACATTCTGAATTGTCAGTTCTGGTTATAATAATATCAATAGATTTTTGAAGTGCCCCCAAAGAAACATCAAAAGTTTTCATTTGTTTAACATAAATCATATGCAATCCCAGTGGATTCAAAAATTCTAGTGGATATCACAGGAATGAATTTTCTCCATTAATGTATTCCATTTCACCTTCCCAGAAATACTCTTTTATATCACTGAACTTCAAAAATAAGAATTCAAAGGCATTCTTTCACTCGGCATTAAGAAACATCTTTGGTTCTAATAACGCAATGAACTCAAAAATTTGAGCTACTAGTTTTTAGAACTCTCACAAATTTTTAAGAGACAAAAAAACAAAACTATTATAGTCTGTCATTTGTTACCCCAGAAAAAGAAAAGAAAAGGAGAATTGTGAGCTTTTTATCAAAGGAAACTAAAATTGTTTTAATTGTAATGCTTTTCTTCAGTTATGAATTTAAATAGACTTGTGATGACATGTTATTGTCCTGTTTCTTACTTTCTTTTGTTTTTTTATTACCTGTAATTCATAATAATAGAACAAAAATACCAACTTTATTTTTTTTTTGTTTTAGAAAATGTTTGTGTTCAAAATATGTATCTCTGAATGACAATTGAATAGACAGATAGATAGCAGTATAACTTCATTGATTAGTCAGTTGTTTATATCAAAGCAATGGGCACCTGTCACAATAAGATACAGTAAGATAAGATAAAGTAGATTAAAGTAAGATAAAATATAGTAGGGTAGATAAAATAAAAAGAGCAAGATAAAATGGTATAAGATAAAACAGAATGCAAATGCATAAAATGAATGTTAAAACAATATGTCACAATGAAGGCAAATATATGTGTCCCAGGATAATTTTGCAGGATCCACTCTCGGTTGAACACTAGGACCAGAAGTTTAGTCTTCTGAGCTTTTGGACTCGTGATGGAGCCCATCTTGAGGGAACCTTTCTCTTTCTAGAATGACACATTCCAATGAGAGAGAAGTTCCCTGATGATGGAGTAGTTGATCCAGTACGAGTTTGAAAGCTCAGCGGACTAAACCTCTGGTCCCGGTGACTGACCCAGATTGGATCATAAAACAGTTTGTTTTAGGTGAATTTATTGCCTAAACCTCAATGTGTTCCATGAAATTATTCTCAATTGGACATCAGTAATTATAAATCTAAACAGCTCTAATTACTACATATGTTTTTGTGCTATGAAGGTAATTAAAAAGTCTTTTGTTACAGTCTCAATATATGGTTCTATCAAGTAATTATAAGTACAAAGCCCTTGCTGGGGAATATAATTGATAGTTGAATGGGACATGTGCAACAACTTCTATTTCACAAATATATGTTCCCTCAGAATATGGCACTTGCTGAATTGTCTGTATTTAACAATATAGACCTGATGAAATCTTGCTCTGGTAAGGGCTGTCCTGTGGTATTGAGTCTAATACCCATTGACAAATATTATTCTGTTTGAAAAAAACTTTTGACCAGCCATTTTTGTGACCTGATGCTTGCAAGAGATACAACCAAATGTAGATGACATTGTGTTTTATTCTTTCTGCAGTGTTTGCAGAAAAGCATTCATATACAACTTAATGATTTGTTAAAGTAAGAAAAAAACAAACTTATATTTCTATTATTATTTTTGTCTTTCAGTTGACTTTAAACCTCAGGCCAGTATGGACATTGTCCACCATATGTTGCTATTTGGATGTAACAGTCCTGCTTCAGATAACGGTTACTGGTAAGGACATTGCTTCCATTGCACTAGTTAAATATTCTTCTTGTACAGTATTAAATTAAAGATGGGCTAGTGATACATAGTGGTGAAGCATGGAATGAGACCTGCGTATATTTAATTATAAAGCAGAGTTTACTACTAGAATTCATTCCATTCTTGTCCTTGTTGCCAGCTTTCCTATTCTGTATAGGTAGTCCTTGACTTACAACAATTCGTTTAGTTACCATTTAAAGTTACAATGGCACTGAAAAAAGTGACTTATGACCGCTTTTCATACTGTTGCAGCATGCCCGTAGTCATGTGATCAAAATTCGGACACTTGGCAGCTGATTCATATTTATGACAGTTGCATTTGCCCAGGGCTTGTGTGATCACCTTTTATAATTTTTGACTAGCAATTTCTGACTAGAGTAAGCATATTGGTCAATGGTGAAGCCACTTAATGTTACTATGTGTTACACATGTTACTAACTTAACAAGTACAGTGATTCACTTAACAACTGTGGTAAGAATGGTCATAAAATAGAGCAATAGCAATAGCACTTAGACTTACATATTTTCATAGTGCTTTATCACACTCTTTTAAGTGGTTTACAGAGTAAGCATATTGCCTCCAACAATCTGGGTTCTCATTTTACTGACCTCAGAAGGGTGGAAGGCTGAGTTAACCTTGAGCTGGTCAGGGTCAAACTCCAGGCAATGAGCAGAGTTAGCCTGTAAATAGTGTGCCACCACTTAACAACTATCTGGCTTAGCAACAGAAATGTTGGGCTCAATTGTGGTTGTAGATCAGGGACTTACCTGTATGTCCTTATTACTAGCCTCCGTATTCAGTATTTACAATTGCTCAGTGAAGAAGGAAGAGATGAAGCTTGCATATAAGGCAGACAATGTAGCAAACCTATGGATGGAGGGATTAGTAGAGAGACTGTGAAGGATAAAGATAAGAGAAAATCACCATTTCTTATAAGATATTTGGTAGTGATTAATCATTACTGCATGGTCAACATTGCTCACAGATAGGCAAAACTTCTCAGTTTCATTTGTTTTTTATACAATCTCTATAGTTATGTTACCTTTTAAAATTGAAAAGTTCAAATTACATTAATAAAATGGTTATACAAAAACAGAAGAACTAGAAATACATTTTTTCAGAAAAATGGAAATACATTTTTGATCCATGTTTTTATGATTTTCCAAGCACAATATTGTCAATGAATTTACAGAGAAAGCATTCGAATACATACTTAATTTAATCTTCATTTTACTGCAGTTATGCATATCCCAAGACAAAAATGGCTGAGGGTTTTTTGTAGTGTATTTATTTCTTTTTTCTAATGGGAAACTACCAGTTTTACTTACTGCAACTATATTCTGTATATCCAACTTCCATTGATTAAGTAATAGAAATACATGTTTTGTTACAATTCTAGTAATGAGCAACATGTAACTCACTATTACTGTATTTATTTATTTATTTATTTATTTATTTATTTATTTATTTATTTAATCCAATTTTGAAACTGCTCAATTCCTTAATGATTCTGGGCCTCAAGTAAACTGGCTTTTATTATTCCCTAAAAAACTGAGAAGCATTCCTCTCAAGAACACTTGCATAAAGGCTCAGGACCATTTACAGAAATAGAATTACAAGAGCAGAAATACAATAAACATAAATTTTATAGCATTAAAAATGCATTTCATAAGTATTAAGACAGTTGAAGCAATCAGGAGACACAGGAAATTTAAGAGATTGCTTGATTTCCAATAACATTGTTTAACAACATGGATTTGCCGAAGAGTAAACAGAGTTAAGTGTAGATGTCAAATAAATCCACAATAAAACTGCAAAAGAGGCTACATTGATGTTCTAAGAGTGTTTGAGGGAGAGTTCAGGAATAGGTAATTCTATAAAGAGCCAATTCTAAGCTCTGTGAGCATTTTATACATATGAGAATTGTGAGTTGGTCTTGGGAACCAGTGAAGTTGTTGGTAGATGGGATTTAGGAAAAAAATTTAGGAGGCACCAATTCTCACATATTTGGCTATATTCTGAGCTAAGTGCAATTTCTGAGCCTTTTCAAGGCTGTTTCATGCAGTACAATCCATATTTAACTTAGCAGTGCATAAATCACCAAGCTAGGCCTTTGTTCTTCCAATAGTGACACAACTGGTCAAAGACTAAAAGCTCTCTTTACTACTGACGATATATGATTGACAGCATCATGCTGAATTCAGGAAAAACTCCAGACTGTGAACCTGATCAGTAAGAGGAAATGCAGCTTTGTTGAGAATAGTCATTTATCCTGAATTCTAGTCCATTTTATCCATTCAGAGCCTTTCAATCTGGGCACATAAAAGCCTAAAGGAAATCTAACCTCTAGGTCACAGAAAAAGAAAAATATAATTACCATCAGCATTGATGATTGCCTTCTCTAAACCCGTGAACAATTCTTTCCAATGGCTTTATACGGATGTTAAATGGCATGGCACACAAGACAAAACCTTATGAGCCTCCATCTTCTGATTATATTTGGAGAGATAGGAACAGAACTACCCCAAAGTATTACCACCAGGCCCCTAATAGAAAAATGATGCAAGAAGACAGAGTTGCTTGTGTCTAAACATGCTGAGTTTTAAGGCATATATGAATTGTTAATACAATGTTTTTAAAAGTGTTCGTTCTCTAGTATTTCAGGCTGATTAGTCTAAATCAGGGGTCCTCAAATGACAGCTTTAAGACTTGTGGACTTCCAACTCCCAAAATTCTCCAGCAAGTTGGAGTCTAAATCAACTGATAAACTGATCATTTTTACTCTTTTGAAGTAAGGAGGAAAAATGCACAATTTTTATCCTTCCTTCCTTCCTTCCTTCCTTCCTTCCTTCCTTCCTTCCTTCCTTCCTTCCTTCCTTCCTTCCTTCCTTCCATATGGCCACCATCTCATAGAAAGAACTTTAATAAACCTCAGCTACTTCTTGAACAGAAATTCGAGCTGTATTTATTAAAAATGTTACATCACTGCGATACACTGAAGCTAAAAATAAACAAAGAAAACAACCATTAAACGGTACTGTTAGTCACTCACTTATGATTCACCGTATGAATTAATTAACTAAAATGAATTGCTTTTATGTTTAAATAGATAAAAGGTTGCAACTCCAATTTTAAATTCCCAGCTAATACAAACAGGTGCAAATATCTGCACCTTCTTTCTCATCAATAAGATACTGCTATTAATAAATAAGAACTTTGAAATGCCTTTTAAATTTTGATTGGGCCATTAATATTTGAAAAGGGCAGTTTATAAAGCAAGTAACCAGAAATGCTAGCAAGACCCCAAAGGGTTCTGAAAATGGAAAGGTGTTCTATTTATATACCACTGAAAATATATTCAGTAAATATATTTATTAAAGCTATACTCAACATATTCAACTTTTTGTTTTCAATACTTCATGCACATTTCTATTATTCATAATTGATAAACTTAGTTTATACTATCTATCTATCTATCTATCTATCTATCTATCTATCTATCTATCTATACACACACACACACACACACACACACACACACACACACACAATTGGGGTTACTTTGTATTTTCAGTTTTTTTCACTTAATTTTATTAATGACATATATCACAAAATGCTTAAAGTAAAAGTATAGTTTGGGTTTTCTCCGAAGATAGGCTGGATTTGATATAATTTTTACTTGCCATCATCTCTTCTTTACTGTGCCTCTCTTGTTCATATGCTATTCTTGTTGAGCTGCTTTTTATTATTTGTGGTTGCCTTTGCACCTCAGTGGGCTAAATGAAATGCTTCATGAACTGTGCAAAAGTGAAAGTGATTTCTATCAGTGAAACAGAAGATTTTAAGAGAGAAGGTCTTTTTTGTACAATTGTTTTAGTGATGAAATTTCTATTTCATTGTGGTTGAATCCATAAAATATTTGAAATCAACATGGACATACTGAAGAGGAGCTATGCTACATAGAATGAGTCATGTTTGCAATTATAATACTGTATACTTCTTATGGAACTCTATTGCATAGACCTGTGCAAAGTGACTAAGATTGGCTTTGCCAACATGATTAAGGCAGTCTGCTTGGTTTTGCTAAAGTGAAAAGGCCATTCCGGTTGTTTCAGTGAAATGGTTTGAATGCCTTGAATGATTTTTAGCCAGCACTTATCAGGAAAGTCTCCGCTCAGCTATGCCCCTTGTCTACCTCTATTGCTGCCTACTAGCCTCCGTCTATCCAGACTGATAGCATCAGGCCACCATATACAGGTAAGATTGGAGTAGGGCATTTCTGACTAATGCGTTGCAGGGGATTTGAACATATATGTTTTTAAAATATTTTGTTTAACATGAATAGAATGGATTATACCTAAGAAACTGTCTCAGATGCTTTCAATACTGCCAATCATGATATACTTCTGACTCATCTCAGTATTGGGAGTTTGGAGGCATGGTTTTGTAGACTTTCTTCTTTCTCTGTGGTCAAATCTAGTTGCTGGGGGGAGGGAGATATGAAGTCCCACATGCCTAATGTGTGTGGTCCCTTCGAGGTCTTATCCCACCCCCTTTTTAACATCTACATGAGATTGTTAGACAAGGTTAACTTCTTTTTAGATCAAATATCATCAATATGTTGATGATAGCCATTTATAACTCTCAACTTCAGGCTGATCAGATGATGTTGTCAAAGCCTTGTCCCATTGTCTCGAGGCTGGGTGGGTGGGGCACATGGAGAGGAACACATTCAAACTCAACACTGACAAATTTGAGTAGTTGTGGAGTTTTGAATCATATCAGGAGTCCTGTGCAATTTGCTTGAGAAGCAGGTGGCAGCTGTAGTTAAAAGAATCTTCACCAAATCCATCTTTAGGGAGAACTGTGCTCCCACCTGGAGTAGAGGGCTTTCAGACAGTCACTCATGATTTGGTCACCTCATGTATGGAGTATTGCAATATACATGGGATTTTTCTTGAAAACAATTTGGTAGCTGCAGCTGTTCCAGAATGCAGTGTCACATGTTATGGACATGTCGCACCTCTGTTTCATGGCCTACATACTGGTTATGGGTACAATTCAAGCTGCTTGTTATAAGGCCCTTCTTGGCATAAGTCCTGATTATCTGAAGGACCATCTATCTTTCATAGTTTCTACCTATCTTCATTGATCAGAAAGTGACATGTTTCATGTTCTATCCATTAACCAGTGTCATCTGTTGGGATCTAAGACATATGTCTTCGGTTTCACAGTACCTGCCCTCTGAAATAGCTTTGCCCCTGACATTGGCTGGCTGCCATCCTTCTCATGTACAGGTAGTCCTTGCTTAACAATGGTAATTTGGACCAACAGCTCCAGTGCTAAATGGACCAGTCATAAAGTGCAACATCATGTAACTGCTGTGACTTAAAACAGCAGTTTTAGCAATCCCAATTGCCATAATCAAGCTAATTCTGCAAATTGCAGTATCCTACTATTATATGAACACCATTTCTGACCTCCTGCCAGCTTCCTCATTAACTTTGTTTATCGAAAGCTGGTAGTGAAGATTGCAAGTGATGATCATGTGACCACAAGAGGTTGTAACATTGTAATTGCAAGTTGGTTGCCAAGCATCTGAATCAGCATTGATTCATTGACCATTGATTCATTCATTCATTCAATGATCAATGATCATTGATCATTGATTAATTGACCATGGGGAAGCTGTGAATAGCTGCAGCCATGACAATCTGTTATAAATCCCCCTTGTTCAGTGCTGTTGTAACTTTGGTTGCTGAATGAGTAGTTGTTCAATGAAGAGTACCTTTAGAGTTTAGTGCCTTCAAAACCTGGTTCTTTTGCTAGATCTTGCATTAAACTGGATAGAGGATGGTACTATTTATAGGATAAATAGATTTTTTCTTTTCTGAACGCCTATTTTATGTATTATTAGTTATGATTTTATTAGTGTATACTGTCTCAGTCATTATAAATATAATAAATCAATGTATCTGCTAATCCAGCAATAAATAAATAATTTGAATTATTACTACTTTTATTGGGTGTTTTGTGTTCTGCTGTTAAGAAAGTACACAAACATGTCATGTTCAAATAATGTCTTTGAATTTTTAATTTAACTATTCAGATATAGTAAATTGAAATCTTACATAGTTGATCCTTTTTATATATACAACATTTACCATTCAAAATTAGGAACTTTATTACTAGTTATCAGTCACAATTTATTACTCAAAACAGTCTTCCATCTTCTAAAGATGCTGAAGGTGATAATAAAAAAATGAGAATTCATTTTTTTTGGTAGTTATCTAATTAAAAAACCAAACAGATTAAAAAAATAACCTTAATTGAGTTGGGTCAAAGATTTGGCAGAATAAAAAGAGCATGAATAAAAATATTGTGAGGGAGAAGCAGGTGGATCTCACAAAATGGATTCTATTACAAATGTGGTCCTTTTTTATCGCATGGCTGTATCATTAAAATTATTAATGAAAAGAAGCATAAAACATGTATATGCTACTGTAGATAATTATATCCAATTTTGAAATATAATAATTTAAATAATTCATTACATCTCACCATACTGGGGGTGGCCGGATAAAAATATTTTCACTCAGTCTGTTTTCCAGATGTAATTGTGGATGGGCAATTCCAAAAATCACCTTCTCATATATTTTTGTGCACGTGCGGTTCTTAGCCTGAACTAGCAACAACCCTGGACTTGGACAAGCAACATTTCAAAGAACATAAGAACAGCTTTGTTAGTTAAGGCCAAGGCCATCTTAATTAAGCATTTTGTTTACCATAGTGGCTAACCAGATGCAGGAAATGGAGGCATATCTTTCTCCCATAGTTATTATTCTGTGCTTAATATTTGGAGGAAAATTGCACCAAACTAGAGATAATTCTGTTTTTAAGAATGGTAGTCCTGAAGATAATCAACTTTATAAAAAGTATAAGGACCTCCTTAGAATTGGAAATATGCCTAGTATATTCTGCTGATCTAACATAATTTTGGGGGGAAAAAATTAGAGCATAATCCAGAATCTCCTCTACTTATGTCAATGGACAGACATGATTATATGGAAAGAATTATGATAGCTCTTTATCAAACCATCTAGTCTTTGAAATGCTACTTCAACCATTTCAGTTATGATTGGCAATGTATCAGAAACTATACTTTTATCTATAAACTGCCCAGAAAACATTGTGAGTGAGATATCTAAATTAGGTAGGAAGGTAGGTAGGTAGGTAGGTAGATGATAGATGGATGGATGAATGGATGAGTGCAATAGCATTGGATTAATTAACAAAACATTTTAAATTGCTTTCAAAACATAAGGCAGATGGTTCATTCAAGATTTTAAATTATAGTCTAGATCTTCAAATTTATTTGCTGTAATTATTATTATGGTTACTGTTGATTCTACAATTAGCTATCCTACATTTTATTCTTTCAGCTCTTTTTGCACAGCTTCCTTGATACTATAATAAAATTCTTAAATTGCTAAAATAGATATATGATTTGCTTGATTAAACATTAACAAAACTATTCATTTTATATATCTCAAGTATTAAAATGATGTATATGTGGAAGTAGCTACTGGCACTACTCAAAATGTCATACTTTTTTCACGTAAGTAAGAAACTAATTTCAGAATAAAAAAGCATATTTGCTCTTGTGTCAGTCCAAGGGGAAAGCTAAGTCATTTCTTATGAAAAGATATGATGTTCACTCAAATTAAATTTGTGATTCTAAAGTCCTCTAGGGGTCAACTGAATAGGAGTTCAGTTAGATATGTAATTAGTTGATTATGCGTCATCAATTCAGTAGTATCTATAAGTAACTATATAGATAAACTTTCTCCAGGATGATCTGCCTCTAACCTGACTTTTCAGATTTTCAAAAAATGCACCCAATGCCACTATAAAAGTATACCCAGCTTGCTGCTAATTCAGCTCTTATTCTCCTGCTTTCCATTTTTCACAACATTTTGGATTTTTCAAGGGAAAAATCCAATTGCATAAAATGCCCAGAATATTTCTGCCTAGTCATTTGTGCCTTCAGTTAGAACTCTAGAATTTGTTCAGTGATCCTTTAGTTTAAATTCTTGGCTACTCGTGGTATTTTCAGGTGGTTTCTCCAATACCAAACTTCAAAAGATCAATATATTTTCTATCCTAAGTATATAGAAGTATATATTTCTATCTTAAGTATTTACATCAATTGATCTAAATATCTTTTCAAAGCTTTCATTGCATTCCTACCTAGCACTAGTCTATGGTGTAGTTCTTGACTTTTTCACAGAGTAGTCTTCAAAAACAGAAGCTATCGGTATGAATTTTAATTCTGGTTGCTTTACCTGTTCTCATTGCTTTAGTTTTCTGTATCTTAAATATTAATGCCATTTTTCACAGCATACCCTGTCTTTTATTACCAGACAACCCAGATTATTCGTACCTTCAGTTATCAGAGTAATGTCATCAGCATCGTTCAGGTTTTTGATCAGCTGAGTCAGCTAAATTATGACACAATTTATGACAGATGCATAAATCTGTCTTTCTTTTTTGCTTTCTCTTATTGAATCCCTTTCTGATATCCATATTGTAGTACTTTAATCTTTAAATGGATATAAACAAGAAACACATATAACTGTGATTAAGAAGTATGACTGACTGACTGATTGGTTGATTGATTGATTGATTGATTGATTGATTGATTGATTGATGTGGGCCAATATGCTATAGTAGTTAGAGGATCTGATTGGAAAGATTCCAATTCTTATCCATTTCCTATTCTAATCCATTTCCTGGGACAGCCTTATATCAGGTTCTGTTTTATCTTAACCTACTTCAGAAGCTGCTTCAAAGGATAAGGCTATATAGACTATATTAAATTTAATGGTAGAATGGAAGATTATGAATATAATAAATAAAATACTCCACATTCAGGACATGTTGCTACTGCTGATGACAATGATGACAACAAGGACAAGTGCTTCAATACCTTGAAAAACATTTAAAAATTGATTATAGGTTGTAAAATATGTCATGGTTCAAAAGCATTTTTTTAAAATGAAGATGCCTAATAATAGAAGTAGCTTTTCCAATGAGATGTGAAATGAGAGGTCTGATGAGGTTGGGGGACACAACTTAAAAGAGATTCTATGTTTATGTTTGTGTGTGTATGTTTTCTAGGAATTGTGATGGAGAAACATGTACGGACACAAGTGATATCTTATATGCTTGGGCAAGAAATGCACCACCAACAAGATTGCCAAAAGGTATCAGATTTTTTGTGATATAGTATTCTACACAACATGTAATAATAGAAAAAGCCATTTAGTGCACTAATTTCTGTATTACTCTAATAGTAGTGAATATTTTTATTCAAATAATTAGGTTTTCAGAGAATGAAATTGCTCACTTAGCAATTTACTATAAAAAGGGGTGCTTGGGAATTCTCTCCCCCCCACATCTTTTTTACTTTTAATGTACAGCTGAACACATTAAATAGTGCAACTTCCTGCTGATTTTTTTTTTTTTAACTGCAGTTGCCAATACCTTTTATGGCTAATACATTATAAAATATTAGTAAATCTATTTGGCTTGCAGCAGGATATGTCAAAAATATTTTCAAAATGAGGGTGATTTTTAAAATCTTATAACAGTTTCCATATTTCCACATTATAAACAAATAAAAATAAATAAGTAAATCAGATATGAACCAGGATATCTCACACGTACTTTAGGGATAGCTTCTTCAGAGAATATAAATGCAAAATGTTGCATTGTATCTTAAATCTTTAAAATAATATGCTCTTTATTTTAGTTTTTTTTTTCCTTTAAGAATATGCTTGAATATGATAAAGTGAGTTCACCCTTTCTTCCCTCTGAAGGTGTTGGGTTTAAAGTTGGAGGAGAAACAGGGAGCAAATATTTTGTTCTCCAAGTCCATTATGGGGATATTGGTGCATTCAAAGGTATGTAAAATCTTTACTCTTGCTGTTATGAGTAAGATAAATAAATGTGCCTGCTATGAAATGGCAGAGCTTCTTTTATTAAATTTAGAATAAATCTTTCAATAGACTGATAGATTTCCAAAATTATTTTGGTGGAACACAATGGAAGTTTTCTAACTGGTGATAGTTCCAGTCTCTGTCCTCATATTTCACTGCATAATTGAGAATGAACAAGTCTCAATTTTGAATACTAGTTAACATGGCCTCTTCTGAGATCCATAAACACATAATCCTTGAGGATTTCCACTGAAGTTCTTGAGATTCTTCCTGCTATCCTCCTCCATATTAAGATTTGGGCAGGCAGGAGAGATAATACCAAGAATATCTCCTTAGAACTAGGGCAAAATGAATCAATTTCATGTTAGACTCAGTAAATTTAAATAATCTTTTTTTTAAAGGAAAGAATTAAATTTTAAGTACCCATTATAGTACTTTCCTTTTTTCAATCTTTTCTTTTTAACTAGTCTTCTGAAATCATGATGGTAGACTAGGAATCCTCAAACTACGGCCTGCGGGCCAGATACAGTCCACCGAAGCCATTAATCCAGCCCACGCGGGACCAAGAAGCTGCTCCGCCCGCATCACCCACCCTACCCACCGGCCCCCACTCGCCTTCTGTAGGCCGAGGAGACCAAAACTGGGATGTCCAGAGGCCTCTGGAGGCCAAAAACAGCACCATTTTTGGGCGGCAGAGTGGTAATGGAGGCCGAGGAGGCCAAAAACGGGCCCATTTTTGGCCTCCTCGGCCTCTGTAGAGAAAGAGAAAGAGGGAGGGAGGGAGAGAAAGAGAGAAAGACACACACACAGACACACACACACACACACACACACAAACAGAAGTCACTCATACCTCCCCCCAAGGCAGCCACATCCCTTCACTAACCTGCTTTCTATCCCCAGGAGCATAACAAATTAAAGTTTAATTTGTGTATTGTTTAATGGACTGCTAAATTGGCCATGCTCACCCAGTCACATGATCACTTAGCCAAGCCTACCCAGCCAGTCCGGCCCCCCAACAGTCTGAAGGACTGTGAATTGGCTCCCTGTTTAAAAAGTTTTAGGACCCTGTGGTAGACTAATTACATTGAATAAAATAAAATGGATGTTAAATTAAGAAAAGGTTATGCTTATTCACTATATTTCTGTTAGTGTCTAGAAAAAAACTATTTCAGTTTTTTCAAATATTATAGACCATTTTGGTAGTTTGTTCATGTAAATCTCACAGTTGTGACAGCATGCCATTGCAGTACATTCCAGTAATGATTGTATCTTGTGTCTGTGGGTTTTAGCAAGTGAAAATGGATTCTGATTTATAAATGCCAAGGAGCTCTTTTTGATAAGCGCAGCAAATCAGTAATTCATAGTAACTATTGTTAGCTCAGTTGAAATTAATTTAAACTGCACTTTGATAATATTTTGTAGATTACTTATCTTCCCCTTACTTATCTTCTCTTGAAGGCTAAATTGAAGGCATTGGGGAGTTTATAGAAGTCTTTATTATTCTTCGCAACATGTTCTCTGATCCATGTAATTATACCTAGTTAACATATATGTGATTTTCTTCCTCCAAAGTAATCTGATTACTTTTTTCTGTTTATTTTAACGTTTATATTTTATTGTGTATTTAAACAGCTTCAAATTTGTTTATAGTAAAAATACATTCTTATGAAGAGCTTATAAGGGACTGGAGAAATTAGACATTGTTTTTAAACTATGTTAATTTCCACTCTTAGTAAATTTGTTTCACAGCTGATCTTGATTATTCCTGAAAAAATTAGACAATGTTGAAACTGTTATTATTTGAATGGGAAACGGCTAGGAATTTCTTCTAGGCTAGACTGGAAAATTTAACTATTTCCATATAATTGCCATCAGAGATATCACGTCAGTATTTCCAGCTGTTTAATTTAACAAAGTTTGTGATACACAAGACACTATTTCTTTATTCAGGAACTGGTCTTCATAAGATTCATTAGGTCTTCATCATAAACTACATTGGCAAAACTTCAAAAGAAGAACAAAATCCATTGTATTCCTTATCATAAGTATTAACTTAATTAAAAAGATAATTTTGTTTTAAGTGGCCATTTCCTATTTAGATATATTGACTCTTTCCTAATCTTTGAAATGTGCATTTATAGATATATCTTAGATGTGCATCTACAAGCATTCCTCCACATGCCTTCATACATTATGTAGCAAAAGATGACATTTAAGATAAACTTTTAAGTAAACGTTTTTATCATTTTCTTATTTGTGACTATGTTTGCCCTATATTTTTATCTAGTTTAGAACAGTCAATAACAAATTATTTTTTTATTAAAAAGTTTTATCAAATATTACAACAATTTTTTCCCCGTCCTTCCTCCCCTCCCTTCTGTCCTCCACCCACCACCCTTCCCCCATCCCCCCTCTCCCTCCAACCCCCTCCTCCCACCCCGGACTTCCCAGAGCAAATACAGGGTATAACATTTAACAAACATAAATTAAAATATGCTAGCTTTTTGTAGGCTCTTAATTCCCTCTTGCTCTTTAACTCCCCTTTAACTAACAAAACATAATTCAAAAAGAAAAAGTTGATTTCATTCATAAGCTAATTGAAGCTTTTTAGTCCGATATTTGTTTTGAATATAGTCAATCCATCTTCTCCATTTCGATATATATCTTTCATTTGAATGGTCCTTCAAATACGCAGAAATTTTGGCCATCTCTGCTAAATTCACTACATTTAGTGTCCATTCTTCAATAGTAGGTAAGTCTTCCTTCTTCCAATACTGCACCACCAAAAGTCTGGTTGCTGTTATTAAATTTAAAATCAACTTAGTCTCTATAACAGTACAATCTGTAATTATACCTAACAAGAAGAACTGTGGAATAAATTTTATCTTCTTTTTGAGAATATTTTGAATAATCCACCATATTTTTATCCAAAATGCCTTAATTTTTTTATATGTCCACCATAAATGATAATACGTGGCATCATCACATTCACATCTCCAACACTTGGGTTGCACACTTGGATACATACAGGCTAGCTTTTTAGGATCTAGATGCCATCTATAAAACATTTCATAAAAATTCTCTCTTAAGTTTTGGGCTTGCGTAAACTTCACATTTCTAACCCATATTTTTTCCCACGTTTACATCATTATTCATCATTATTGGTTCTTCAATATTTTGTGCCCACTTTATCATACAGTCCTTAACTAACTCCGTTTCTGAATCTATTTCTACCAATGCATTATACAACCTTTTTATATGCATTTGACTTTGATCTCTAATCTGTTTTACCAAATTCTCCTCATTTTGCAAAATACCAATTTTCTGATCTTCTCTCCATCTAGCTTGCAGCTGTACATATTGAAACCATGTTTGAATTATCCTGTCTTCTCTTAGTTGATTCAAAGATTTTAGTTGTAGTATACCTCTTTCCTTGTTAAGAAGCTCTTTGTATGTAATCACATCTTGTTTTTGCTCTATACTTTTATTCTCTATCGCATGTCTGGGTATTGCCCACATTGGTAACTTCTCATTTAATTTATACTTATACTTTTTCCAGACACGCAATAAAGCATTCCTTAATATGTGACTTTTAAAAGTCTTATCCACTTTCTTATCATATAGTAAATAAGCATGCCACCCGTAAATCAAATCATATCCCTCAATATTCAATATTCTTTCTTCTGTTGAGTTCATCCAATCACTCATTGCTGATAGGGCAGTTGCCTCATAATATAGTCTTAAATTGGGCATTTTGAGACCTCCTCTTTCACGTATATCCTGCATTATTTTTTGTTTTATTCTTCCCTGCCCAGACAAAATTATTAATACCCTTCTGCCATATCTTCAAATTTTCATCTTTTTTAAGTATTGGTATCATTTGAAAAAGAAACAAAAATTTAGGCAAAACATTCATTTTTACTGCTGCTATTCTTCCTAACAAGGATAATTGTAATTTTTTCCAGTTTTCCATCTCTCTCTGTATTTTTTGCCACAACGGATCATAGTTATGCGTGAATAATTTCACATTTGATGTCATAATATAAACCCCCAAATACTTAACTTTTTTGGGGTTAAAGTAACAACCAAATCATCTGCGAATGCTCGTACTCTGTAATCATACTGCCTAATTTTAATTCCATTTATTTTGTCCGACCCACGTATCTTACTCAACAAAAATTCCAAAGTCAAGATGAACAATAATGGAGACCAGGGACATCCTTGTCTTGTTTCTTTTTCTATATTAAAAGTATCTGTTAAACTACCATTAATTATTATTTGCGCTGTTTCTTTCTGATATATTGCCTTAATAGATTGTGTAAAATATGCTCCAAACTGCATATTTTCTATTGTTTTCAATAAGAAATGCCAATTCAATCGATCAAATGCTTTCTCCGCATCAAGAAATATTAGCACCGCAGGGCTTTGGTTGTTCTTCCCCAAATACTCTAATAGGTTAACCACTTGCCTTACATTACTCTTCATTTGTCTACCATTTAAAAAACCAGTTTGATCATTATGAATCATTTGTTGCATGACTGTCATTAACCTATTTGCTAGTATTTTAGCAAAAATCTTGTAATCTGTATTTAAAAGTGATATAGGCCTATAATTTTTTGGCTGAGTGTGGTCTTGCTCCTCCTTTGGAATCAGAGAAATAAAAGCTGTCTTCCAGGATGGGGGTACATCTCCTCCAGATTGTTTGTTGATAAATAATTTTTTGAGTGGTCCCACCATTTCTAACTGCAAGTGTTTATAATAAGCAGCTGTCAAACCATCCGTCCCAGAGGCTTTACCCACTTTCAACTGCTTAATTGCAAGCATGATCTCTTCGGAAGTTATTGGTTGATTTAAACCCTCCCTTTGCTGTCTTGTAATTATAGGAATATTCTCTTTCTGTAAGTATCTATCTACATCTATACTTTGAATTTTATCACTAGCATACAACCTCGTGTAAAATTCTAAAAATGCTTTTTTAATCATGTTTTGCTGATAAATCTCTTTACCTTTATATTCTATTTTCTCTATGGTCCGTGACTTTTGTTTTTTTTCCTTAACATATATGCTAACCATCTCCCTGGTTTATTAGCATTGCAAAAAGTATTATGTTTAGCATATTGCAAATTAGTTGCGACCTGATCTGCCATTAACATATTAAATTGCCCTCGCAGTAAGTTAATTGCCTCTCTTTTTTTTTTTGTCTGCTGGGTTCAATATCAAAGCTTGTTCTTTTTTTTTAATTTCCTCTTCTAAGTCCTTCCTTTTTTTTCCCTGTTTACGTCTATGTTTATTATTCAAATATAGCAAAATACCTCTCATATATGCTTTACTTGCATCCCAAACCATTTTCATAGATGTACCCTTATGCATATTTATAATAAAAAATTCTTTCATAATTTTTTTTGCATTCTTTTACATTTTCCTCATATCTAAACAGATTTTCATTTAACCTCCAAGACCTCTTAAATACCATTCCATACTCTAATTCCATCCAAACTGGACTATGATCGGTTAAAACTCTTGGGCAGATCTTCGTCTTCTTCACCCTAGAAAAAAGATCATTAATAATTAATATGAAATCAATCCTAGAGAAAGATTGATGTCTATCAGAGAAAAAAGTAAAGTCTTTTTCTTCAGAGTTCCTCTCTCTCCAGATATCTCTCAACTCCATATCATCCATCATTTCAAAAAACGATTTTGGCAATCTAGCACACGTTGAGATATTTTGCAAGAACCCCTTCTTATCTTTTTTAGTGTCCAACACTCCATTCCAATCGCCCAATAAAATGCATGATTTGTAATCCCATTGTAGTAACTTGGAATGTAAAAGCTTATAAAATTTTTCCTGCTGTTGGTTCGGTGCATATACTCCAATTAAAAGTATTTTTTCTCCTTTTATTAAAAGTTCAATTGCTAAAAATCTTCCTGGATCATCTGCTTCAATTAATTTGGCAATTAAGTCTTTTTTTTAGGTATATAACTATACCATTCTTCTTCTCGGGAGCAGATGCAACAAAATGTATACCTAACCTTGCATTTATTAAATATTTTTGATCTTTACTTCTAATATGAGTGTCTTGTAAACAGATTACATCATTTTTAAACTGTTTCAAATAATGAAATATTTTTCTCCTCTTTTGTGGTGAATTTAGGCCATTAACATTCCAAGTCAGAAATCTAGTTGCCATTCTTGGCCGCCTGAAACTTTTGGAGCATCTGCTGGAAATCTCCATGCATTTTACTTTTTGGTCTTGCTCCTCCCACTGCTTCTGTTTTTTTAGTTTCTTGAATCATCTGTAGTTGCTGCAGTCTTAATTCTTCTTGACGCTTGGCTGCCGTTCGGGTCTGTCTTTGATCCTTAGGTTCTTCTATTTTGTCGAACACCTCCAAAGCTTGAGCAGTAGTTGAAAGTTGTATTAAATCTTCTTGAGTAATCAAAGCTCCCCTTTGGGCCTGTGCCAACGATTCTTCCTTCTCCCCCTTTCTTGCCCCCTCTGCTTCTGTCTTCCTTCTAGCTTCTAGGGACTGTGGGCATCCAGCCTTTAGTACATTGGTGTAAAAATCTCTTGCCTTCCACACTGAGTTAAGACGATATCTTTCTCCTGAATAGTTCACCACTAGTCCAGCTGGAACCTCCCATCTGTACTGTATCTGATGGTTTCTCAGTCCTTCCACCAGAAAGGCATAATCCCTTCTGGCTCTCAACATTTTGGGGGGGGATTTCTTTCAGTATTAAAACCTCCTGTCCCTGCACTTGAAGTTTGTTTTTAAACTTGTAAGATTTCATTGCGTATTCTCCTTGTTGTAAAATAGACTACAATGTCTCTTGCTAGATGTTTCTGTCTGGCAACCCATGAATTGACACGGTAAATTTTGTCAATTTGCCATTCAAGATTTGCTTTTTGATCTCCCATTATCTGTGTAAATGCTTCTGAAAAGATCTCTCTCAAATTCTCTTGCTTATTTTCTTTGAGGCCTCTTATTCTCAAAGCAAATTCCATATCTCTATATTGTATCATTATCACATCGGCCTCAGGTCTTTCCATCTTATTCTGCACCTCTCCCATTTTATTTTCCAAGTTCTCATTAGACTGCTTAATTTCTTCCACTTTTTCACCTATTGCTTCAATATGGCCTGCCAGACCTTGAACTGCCATGATAATATCTTCTCTAATTTCTTGATTTCGTTTTTGAATAATCTCTTTAATTTGAACTATCTCCTCAGCAACATCTCGAATTTTATCCTCAAACACCGCAGTAATTTTTTTTTCTATAACAGAGGCTTGTATTTTAAGGGCTTCCTGCAACATTTCAAGTGTTAATATTGATGGTTCCGTTGGAACAGAGAGAGATTGCAATTTAGACGTTTGAGCTGGCGAGCTCCAGCACTTTTGGGGACCATAGCCTTTATTTGGTTTGAAGCCATTTTTAGTTTCCAATTTGAATTTATTTAGCAGCCAGAACAACAAATCCACCAAATCCCAAAATTCCCAGTCTTTAAATAATATCAATCCTTTTTTTAAAAAAATCACTGCTGTAGTCTTTTTAGCTTTTAATCTTTTTTTTTAAAGCAAAAATCTCTAATTTTTGAACAGAAGCTACCAGCGCTAAACAAAACTTTCCTTTTTAACTTTTGCTTTCACGCCCCATTAAAGCTCAATCGCCATCTTGGTTTCACTTTCTCCCCTTAATGAATCAGAAGGAAGTAATACACATTTGGAGTTAAAGTTCAGTACTTGCAAATCTGATCTCTCCTGAGTTTGCTCAGCCTGCTTCCGAATGATGTTTATTCCAAGCGTTGTTTGCAGGGGTGGTCGCAGCGTCTTCTTCTGCTTAAAGCAGAAACGTCCCGGATCCGGAGCTCTGTCGGGCTTCCAGGGAGCTCTCACCCTTCGAGCCCCAGAATTGTTCCTGGGGTTCCTTGGGAAGCTCTACCTACGCCCGTCTGCTCTCTTCCTCCCCTTTTCCCGGGGAGAAAGTTTTCAAGCTGCTAGACAGCTGATTTGCGCTGTTTTGGCGGCTTTACGAGATTGCGGGGCTGGCGCTCGCAAAAGGAGCGTCTTTGGCGCCTGCGGTGCCACCGGAAGTCAATAACAAAATATTTTTTAATTATTAACATTAGGTACATTTATCACCACTTCCATGTGTAATATTTCACAAATAAGTCAGGAATGGAAAATTGGTTTCTATTTCTTCTGGGCTTTTTAAAAAACATAACCATGGTACAATAAGTAGGTTTTAGGATTTTTTTAGTTTTATAAACCTTTAATGTATCGTTTGAGTGGCAGTTACCATTTATTTTTTTTTTAGTGATCAAAGAATCAGGAGCTGATACTCGTATCACAATGGATTTTGCTATAGAGACTCTGCAGTTCAGAAGTGCTATTAAATCCACAGTAGTAAGCATAGATTCTTGTTTGATCTCTGTTGGAAACGCTGCCTAGAGAATCAGCTTGAAAGAAATCTGCTTCCGAGAGTAGGTTGAATATATTTTCCTCTCATTGCCATAGGGCAAATAGAAGCTAATAATTCATTTGTTCTAAAGGAATATATACTTGCTGTCTAACTGAAATGCAAAAATCAAAGGAGTTATCGTAGACTGAGAGGCAAATGGGGACGAACATACGCTCTATAAGGATCATTGTGTTCAGGCAACCCATGTAGCGTATGTAGTACTTGCCAAGAAAGGAAATTTTATGATCTTGTTTTTTTTCCAAGACAAAATTGGTTAGACATTTCCATTTTTGAAAATCGAGGTATAAGAACAAAAAAAGAGAGGTCCATATGTTTGAATTCTGTTAGAAAGTTTGTACATCATATGTATTTAATATAGGAGTATGTTATTTGCAAAAAAAAAAAAGACCTATTTGTTACGCAAAGCTGAAGTTTTTATTTTGCTTTAGTACACCAGGCAATTTTTCTGAAGTACAGTATATAGCTATATAGATTTAAAGGGAGCAATTATTTCCCCGGGGTTTCGCTTGTGATGTTTATTCTCATATTGTTTTTATTTACTACAGATGAAAATGTGATAATGGTTGCTTGTGAATTCTATAATCTTATATAGTTTGGGGTGAAGTAAATTTCAGATTCTAGCAATTACATATCATTTTACCTCCTTAGAAATCCCCTGCAATGCTGTTTTATAAACTGTCGATTTCTGCATTTGATTTGAATTTTTTTAATGAATCAAGAATTGAAATATATGAATGTTTTGTATAAGACCATTGAATCTGGAATGCATGTAGAACATTCTCTATTCCAATGCGGTTTCTGTTTTTCTTGTACCATCTGCCCTTTCTGGATCAGCAATGCCTGACTAGATCTAGAAAAACTATCCAGTTCTTTGCTTGGCTAAAGATAATGAGTTGTTCTTGGCAAATTGTAATCAGTCAGTGGAACATCTTTGACTTAGTAAAATGAAAGCAAACTACTTCACATGATTGTTTTAGGATGAAATAAGAATGGTTATAATGTGATCTGTATTTTCTAAAAGGAATTCTAATTTTCCATACCTCTGTAATGATCTTCCTTACTCATTTGTTTTTTTTAAGCTTTTCTTTAACTAGCAACTGTTTATTTTCCAGCTATTTAAAGTATTTTGTGTAGAAACTATTGTCTCTTAAAGCAATCCATATGGTTAAAAGATGAGGAGAGCTACCAAAATGTTTATAGTTTAAAATGACAAGAAGCCCAAAGGAGGGGACTAAAGAAAAGGTTTTTTAATTCCCTCTTTTGGCTTCTTGTCTTTTTAGACTATAAACATTTGGTCTTCATACTTGATATTTCCAATAAGCAATTATCTAGTCATATACTTAATTATTGTACTCAATACTAATATTTTATTTTTGCAGATAAACACAAAGACTGTTCAGGAGTGACTTTACAGTTAACTAATCAAAAGTAAGTATATTTCATGTAGTTTCTTAAATATTTTTTCCAATTCTTTTGCAAAGATTAATATGAGCTTTAACAGAATAGAATTCTAGTGATAGTCCAGGTACATCCTGTAAACAAGACAGATTATTTAATGAATACATTCTTCAAAGTGACTTGATAATATATTTCTAAAATTGTAGAAAGGCTGTTTTGAGCAAAGTACATTTGTTGTCTTTTCTATCTTGAAAAATAAATGTTTGACTTTTTCACATGTAGCCAAAGTAAATATTCCTTGGAAAGGATTACCAACTACTACTTTTTTTATCTTTAGCTTTCAGTGGTAAGAAGTTTATTTAGCACAAATCTAGTTACTTTTTGCTGCTTGATTATGAATTGTTCTTTAACCGCAGTTTCTTTAATTATAAAACATGGCTTGCTTGTTTCATTTTCCCCCTCAGTTATGCCACCGTCTCTCCTGCCCCCATGCAAAGAGGGTATTTGGCTTTATATGCATTCGTCACATTTAATTTTCTTTTCACCTGCAGTTAACTAATCCATCAACTAATGGATTCATTTATCTTCATTTGAGATGGGGGTTAAGAGGAGTCTATGTAAACATTTATTTCTTTAACATATCCACTTCCAAGCAGTGTTGTCATTGTACAAGAATAAAACAGAAAAGAAACCTACCCAATCAGCAACAGATGATGGTTAACCCAGAGAGAACACCCCACATTCTTCCAACACACTTACATCGTCATCTTAAGCCAAAGTCTGGAAAGAGATCACGTTTTCTAAAATAGAGCAGGGTGGGGGGCCTTGACCTCTGGGGGTATGCTATTCTAGAGGGCAGATGCGTTGTGAAAGGAGGTAGGTTGGGGGGGAATCTATCTGCTGATACTTTGACTGTGAACAAGAGCTGTTTGAAAATAACATAGGTTATTGACACAGAAATGGAAAAAAATATTGATGCGACCAATTAATTATCAGGGAGAATGCTTACTGGCCAATAAAGAACCCTGAAAGACTATTTTAATTCTTAATCTTTTCCCCCATGGTGAATGCCAAAATGTCTTTTAAAACTAGCTTATAATCAATCTGGAAAAAGTGGATATGTAAGCCTTGTAGACCAGTGAGTTGTGACTGCTTTACAAATAGTAAATTTACAATTTGCTTACAATTAGTTGTAAGTCTCAAATTAAGAATTGTATGCCATATATGTGGGAGCCATGACACTTGTGATTGTCTCACTACAAAAGGTGTAAAAGTTTCATACCTCCCTACTATGAGTCATTATATTTGTTTAATAGTTTTTCTGACTTTGAATAACTGTCCATAAACTCTTTGTTGTGTCAGTATATAAAGATATGTATACTGGTTTTGAATTTTTAAAGGTGCTACTGTATATGTAGCTGTTAATAGCTGTTTTCTTTTTATAAAAAAAACAACAAACCGATTGGGTCGATTCAGTTAAATTTACCTTGTTATTAGCAAAGTAATATATAACGTAGTAATTAATAAAACAGGGCAATATATGTAAATTTGATACAGGTTTCTTCTTTTTCTTTCAAAGGCAGCCTCTGATTGCTGGCATGTATCTTATGATGTCCGTGGATACTGTTATACCACCTGGAGAAAAAGGTGAATAAATAAGTTTTCCTGTCCACCCAGCCCTGCCTCAGCCTTTGCACTCTTTTCAGTTCAAACAGTGTACTGTGTGGACTTTTAATACTAAAAGCTTTATTAGAAGAATGTTAGAACAAATTAAGATACTAGTTTCTTTGATTGCCATATCAAAACATCAACATTGCAATCTAAGAAAAAGTATCAAATTCTGATCATTACTGACTTCTAAATACATGTTTTTATTATTATCACTTAGGGACTACAGGGCTGTATTCCTTTAATCGGTACTTTTTCCAATTTTCCAATTAATGATGGAAATATACATAATGCACTTGTACTCAAACATAAAGGCTGCATCACTAAATTCTAATGCTTTAGGTAGTTATTTTAGTTGTAAGTCATCATATTCATTCTCTATGAATTTCCACACATACATGTACAGAGAAATTAATGAGCCTCCTAAATATTTCAGCATAACCAAGGAACAAATCATACAGTATGCAATATACTAACTTTAATTTCTCTTAATTATTACCCAAGTTTCACAATAGACTATAACTTCCAGTTAATATGGCTCAGCTTAAGGCTTCTTTGTCTCATTGGCTGCAAGCAAAAGACCAAAGATTTTCACTTCCATGATTAAGTAACCTTATCATGGAATCCAACTTTGAAATTATACTTAATATTTACAGTGATTTTCTGAATCAATTTAGTTTCATAGGTTTTAATTCTCTTTGTTACACTGGTTGTTTCCAGATTTGTTGAAATCTGCAGCCTCTTCCCCGTTTTTCCCCTACTTTTTCTAATTATGGACTCATAATTCTATAATACTGAGGGTTTTTAAAACTTCAAAACAGGATATTTTGCCAGGAAATATCTGTTTAACATTATCCCTCAAACCAGCTGATATAATTCCATGTATTTGTGGATTGATTACATGACTCTGTAAGGTAAGAACAGTATTATGCATATGAATATATGCATACATGTTTCTTCAGTTAATCAAGCACAATAGCCATTAATATCATTGCATGAATGAAAGGCTGTGCAAAGTTATTGTGGATAAATGCAAGGAAATTTTATGCCTACAGTCCTGTTGGTATTAGTATATTTCCATATATTTCATTTAACTTTGCAACCATAGTTCTAAATGTCTTCAATATGTAAGCATAATTTTTAATGACCTTCATATCTGTTTTCTAACAGAGGTTAATGCTGATATTGCTTGCCATTATAAAACATATCCAATGCATCCATTTGCTTATAGAGTGCACACCCATCACTTAGGTAAGTCTTTACATTAATTGATTATTTCCTTTCCTTAGTAGTTTAGGCTTAATTCTTATACTCACTTTTTGTTATCCTGATTGAGATAGTAAAGCCTACTGAATGCTACGAGATGGAATTGGCTTATTAATTGTAATGTAAATTATTCTATAATATCTATGTCATGGTTCTGAGTAATGCTCCCAACCAATTCAAGATTCTGAGGCCTTGGTTTCCTCAAAAATCCTGTTTATTGGGTGCATCATATCAGCACAGTCAAATGTGAAACCAACACTGAATAATTCCCACATTTTTGGTATAATTAAAGAATAGATACTGCACCCCCCCCTTGTGTCACAGGTCATGTTGGCCAATCAAGCAGGTGATGAGGTTCTTAGCACTCCCTCCTGTTGTTTCTAGGACATGTTGATCTGGTCTTGGTTCTCCAGAGGCTTATCTTATGTCTTATGTCATCCTACATTCCATAAATCCCCTCCCCCCCCCATAAGTATGGCAACTAAGAAACAAAGCAAGAAAAATATGGCTTCAGCTAGATTTGTTTCAAGACACTGAATCTACACTATACACACAAACTCACGGACATACACACTATACACACAAACTCATGGACATACACACATGCAGATTAATTTTATTTAAACTGAAGAATGTTAGGGCAGGAATCCTCTTAAATACATGTGCTAAGTATCTGGTCCAGATTGGTAGATATTCATATTACTTAGTATGCAGTTTCCATATCTGGGCTGCAAAAATCCAGGTAAACACTAAATAGCAGTAAAGAGATATAATAGTCCACATTTAATGAGGTGCTCATTCAAATTTTTGATGAGATTGAACAAGTGCTATTTATAGTCAATCCTCAAAGTTCCAGCTGTTGTGCACGCCTGTGGTTTTGTGTTCTAGGCACTTGGTAACCAGACTGGATTATTGAATGTCACAGCATTCCACGGTCACATGATCATAATTTGGGACCTTCCCTGCCAACTTTCTGTTAGCCAAGTCAGTGGGAAAGCCAGTCCTGATCACTGTGACTTGTTAAGCGAGGTCCTCACTTAACAACTCACAGAGATTCATTTAACAGTGGTAACTGGAGATTGAACTGCCATCACTAAGCTTTATGACCACGTCACTTAATGATAGACATTTCACCCCCAATTACTGTCATTAAGTGAGGAGTACCTGTACAGAAAATCCAAATTATGAATTTAGTGGATGTTTACACCAGATCCAATTGTCCTAAGTAAAGGAAGCTAATGGTATATGGTATATGAAGCCAAGCGCTCCAAGTGAAATAGTACTTTTGTTAGAGTCAGCCACAAAAATCACTACATAATGAGGTTTTTGTTTTTTTTTTAATTTGATTTATATGCCGCCCTTCTCCGGAGACTCAGGGCGGCTTACAATGCGTTAAGCAATAGCCTTCATACTTTTGTATATTTATACAAAGTCAGCTTATTGCCCCCACAAACTGGGTCCTCATTTAACCTACCTTAGAAAGGATGGAAGGCTGAGTCAACCTTGAGCCTGATGAGATCCGAACTTACAGTAATTGCAGACAGCTGGTGTTAATCACAATGCTTTTAGTCTGCTGAGTTACCAGGCCCGGTAGTTCATTGTTTCATTGTTCATTGTTGTGTTACACTTAAACCATCTCTTCTTGGACTGGTCCAGATTTTTTCTATGAATCCAGTTCTGCCAGTATAAGTTTTAGACAGATGGTACAAATGCCAATTTAACTCTTTTAGATTTTTTTTTACAGTGATTAGGTGATTAAAACTATTGAAAGTGCAGATTTTTTGAAGACAGGTTGCCATATTCAGAAACAATTGTAACATAAAAGTATAAACAACTACTATATAACTGATGCATAATAATACACATTTTGTCCAATTAATTCTGATAGCTCCTTATAAGTTAAATCTATTAAATGTTATATAATAAAATCTTATGTACTGAAATATTAACATAAATATGTGAAAATGATCTGTGGATTTCTAAGGAGTAAATCATATAGAGCAAATATCAATGATCCAAACTTTTAGCATTGTCAATTGATTTAAATGGTGAACTTATAAAGTATTTTTTGTTATTTCTGCATATTTATTTTGCTAAACATATTAATTTTGTTGCAGGAAAAGTAGTAAGTGGGTATCGAGTTAGAGATGGTCAGTGGACACCGATTGGCCACCAAAGTCCTCAACTGCCACAGGTATGTTTACTTGCATTTTAAAGCTATCCTGAGTTAATGTGCTTCACTGTTAAAGTAAACAGCAGAACCATCATGATATAATGATTGAAATGTTGGAAAAGGAATAGGGAAAATAAGGTTCTATACACAGTTTTGAAATGGACCTCCTTTCACAGCCTTACCCATCTCACAGAAATGTGGTGGGAAAATACATTAATATAATAGATAATTTTTTGGGATTCAAAGAAGATATGCTGTTGCATAGTTCATTTGTCAACACGCAGGTGGCTCTGCAGTCTCAGCCTGGATGCAGTTTTTGGTGGACCCTGGTTTTGAAGCTACTCCAGGCTTCATAGCATAGGGCTTGCCAGCAGGTTGTGTCAGCAGCAACAGCTTCTAATTCCTGTCACAGTAGTGTATGGTTTTCCCTCACAGCATCTTTGTAGAACTTGTATGGATGACCTCGAGGTCTCTTCAATCTCCAGTCCACCATAGAGCAACTGGTGAGGCATACTGTAGTGGTCCATTCCAGTGATGTGTCCCACCACTGCATCGGGCCTCTGATAATCAGGGAATCAATGCTGGTGAACTCTGTGCAATTGAAGACCTCCAGGTTGGAGACATGATTTTGCCAAGAGTGAAATGTAGGATGCACATGTGAAATTTGTCATGTGTCATCAGTACAGTATCCAGGACTCACATCCACATAGGAGAGAAAGGGTAACCACAGCTCTTAAGACTTTCAGCTTTGTGGAGAGGCAGACATTGACCTTCTAGATCCCAGAGTCAATTTCTTTGTCCAAGGGCTTTGCTTAAAGACAAAATTAAATATAAGCACATTACCCAATAAAACTATTTTTATTATTACTAATGTCACTAAATCAGTAGTTGCAGATTAAACCTAAAAAAATTAAAACAGCACGTTAGATAAGTAGTTTGAATTGATTGTAACCTTATATAAAACATGGACAAAAATAATGTCACAGGCAGCTATTAATATTCATTAATAATTTCTCAAATGTTTTAGCAGACCTTTTATCTTACATCAGGCTCCAAGATAAAGGAAAATGATGAGCATGACTGAAGAAAAATAGAGACAAAACACTACAGATTTTTTTTTCCTTTTCATACGACAAACATCTGTATCTCTCATTCTGCTTTGCTCACTTCCATATTTGCAGAGGGTTTATGATTAAGCCATCCCAGATATAGATATATATATATTCCATTTTTTTCCCTTATTCATGTAGCCAAATTTTGAGGTAGAAAGACTATTATTTTGTCACTTTAGTCAGAAATAAGCGCCATTATGTTCAGTGAGACAAATTTTCAAGGATAGAATATAAAATGCTATGAAGTGCTCTAATGTTGGTGAAAATAGGGAGCTTGTTTAATACATATATACATCAAACACACACAGACACCTAATGTATATTTAATACGCATGTGAAAAAAATATGGAGGCATACAGAGACTATTTAATATGCAGTCGGGTATCGTTAATATTGCAGTTGATACTAAATGGTATGTATTACTGTATAGTTAAGTACAAATCAAGTATTTCATTTTGGTATTAAATTTGTTTCATCTGATTCTTTTACTGTGTCTATTTTTGGAAAATAGAAAGGAAATGAGGATGGTACTTAGGCACACTGTTGACAACTGACCATAATAGAATATCCCATTTACTGGCACAGAATTACATAAAACTTTATCAGTAAGATTCTAATCATCTAATCAGATTCTAATCAACCTTTTGTCAGGGGGACCTTTTGTCAGGTTCACCTGATTCGCCAGTTGCGGCCCTTTCTTGATCGGGATTCCCTGTGCACAGTCACTCACGCCCTCATCACCTCGCGCCTGGCCTACCTCAACGCTCTCTACATGGGGCTCCCCTTGAAGAGCACCCGGAGGCTCCAACTGGTCCAGAATGCGGCCACGCAGGTAATCACGGGAGCCGCCTGGCGCTCCCATATAACACCGCTCCTGCGTGAGCTGCACTGGCTCCCAGTGGTCTTCTGAGTGTGCTTCAAGGTGTTGGTCACCACCTTTAAAGCGCTCCATGGCATAGGACCTAGTTATCTTCGAGACCGCCTGCTGCTACCGATGACCTCCCACCGACCTGTGCGCTCCCACAGAGAGGCCCTCCTCGGGTGCCATCAGCCAAACAATGTAGGCTGATGACCCCCAGGGGGAGGGCCTTCTCTGTGGGGGCACCTACCCTCTGGAATCAGCTGCCCCCAGAGATAAGGAGAATCCAAGACCTCAGTGCCTTCCGCCATGCCCTTAAAACTTTCTTTTTACAGCAAGCCGGGCTGGCTTAATATATTTTTTAAATATTTTTAATTGGTTTGTTATTTTAAATTGGGGCCAAATTAATATATATCTTTTTAATTGTTTTTAATGTTTGTATTGTATGTTTTTATCTGGCTGTACACCGCCCTGAGTCCCTTGGGAGAAGGTGCGGTATATAAATTCAAAATAAAATAAATAAATAAATTACGATTTATATAATTTAATGCCACATAATTAATACAGATAGAGAATATCCTAACCTGTTAATCAAGTATTTTTTAAGGTAACCTGGAGGCTTACCTTTCTCTCCTGTTTTTATAAAAAATAGTCTCTATTCTGTTTTGTTTCTCATAGGAAAAGTTTGTGTGTTTTAAAGTGTTTGCATGCTGTGCGTTAATAGATCATTTGACACAGTGAAAACCATACCCAGTGGGTCTCTGACTTGCCAATAAGTCAGGTTTACAAAATTCAGCCAACACCAATGCTACTAAAGTACCCAACATGATTCATTTTACAGGATGTTATGGAATGAAAGTGGCAAAAAAGCAGAATTTCCATCTTTAGGCATGAAATAATAAATTTTGATTAATAAAGAAAATTAAGCTTATTTCATGATATAAAATAATATATTATAATATATTAACATAAAAAAGAAAATGTGTTTTAAATTATACACCAAAGAAGCCCAAAGTATGAAATACAAAGCACACTCAAGTGATACATTTTATACGTTATTATGGTTATGAAAAGTAATAGAGGAAAGACAATTTTCTAACAGCTTGAAATTATTATTCCTGTTGTTTCACTTCTCAGGCATTTTATGCTGTGGAAAATCCTGTAGAAATCAAGTATGGTGATATTCTGGCAGCAAGATGCGTCTTTACTGGTGAAGGCAGATCTTCAGAAACTTATATAGGGTATGTGTGTTAATATTTGTATTCAATTAATGTTTATATAAAAGTTGAGAATCAAAATGGTTGCTCCACATGGGAGAAAAATGGCTAGAAAAGTCTTAACTGTTAATATTTTATGCTTTGCCAGTGAAAACAGACCAGGGTATTGATACTACATGTGAAGACTCCCCAAAGATAATTTTTTTTTCACCTGCACATTAATCAAATCATTGTTGTGGCTAATAGTGTAACTGACAAAGCTGGAATCATCAGTTGTGGGGTTAGCGAGAAGTATTGTGAAAGCATGTTCCATTTATATCAAAGCTATCAAGAGGCTGACCAAGTTTCCATTGGCTGAGAAAAGCAAGAAAAAAAAGCCAAGTGTTTAAATCCTAGAGGGTAGACATAACAGGTCAGAATTCCTTATTCTGCTATGACAGTCCGCTGTTGTGTTACAGGCTTTAATCTTTTTTCAATAAAGACTCTAATCTAGTTGAGGTTTCTAAGAGTCATCTGCCAAGATTAGCCAAGCAATGAATAAGGGGTTATATGTCTTCAGAGTCACCATTTGCTGCTGAGCCCTCTGAAGCCTGACATATTTGATCTAATATACACAGTATATGTGTGAAACACTTACAATGACATCTATTCTGCAACTTAGTAGAATCAGCTAGGATCAATTTGTGTATATCATGTCACATATCCCAATTAAACTTGGATGTATAAATGATGGTTTTTAAAGGCATTATATGCTACCATTCATAGTGATTATGGGAAATAGATTCATTTGCAAGGAATAAAGAATTAATGTGTTCTAGTAGTAAACGTGTCATGATGAAGATGTCGTTTCTAAAATACAGTATCTGTACCTCGTTCATAGAGTTAATATGATATGGCAAAAAAATGATTACTTCATCTCCTATCTCACCAACTGTAAAATTTCTAGAGCAGGGTAGGGTAGAGTAGAGTAGAGTAGACTAGAGCGTTCTTTCTTGAGTTCCTTATTAAACCCATATAAGAGCTTTTTTAATGCAAAATATACAGTATGTATAGAACCTGGTTCTATAGTAGATCTAGGTTAACAATCGCACCTGGGACTGGCAACTCCATTGCTAAGCAACACAGTTAAGTGAAACATCACATTAACATACCCTTCAAACAATGTCCTTTGTACTGTGATCTTCAAGCAAATCAGTACTTTGGTTGTGCTTATTTTTGACTAGTGGTGGACTCTGGATGTGGGTACTCATCCATCCTAGCCCTCCATGACCTTTTGTCAACCTTTGATACCTCACAGTAAATTTCTAGAAGCAATTCAAGGTGCTGATTATCACCTATAAAGCCCTTTAAGAGGGCTTTCTTGGAATATCTTTTAATGGCTGTTTGTAGTGTGAGCTATTTTGTTTTGACTATGATTTTGTTTAAACTTAATACTAGATTTTATATGCTGCCCAGTATCTGCTGGGAGGATGGCAAAATAAAATGAAATGAAATGACAGATAGAGTCTGAGTAGTTCACAATGTCAACCTATTGTCCCCAACAACCTGGGTCCTCACCCTACCAATCTTGGAAGGATTGAAGGCTGAGTCAACCTTGAGCATCAAACTCCTGGCAGTGGGCAGAATTAGCCTGCAATACTGCACCCCAACCACTGTGTTACCACGGCTCTATTCTATCTCTAATGTTTGTGACATATTCAATCTATATTCTAGGCCAGTATTGCATACCTGAGGTATGAAGTATTGCCTACCTCCAAGATGATATACCCTGGGCAACATTCTGTTCTAACAAAGCGGCTAAAAATCTAGACACAAATGACAGACACTCTCTTCCCTTAAATGTTGTCTGGTGAATCATACCTTCTCCATAACTGAACCTACCCTTCAGAGCAGCTCCCTCTCTGAAATCCAAAGGGCTCTTACCATCTTGGCCATCCACAAGACTATAAAGACCTGGTTGTTCTCCTAAGCATTGAGCTAAAATGGGAGTGGAGGCCAGTGGAAGTATGGAGAAGGGATGTCCTGGGAGCACTATGTCAGGTATAACAAACCAAGAACAACATGATATTTTACTAGAGTAGTTTCTTTATTGTTTTTCACCTATAGAAGGAATCTTGCAGGACTAAAACACAATGTACATAACTATCAAATATACCCTGTGAACATTTAAGGAGGGTCCACACTACAACTCTTCCTACATAGGCAAATCTGGCTGATTTGTTCTTTGGTCCTCCTGAAAGACTTCTTCCATCTAGTGACTCTGTACCAGATTCCATCACACACTGTGAGATAATTTTTTGTTGGTGGTATTGTTTGTTTTTACATTTTATTGCTAGGCTGTAAGTTTCCTGGAGTTATTATATATATAAAATGGATAGTCAAACAAATATTTTAAATAAAGAGACATAAAAAGGATTTATTTGCAGGACTCACCCTGCTCTCTCGGTATCTAGCCATCCCGAGGATGGATAGACATAAGGATGACATACCCCAAAGTCTATTCACTAACCAAATGCCACCTTATGGGACGCTGGAAGCATGTTAGTATCCCATGCAATTTACTTCTAAATATATCCTGAAGTCCTGAACTTGCAGGTCTTTAGAAGGGTAGTCAAATCCTGGCTCTTTTTTGGTCTTGATGAGTAGTTGTTGGATGTTTTAGTTTAGTGATGATTTTATGGTATGAATTGACTTAATGAATTATGTTGTTTTCTTTGGGATTTGTATTTGTAGTTAACTTTGGTACACTGCCATCAATAATTCTCACAAAAATTTAGGGGACGCCATATTTGGATGGCAGAGCTTGTCAGGTCCAGCTCTTCTTTTGCCATCTGTTCTCGACACACGGTTTCTGAAAAGTTACTTTCAAAAAACAACCCTTTGGTTGAAAAAGATTCCCCATCCATATTTGTAGAGCAAGTGTTTAATTGCTCATTATTTTTCAGCAAATATAAAAAAGCAGTTTTGTCTGCCACTGATATCTTGTTTCTCATTAATAACTAAAGTTATAACAAATAGCCTACTTCTATATCTTCCAAGGATGGCAAATGTGCTATGTTAAAAATATTGACAATGTTTGGATATTGTTAATACATATAAGAAAGTTAGCTTTATTCCTCAATTACACTTCAGTGTTTTATTTATGTTTTAAAGAGGTGGCAGTTTTCTGACAGCTATCTAAATCAACTGGAAGGAGAGGAAATGAATATAAAAAGGAGGAGGCTAACACTAATCTTGCTGAGGCAAAACAGCTTTCTGGAACAGTTCCATATTTTAAAAAGGCTGGATACCAATTCTCTTTTGGGAAGGTCTCATTCACTTCCTGACAGATGTCATTATTGTTGCTATGGTGAATAAATGAATGCTGCATGATGCCACAGGATAAGAGTAAGCACTGATGTCTTTGGAAGCTGCACATAGTCCACCCCCACATCATTCTATTAGCGTAGGCTGACTGATTTGATTGCAAAAACTAATTGATGGGGGGAAAGATAGACAAAGCTTTTCACTGGTCTTCACTTCCCGTTCTATATCTTCCTGTGTTTCACACATTTTTTCTTTCCACTGAGCCCTCTTAACAAAATGATCTCAAAATGTGTGCATTATCAGTATAAACCTCTTGAAGCAAATGTTAAATATTCTGTATGCAGGAATACATTTTTTATTTCTGAAGAACGATGTTTAAATATTCTATTGATTCTTACTTAAGAAGCAATATTCCTTATGAAACAAATTATGAGATCTTTTTCAGTTTGAGTTCAGGCCTTAACACAGAATAGAGCTGTTCTAATAGATAATATTTTCAGGATACAGCAATCATTTTAGACCTCTTTCAATATTTCAGCCATGGTACTGGATCACCTATGGTAGGGGTGTCAAACTGGCAGCCCACAGGCCGGATGTGTCACACATAGTTCACACTCACCCCAGCCCCACAAAGGGAAAAAACGTCATGATACATCACATGACCGCAATGTGATACAGTGAGTTTGATACCTGTGGTTTATGGGGATTGAAGATTGGAGACACCTTTTATAGTGGTTACACTCTACCTTAGTTTGTATTCATTGATTATGTGGCATCAAGTCAATGTTGGCTCCTAGCAACCACAAAGATTTTCTCTAGAATGATTTGTCTCTAATCTGGTCTATAAAATCTTCCAATAATGTCACCATTAGTAACTAACTTCATCTAGGCTGCTGCTGGTCATCCTGTTCTTTTTCCTTTCATCTTCCCCAATATTAGAACCTTCTCTAAGAAGCTACATCTTTGAATACTATGTCCAATGTAGCATAATTGAGTTTGTCATTTAAGCCTTAAGTTGGGTTGAGTCATTTAGTTAAGCCTCTGGGTTGAGTCATTTAGTAATTCATTGGTTTGTTTTCTTGACTGTCCATATTGGGTGTCAAACTCATGGCGACATGTTGTTGTCACATGACATATCATGACTTTTTTCCCCTTCTCTTAACCAGGATGGTGGTGGTGGCCAGCACGTGATGCATCCGGCCCATGGGCCACGAATTTGACACCCCAGGTCTATAGTCTTCTCAAGAATATTTCCCTATGTCAAAGTTCAAAGTTCTTATCCTGCTTCTTCAAAACTACCTAACTTAGTAGACACTTCTAATCAGTGATAGATAAGGAACAGCCATAGTAAAGGGTACTTATTACTAAGCAGTGATAGATAAGGAACAGCCATAGTAAAGGGTAAACATTCAGCTTTGTTCCCATTGCTTTTCAACAGTTATATAAATCTGTTGGGAGAAATCATCACTAGTTTATGTAAAATATAATTGTATGCTACTTCACCACTCCAGAGTAAAGTAGGATATGATTATATCTAGGGTGAAGCAGGGTAAGAGGAGCTGTGGGGATCTAAGCCTAATATCTGAAACTTTATGAGGAACTAGAGAGGTAGAAACAAGCTTCAACTCAATCCCAAAAAGACAGAGTTTATGTTTGTTCACAAACATTCTGGTTTCACAACTGCTTCATTGTTAGTTCTAGATAAGGTTACTAACATTGTATATTTACACTTTCAAGAAGCTTCTCATAAATTTCCTGATCAAAAACTCTTGGGCCAGCTGAGCAATTAATAACAGATTGGACAAAAGAAAATAATAGGAATAAATTGGCAGTTTTCACAGTGGAAACAAATAAGAAGTAAGCATCATTAGGATCTGTTTCAGGCCCGGTGCTATTCAACCTGTTTATATACAAATTAATCTAATATATCCTGTGAGTTGCAAAAGTTTGTTTCTTTGTTTAATTAACTAACTTTATACAGTTTCCAACTCTCAGTTTTTGATTCTGACGAGATAAAAAATTAGTTAAGGAGTGAAGAAACAAATAGACTGTGAATTGCTTCTCTTTAGGACATTAAACCAGGACATTAAAAGCAAGTGCAATTCAATATCAGAAAGTACAAAGTAATCCACATTAGGGCTAGGAATTCATATTTGTGTAATCAAATAATGAGGATTGAATTGCCAGTGGTCAATCAAGAAAGAGATATTGGAGTAAATGAAATCATTTACATGATGTGCAAATTTGTAAAGAAGACAACTTCCTTGATAAGGGTCAGTAGAAAATACATAATAAGTCGACTAATATGTTAATGTCCCTATAAAACATTATGGCACATCTAGTATCTGGGATACAGTTCTGGTCATTAGATCTAAAGAAAAGATATCAATGGATTGAAAAATATATACAGATATATATCTGGGACTACAGAAAAGGCAATCGATCAGACGGCATGAACACCTTCCATGTAAGCATAGGCAGCAATGATTTTTACATTAGAAAAAAGTACTTAGAAATGTTTCAGATTGATATAACTATGCATGGTAAATTGAACAAAGAATATGTTTGTCCATCATTGACCATATGGACAAGAATTAGAAATTATGTAGTGACTGATAAGACGATTTGAAATTGATAAGAAGAAAAGTGTCTTCATTGGCATGTAATTAACTTGATGGAAAAGGAGATTAGAGAAATTCCTACTAGCTTGATTACTGAATGCTGCCTCCAAATACAGATGCAATCTGGCTTCACTTATTAGATACGCAAGAGCAACAATGGGAAAGAACAGCTGCCCTGGTCTCCTATTTGTTGCCTTCTAGGTGTATCTGGGGTGTAGTGTTTGAAACAGAATGCTAGCTAGATAGTTTAGGTATAATCTAATCAGGCTATTCTTATGTTCTCCATAAAGTTGTAAGAGCAGGTGGAAATTTTGCTCTAGATGGTCTTTCCCCAGCTGAAATTGATAAACTGATTTTTGCCTCTTTTGGACCAAGATAGTCTAGCAATGTTCTTATTACTTACTCACTTAGATTACTGTAACACTTTCCAGATGCCACTATTTTGGAAATTACAGTTAGTACAAAAGGAGGCAACTAAGGTGATTAGTGGGTGAGTGCTCCCATTGTAAATATTATATCTATTATCTGGCCGCTGGATGGGTTATCTCAAGTTCCAATTTAAAATTACAAATTTGACTGATACAGCCCTATATAGCTTGGTGTTCCTTAAGGACTGTTTTTTCTAGATGGAATTTGCTATGTCTGGACAGGCAGAGGAATAATGTTCATGCTTCTGTCTCTGTATGAATAACAATCAACACAGATCCTAAGTAATCCTCCTCTTTTGTCTGTGAAGACATTACAGAATCCCTTGTTCCCAGAGGTGCACTTGGCATCCTCTCTACTAGCTTTCTGCAAGCTAGGTCTAGTGCAGACAATTTTGTTGGAGCCGTCATTTGTGGGTTAGTGGTTGACTATTACTTGGGTGGGCACTGATTTGTATTTGTTTTGAATTTCCTTTGGCTTTTATATTTAATATTTTGAGTAAACTGTCAGGTGTATGTTTTGAGCTGGGTGGCATGGAAATACTTCTAATGAATAAATAAATGGATTTGTCATGTTGAAAACACTGATACTGTATTCATTAATTTTCTTTTGCATTAATTCTTTAAAAGAAAAGGAAAAGGCTTGCAATCTAAGCTTGAGGGAAAATTGCAGCATCACTATTATAGCATCACTTAATCTAAATAAAAGATGCTACAATTAGTGTCCCATAATAACATAATGAAACTAGGTTTTTTTTTTTTTAACTTGGATCTATACTTTGTGGCCTTGCAGAACAAGGGAGAGGCAATACAATGAATCTGGCATGCATTAAATAGAAGAGCCCTAAATTAAAAGAGTAAATTATTAATGATTTTGTAAATGGAATATATCATCTGGATGGGTGGTGGGACGGTGGAGGAGAATTCTTCAGGAAAGAATAAATAGTTTATACTGTTGCATTCCATATAAGTAATCTTGATTGAAATCTGCACTGCTGGATGCATTTTGATGGAAGCTTGTGAAATATATCTGCAAAAATAAAACAAAAATGAATTGTATAGAAGCCACAGTTAAGCAGCCATAGCCTTAATACGACTGAGTGATAACTAAGAATCTGTCAGTGGAAAAAAGTTTGCTTTGAAGGCTGAAGGTGTTAGGAATTTCTACTAAGATCTAATATACTTCATAAAACTATGTAAAACAATGTTCTTAATAAATGCTAAACAAACAGTTGAGATAATAGCTTTTATTTCAAGAGCCCCATGCATGTTTAATGTGAAATATTTTTAAAGAATAGTGCTATCTGACTTTGTAATTGGAAGATGTCCTTCCTCTTCTACATTTTACATTAATCTTTATAAGTGTGTTTCCTCTGTAGCTAAAATTTATATTTTAACTTTTCTCTCTACACATATTTTGATGAAGAGGCACAGCCAGGGATGAAATGTGCAATTTCTATATTATGTATTACATGGAAGCCAAATATGCAGTTTCATCCATGATATGTACACAGAACATTAAGCCAGAGATATTCAAAGGCATACCTCAAGAAGCAAATATCGCTATTCCAGTCAAGCCTGATATGACTATGATGGCCCATGGACATAATGAAGGTAAAAATGTTTATTCCTTTGCTAATATCACTACGGGAAAGAATTATGTGGCTGAGTATTTGTGAGGAAGTCAACCAAAGTGATTGAGATATCTTTGTAAACATGCTGATATTTAGATATGCAGCCAAAAAAAAGTGCCAAAAAATCCAGCACAGTCCTCCAGGTAGTGAACAGTACATTCAGCTGTTATGGTATTATGTAGTATTTAATAGTTTAAGAGTCAGTTGTCATATTACTTGGTTCTACATCTTACTATATGCGAAATAAATATTAATAATTGGACCAAATTCAAATCAGAATCTGTTATTCCAATATGTCTAATTCTATGTAAAATTAAAAAGAGTGTTAATGTTTATTGATTGAATTTTAATTCTGTTCTTTTATCTTTTTCGTATCTTTTGTGTTAGCTTTCTTTATTATCCAGATTGGTGAAAAAGTGAAATAAAAATTTAAAAGAATGCAGAGATTCAAGTTAAATGAAGCTTCCTTATATTCTGTTTAACTAGTAAATGCAGTTGAATATGTAGATAAGATACAGTTTAATTTTATAGAAATCCACCTGCTTGATTATCATATATCCAATGTTTCTCTTTCCCCCTTTCTTCTCTGTTAAACATAAATGTTTCGGAAAAAGCAGTTCTATGATTAAACTAACTGAAATTTGTTATATTGAAACTGGGCCAAACTTACAGTTTTAAGATAATATGTACTGAAGACTGAATTTATTTTTAATCTAGGTATAAGACGCACATTTTCCCCCCTAAAAGAGGGTGAAAATTTGGGTGATACACTGAATGTAGCCCCACCCAGCCTCTGAAACCTCCGTTTCAGAGCCTGGAAAAAAAGCCTCTGAAACTTCCATTTGAGAGGCTGAAAAAAAAAAGCCTCTGAAACGGAGGTTTCAGAAGTGGAAAAAAAAGCAAGGCACAGAGCTCACAACCAACAAACTTGTTGCTAAAGCTTACCTCTGGGAACACTTGATTGGGGGTATTCCGGGAGGCCGATCCACCCTGAATCAGCTTTTTTCTTTTTTTTGCTCCCCAAAAACTAAGGTGCGTCTTATACTCTGGTGCGTCTTATAGTCCAAAAATATGGTAGTATATATGTGGTATATAATGGAGATGTTGAACCTTTGGGAGCTGTATGCAATGAAATTTCATTTTAATGTATGCCAATTAGTGTACATTCAAAATGACAATGAAGTTATTATTCCATTCTATTGTATTCATAAACTTTCCAGAAGAGAAACTATTACATTAATGCCATATCTAAACTGAGATAATGCCTTTTAACATCAGGTGATATATCAGGATAGAGTAGAGCAAGAATGACTACGTTTCCATATTCCAAACAATTTCATATCACTTGCAGGGGTGGGTTCCACTTACCTTTACTACCAGTTCGCAATGGGAGCACGCGTTTCTGCGCATGCGCAGATTGTCAGTGATGATGTCGGAGCGGGTGAGAGGAGCCTCCCATCACCATTACTACCTGTTCACAAGAACCGGATCAAACTGGGAGCAATCCACCACTGATCACTTGGTTATAAAATTAACCAAAATGTCTTGCAGACTACAATCTATATTATTGTTCTGCCCCAGCTACGGAGCCCAAAGAACACACAAAGTCCGTACAAACCTTAGTTTACTAATTAAGGACTACTAATGAGCTTTCTTAGTAGTTGTTCGAACACAAGTACAGTTTAAATCAGTCTTTTCTGAACAAGGGCTGTTAATTTAACTTCATTAACAGCCAACAAGAATCCAAAGAATAATAACTCAATTCTGAGGCACAGTATTTCAGATAACCGTAATCTTATTGTGGTCAGCAGAATGCCAGAAGCAATTTGTAGGAAAACTGACAAGAGATAAACAAGAGCCGAATCAAATGTTTTTGGAATCAAGATGCGAAGGAATATGAATGAAGTTGTTTCCTGCAAATTGCATCAGTCGTCATCCTTCCTTAAATAGGCTAGGGGAATGGCCAATTAGTCCCAAGCCCTACTCTCAAGGAGACCGCCTCCTGAGAAGCCACTCCTGCCTTTTAACAGCTCTGCGCGCTCGTGCATCAAGAAGAGGCTCCTCCTCTTCTTCTTCTTCACTTATGGGAGCTTCTGGAGGTTCTGAAGGTCCTGGCTGAATTCCCGCCTCTGGCACCACATCTTCTCCAGCCTCCTCATTGTCTGACTCGAGCGCCAGCTGCACAGGCTGCTGGCGCAGCACCACACCAGCCTCCTCGCTGTTGGAATCAGCTACTAACTGCACAAGCCGCTGACGGGCCACAACAATTATAAATAATTGATAATATTGCAATAATCTCTTGTGAAGGTCAAAATAATTGTAACCAAAAAGAAAATGTTTTCTAATTTTTATATCCAGTCTTATTTCTGTGAGAAAAATATTCATTGACTAGTACATCTGCCCTTTCTGTAGTAATTTATTTGATAAGAATTTGATACATTGCAGTGTTCTTTCAATTGAAGACCATTGTGAGCCTGAATTCTCACATATGGTTACCTATGAATCATTAAAGAATAAGTGGCATAATAACTTATGGACAGGAATGAGCCAAGTTACAGATACTTATAAATCAATTATAAATAGTATATTTTAATTAATTAAATCAAATCCTCAAATATAATAATTCTCTTCCAGAAATTAATAGTTGCTCTGTTTCTTCATGGCATTCAGCCTAAATGTAGGTGCATATGGATTAGCCAGAAGAAGCAGAATTCTTTATTTCTCTTCCCTATAGTGACATATCCAGAAATCCCAAATTGTATGACTATGGTCAAGAAATGGTTGAACTGTGCATCTAAAGACAAACCAGTATAAATACTTTCATTTTATAAGCATCCTGTTAGACTTACAAAATTCCAAGCAATTGCTATGCAGCCAAGGAAGACTATGCAAATTTGGTCTTCCAAATTTTTAGCTTAAATTCAGTAGGCCTAATCATTTGCCAGTATCTTTTTTGGGGGTGGGTGGGGGGTGGGACAGGTTTGTGATCCTCTTGCATGCTTGATTACATCTAGATTCATGGTGATTGGATATTGATATAAATGTCATTGGGTAGAAGAATAAGTATTTCTATGAATTTCTCTAGTAATTTATTTCATATTTGTCTTATGACATTTCTTGATGAAATTTCTTTCATTTTCTTTTTAGAAATCAAAAATGAAGGCACGGGTATGATAATACAACAGCCAAAAAGAGAAGAGGAGGAGGTTTTAGATCAGGGTATGTATTACATTTGTCCCTTTAAATACATACTGTTTTATAATTCTAGTGTTAAAGCTGTTGCAGTGTTATAAATATAATTGAAGCTTTTTTTTTTTTGCTAATACATAAAGCCACTCTGTTGTAGTGCCCCAAATGTTTTAAGAGAAAACAGTTGATTACCAACTTCTAATCTTGCAAAAGCCTCCGTTAGCACAACCTAATTTGATTTTTCAAAGTTAATTTATTTATTTAATTAATTAATTTGTATAATTGTAATAATGCAATAATCTGATACAATAATCTAAAACTATTATTAGATTTTACTATATTCCAAATAGTTAACACTTAATTTGTAGCTTTTGGTTACAAAAAATAATAACAGAAAAATAATGCATACATATTATGTAAGCAGTACATTTTGACACTTATATTTATAACATAAAAATTTTAGTTATGTTTGCCCTAATGTGGAGTAGCTTGGCAATAAACTTGAAATCTGCACAAAATAAATATATCTCTGTGTTTTAATACTTAATATTAATATTAATTTTATTTCAGTGTAAATGTGTGAAATAGGTTTAACTGCATGTTTTTCAAGGCTTATAGTAAACAAATCAAACATTAATATCTTTAGGGTTTTATTAAAGTTTTCTTGGGAGGGTGTCATTTCTTGTGGTTCACTGTAGGCCAAAGAATGGATAATGGAATTAAATTTATATAATACTTACTTATAAAAATATAGCTATAGGTTCCTTATATAGCATATATAATGTTACTCATGCATACATAATCAGTCAATCAATATCAATCAATATGCAAAGGGAAGATTACCTCGCTTGTATTTTTTCGATCAGTACCTTAAATGTGTTTGCAATCGTTATTTTGTAAAGGTGTTTGCCTCTCTTATCTATGAGAACAAAATGCAAAATGTCTCTATTAGATGAAATCATATAAAATGTTTGTACTAGGGGAAAGCATCAGCAACTAATAATTAATTGTGATGCTTTATTTGTCTGTGAAATGTTTCAGTGGAAAAAAAATTGATAATATTATTCTGATGAAGTCTTTGCTTTATATTTGTAATTCAGTGATTAATTGTGTATTTGCATATTTCAACAACCTAGGTTGCTGGTCATCCTTCTCCAGAGATTATCAGGGATAATTAGCTGATAAGTGGTACTGTCTTTAAACGGATAAATTTATACAGTTAGTCCTCGACTTACAACAGTTTATTTAGTGACCTTACAACGGAACTGAAAAAAGTGACTTATGATCATTTTTCACACTTACGACCTTTGTAGCAGCCCCATGATCATTGGCAATTGATTCATACTTATGACTGTTGTTGTGCCCCAAGGTCATGTGATAACCTTTTGCAACCTTTTGACAAGCAAAACCTATGGGGAAGCCAGATTCACTTAACAACTATGTTAAGTGAATCTGTGTTAAGTGAACTTATCAACTGCAGTGATTCTCTTAACAACTGTGGCCAGGAAGGTCATGAAATGGGGCAACGTTGATTTAACAAATGTCTCATTTAACAACAAAAATGTTGGGCTCAATTGTGATCATAAGTCGAGGACTAACTGTACTTTATTGCCCTGATATTCCTCTTTGCCATAATTCTATGCTGTTTAAATTGCTATAAATTAAAAAACAAAATACTACTTTTGTAGGTAGACATTTCAACAAGTTGAGTTTCTAATGTTTTTGGTTTTCAGTGAATGCCCTTTTGCTAAGTGTACAATTTTGAAATGTTTTTCTGTGTTAGCAGTTGTGTTACTGCCAATGGGACTGATAAAAAATATGGAAAAGTACAGTTCTATTCAAAGCAAAGTTGAAGGGAAAGGAAAAAAGACATTTCTCCCAGATAAAAAGGAAAATTAGAGTGGAAAGGTTTATAAATTGACACAAAATCTTACAGACTTCCCATGTTCCTTCTCTGTCAGCCAGAATTTCCAGTGTCCAGTGAAATCAGTAATTTAGGTACTAGGCTCCAGGATACATGCACATGGTCTAGTTATATATTTATATGCACATGATTTATTTAATCATTTGACAGATTTATGTCCCACCTTTCATTCAGAAGCTCATGTTGGTGTACACAGTCTCCCAAAGTCCATTGGCAGTTAGCGGTGCATAAATTAATTTAAAAATTCCCTTCTCACCCCTGTGAGTGGTATATGTCTTCCTCAATTTTGGGTCCTCATGATGATGATACATGTAGCAATGCCACATGACAGCAATATCAAGAAGAACTATGATAAGTTAAAGATGTACCTGGACCTGAAGGAGGAATTAGAGGGATGTAGAAAGATAAATGCCAAAGTGGTCTTAGGGCTGTGACCCATGTCTCCAACAGATCCTGGTAACAACATCAGAACTCTCTGTCCAGAAAAGTGCAATGTTAGGAACAGCTAAGATATTGTGTAGAACCCTTAAACTCCAAGGCTGAAGGGCTTCAAACATATTCAGAACAGCAGTGGAGACAGTGCATCACCTTGGTATATTCTACACTTGATAGCCATTTGTGTGAGCTATCTTGAGTTGATTTTCAGTGTTGTCTTTCACAATCTGATTGAGTTATTGAGGAAGGTTTTTCATGTTGTGTTGACTGTGTATACTGCCAGGCATTCATAGATCCATGTGTGTGGCATTAAGATATAGGCTTCCTATAATCAATCTAGGCTATGCCCAGTTTGGTCTCAGTGTTGTTGGGTTTTTTGCCAGCATCCTAACCACTTCAGCCACTTTAGCATTTAGACCTCACCTCTATAAATGTACCCTGTTTTCCCGAAAATAAGACATCCCCTGATAATAAGCCCAATCGGGCTTTTCAGCGCATGCACTAAAATAAGCCTCTTCTTGAAAATAACCCCTTCCCGAAAATATTTAAACGCAGAGCTGGAAATCAGGTAAGATGGAAAGAGGAGCCGCACCTTGCTCCACGTGCCCCAAAATAATAAGACCTCCCCGAAAATAAAGCCAAGCGCTTATTTCAGGGTTCAAAAAAAATATAAAACAGGGTCATATTTTCAGGAAAACATGGGTATGTTTACATATGTGTTCGTCAACCCTCCCTCCCATCTAGCAGAGCCAAGAGGAAAATTTTATATTAATTGATTATATGCCTGCTAATGAAAATTAAGTATTTGTAAAATTATCTAATCACTTATTTGCATATACTCACAATCACTTTTCACACACATAAGTACATACAAGTGCAAAGGTCCACTCATCTGCATAAGTAAATAGAAGAACACAGTAATTCCCATAGGGAAAGAGAGGTGGAGTTCAATGGCTCTTCCTTCCAGGAACATATTTATAGGAGGCTAAGGCTTATTTTCCTCCTTTTTTTCCATCATATCCAGAGGGAAGACACTTCTTTCAGTTTTAAGGTCTCTAGTAATTAATGATCCTAATTTTCATGAATCTCTATTAGCTCGGACAGCCTTTAGGGAGGCTTTCTGAGATAAACACTTTCCTTACCAGAATTTCCCATCCTGGACAATCTCCAGATATGAATCGACAGCCAGAATTCTCAGTTATGATCATGATCTCTAGAAATACTGCTATACATATACATGCCAGTGAGAGGAAGATAATGTGCACACTTTTCTTCTTTGAAGGAATGGTAGCAGCTTTTTCTCCTCTGACAGCTCTTTCAAGCATGTTGTTCATTATTTGTGTTGCCTACCCATTTCTTTGTTCTCATTCATATAAAAATATTCTTTGTGCTGTATGCTCAGCAAAACACCAACCCCACTCCAAATCACAACAATTTTGGGGACAGTCCAGCAGTGAAATCCACTTACCTTCGCTACTGGTTTGAGAATGGGAGCACAAACGTGCTATGCATGCATGCGCCTCTTTTGCGCGTGCACAGATGGTAAAAAAGGGACATAATGACGTCCTGGTGGGTGGGCGGAGCCTCCCGCTTCCAGCACTATCGGTTCGGCGAGCCGGATAGAACCGGAGGGATTTCATCGCTGGGACAGTCCTTCTTGACCTTTTTTTATACCTGTTGAAAGACAGCAATTTGTAATATGCAATAGAATGAAATTTTACAATATGGCTTCAAAGCTGGGAGAGTAAATAGTCAGATGTTTCTATAAATTATATTATAATTTAGCACTGAACTAGAACGGACACCATGCATAGGCATTGAACACTTGTGTGTTCTTATTCTCAAGTGGCTTAGTATCACCCAACAGGCCTTTGTTTGCAAGGTTTCCTCTGAAGTAAATCCTGCAGATTTTAATGTGATATTCTAAAGTGTTTTCTTGCCTGGGAATTCGTGCTTAATATAGCAGTTAATGGACTCTCAGTATGGTATTGATATTAATAGAAAATTTTGCATTAAAAAAACACTAAAAAGTTTCTTCTGGGATTTTTCTTGTAAAAACATTATTTTAAGAAGATGCTACATTATTATTTTATTCAATAAAAATCTCTGCTTTTTAGATGTATACATGCTTATATGGCAACACATTCTTTGTAATTGGCTAAGAAAGAATTCAAAATTCTTAAGACTGTGTATGAGTTCCTATAATTTTTTTAATAATTGATATAAAATATCTTTTCCTACGGAATTTTATTGCAATAGTTTTAGTTTTATATATAAGAAAAAAATATAAAGCCAATATTGAATTTTCACTTAGAATGCTAATTACAAAGGTATTAAATTAATATAATTCTCTCAAGAATTCATATCTATGAATAAGGCCCCGTTAGCTAATGGATTGATTTTGAATGTTTTATTGGCAATATATTGTCTAACGCAGGGAGTTGCAGTCTTTTTTTCTAGTGCAAGATATATTTCTCCAGATAATTTGTTGCCTATAGGATAACAATTATGGCACAAGTGAACCATAAATTGGTCAGTCCCTCTTTCCAATTTTTTTATAACCCAGCAACATCTTTCCCAAGCAGTAAATTGACAGGAAAGTGACAGATATCTTTTTCCAGAGTTCCTAAATAGCATTTAGAAATACACATGGTTGTAACTATTTTGTATGACACCAACATGGAACTGAGAACCAGTTTGATGTACTAGTTAAAGCATAAGAATAAACTTTTTAAAGCACTTTAAAAAAAACATAGAATAAAATATAATAAGATTGTGAGGTATACCTGTGTTACATTTAGTATGACAGATTTATGGTTTACTCAGAGGAAAAGATAGCTCATAAAATCATTATGCTCTTTCTCAGTATGGTAGAGCTGTTTGAGACAAACAATAAGAGATTAACTCCCTGTTCTTTTTCATGAAATAAAGCAGCCATTAAGCTAGTCAACTAATTATCACAGTTTACACAGCTTTATCACACAATTGTTTAGGACAGAGATTGTGCATCCATGAATATTAAAAACTAAAAATATCTTTTTGAGGATCTGTTCACAAAGTAAAGTCTGATTTTAAGCCTCATTCTCTTTTGAGGACAGATAATTTAGTCCCTGAATCCAATACTTTTCCTTACTTTTTCCACCTTTATTTTTATTATTATTATGTGTTACTTATTACATTTATTGGCTGACTGTCTTACCTCGGAATAACTCTGGACAGCTTACGATGTTAAAAGGATAAAACTGCACAAAACCTATACATGAACAAAATACTATAAAAAATAAAATTAATTATTTTATATAGCTAATGAAACAGGTCAAGACCAGAACTTTGGAAAAATCTTGTATCTAAAATGGATTGAGTTCAGATCCATCTGTTCTGTCCTGTGTGTTCTTAATTATTCCACTCTCAGAATTCTGTCTGTGATTGAATGTAAACTACACCCTTAGTACATATGTTACCCACTTCCAGTTTCAGATAAAACACCAGTGACGCCATGCCTTGTTGTATGCAGTATCTGAAAAATACTGAAATGAATTTATGCAGTAGGCTTGGGATTGTAGGTTATGAAAACCTACAAAACCATCAGTAACGTTAAATTTCTAGCTTTTGATACATAAGCCTTGTAACATTTTTTTGAAATCTTCCAGCCATCTGCTTCATTATTCCTAAATCAGATTTCATATTCTGTCCTTTCAGTGCAGGAGATGAGGTGTATAAATATAATGCTCAACGAGAAACAGAGTTTGCTGCAGTGGCAGTTTGTTTAAGGCTTGAAGCAATGCAGAATCAGCTATATTAAATACTTATACAAAACTAGAGTGATGTCTATACAAAACATGCATTTGCCTATTGAGATGAGACAAAACTAAAATTAAAAACACACCCACACACTAGTTCTATGCCTAAACAAAATCATTGATGTAGCAATAGTACTTAGACTTATATGCCATTCCATAGTGCTTTATAGCATTCTCTGAATTGTTTACAATGTCAGTTTATTGCCCCTAGCAATCTGGGTCCTTATTTTACCAATCTTCGAAGGATGAGTCAGCTTTGAGCCCCATCAGGATCAAACTACAGGCGATGGGCAGAGTTTGCCTACAAAACTGCATTCTAACCACTGCACCACCACTGCTCATTATGGATATAAAATCCTGGATGTAACTGAGGAAATACTGCAATAATGCCAGAAAGATACGGAAAGCAGATAGGGTTTCTATGATGCTGTCAAGTTAATATTTTACTTAAAAGTAAATGCATTGCATCTTTTAATTAAATGTAGCTAATATCACAAAGTGCAAGTAAGTTGTACAAGACATAGCAAAAAGGCAAAAACTGGGAGGGGAAGCATTTCTATTTTTCTTAAAGTCATCAGAGGACTTGCTTAATGATTTAAGCAGAGGATTTCAGACATGAGTCTCTACACCCAAAAATAGTCATCCCACTTGTCAGGAGAGCTTCCCGACTTTCTTGGCTTCTACACAGGAAGCATTAGAGGACACTAAGTACTTGCAATTAAAATACTGAAAATAGTTCCGTATTCCATTCAGTAAGACTTGGGAAGTCTATTTTCTCTGTGGGATATATAATTTTCTGATGAATATGATCTTAATTTTTCTTCCTTTGTCACTTAGATTTATTTCTTATTTGATCTGCTTTAAAGAAACAAGAAGGGTTTGGGAAGAGATTGATAGTCCTGGCTTTATGCCACTATCCTATTTTTTTTAAATAATTTGCCCATGTTGGGGAGATAATAATGACACCTATCATGCGTTGCTTGATATCAGAAACCATGTTCCTATATTCTTGACTTCAGCCAATCTAATTTTCAGGCCTGACATGCTGAATAAGCAGTTAATTATTTTATCCTGATTACTACGTATTTTAAGCTATTCCAGAGCAGACTGATTGCAGTTAGAGTAGGAAACAGGAAAGAAGAAAAGAACTTCAGTGTTTGTTTGCGTGTGTGTATGTGTGTGTGTGTGTCAGTGGTAGGTTTCAAATTTTTTTACTACCGGTTCTGTAGGAGTGGCTTGGTGGGCATGGCATGGCTTGGTGGGCGTGGCAGGGGAAGGATACTGTAAAATCACCATTCCCAGCCCATTCCAGGGGAAGGATACTATAAAATCTCCATTTCCTCCCAATCAGCTGGGACATGGGAGGCAGAGAATAGATGGAGGCGGGGCCAGTTAGAATTTTTACTACCGGTTCTCCGAACGACTCAAAATTTCCGCTACCATTTCTCCAGAACTTGTCAGAATCTGCTGAAACCCACCGCTGGTGTGTGTGTGTGATAGAATACCAAATACCATGTGAGAAATGCTTTAAATCAGAGCTCCAAGAGGAGCTAATGAAGGGAAGCAGGCTAACACTGACTTCTTTATCAAATGTATTATCAAGGTTGGCTTAACACATTTTGTTCAGTTCCAATTTGCTTTGTTTAAGTTCATCAAAATTGGCCATATTAACTGATAATTATTTCTTGACAGGAGATTTCACTTGGGATATTCCCTGTCAAAAGAGTAAAGCTGCAAATTCGATAGAAAGCATTGAAACAAGACTGTTTATAAACATGACAAGCCCTCCTTAGGGTCGTTTCTAAAAAGACTTAATTTTCCTCTTTGCTGGTTCTTAATAATAGATTTCCTACAAAACACTTGAGCTTAGCTCATTATTATTTGCATTTATTGTTTTTGCACAAAACTTTTAACATATTTTATGACATAATTCCATGAACACAGTTTTTTTAAAAAGGCTATTAGAAATATTCAAAATTTCCCTTTATTATCCTTTAAATCTTACGGAAGTGCCTTTGAACCAGCATATTTGTGAAGCTATGGTGAAGTTGGTATTCCTCCTTGCTACTCAGATTTAGGGTTCAAAGCAGAAATAAAACATATGCTCATTGATAATAATGATCATTCTAGTTCATACATAGGAAACTTAGAAATAAGTTTAGGACAAATCTAGACATGTACATGCCTTGAATTTTGCTGTTAAAGGGGACAAAATATAACTGATGTTTGTGCTTAAGCATTTTCTTTTTAAATTTTGATTATTTCCAGTGCATTTTATTATCTTCTTTTAGATCAGTGTTTCTCAACCTTGGAAGCTTGAAAATGGGTGGACTTCAACTCCCAGAATCCCCCAGCCAGCGCTGCTGGCTGGGGGTTTCTGGGATTTGAAGTCCACCCATCTTCAAGCTACCAAGGTTGAGAAACACTGTTTTAGATCCTCCATGAAAAGATAAAAAAATCCAGAGCTACATTATCCTGCAGGATTGTACATGTGGGAATGGAGGGGTAATACACATAAAAGTAGCAGAGCTTTGCTCACATGGCTATGATCAACTTTTATTTTTTACATCTATCCCTGCAGATGCTCCTCCTGGGGTAGTAAAATAACAGTGATTTATTTGCAAATAGTTACTGATATAAGAAAGATTTTACTACAGTACAGATTGCTCAAGGGAAAGGTACCTTGTTCAGATTTGATACTGTTCAAATGATATATAAATCATGAAATCATATATATATATATATATATATATATATATATATATATATATATATATATATATATACATACATACATACACACACACACATACATATATACACATACATACAGTACATAAAACGTTTGAATTTTACATGTTTCAACAAGTTCTCTTCTATTGCAGAGAAGGCAATAGATTGAAAAAGCTGTTTAGACTAAATTACTGTTATTGCTAGTATTTCTATAATTAGTTTATTGGAAACTAGTTTGAGTAAAAGCAGGGTTGATAAGAATAGGCAATGTCTTTTTCTGCAATTCTTAAGCTCAACATAATGGTTAGGAAAGACAAGCTATCTAACAACACTGTTTTTGAAAAGGGCTTCAGAAACCCTTTGAAGGGTTTTTTGTTCAAAATTAAATAGAATATTATGAACAGAATTGGACTCACTCTTTCATAGACTAGGAATCATACTTGTTTTTTTACTGAGGTCCACAATAAGAGAAGGATGGTGATATGAATTAAGTAGGCTATGACAAATAAATAGGCATAGTCAGATTTTTTTCTCCCCAAGAAAGATTGTACTCCCCAAGTTTCAGTAAATAATGTGAGATAAATTATGCACCATCAAGTCACTGTTGATTCCCAGCAACCCCCAATTTTCTCACAACTATCTATCCTTAACCTGGTTTTTCAGGTGCATTCATTGCTATTATAACAATCTATCAACCTTGCTGCTGGTCGTTCTCTTCTCTTTCCTTGCATTTTTCCCAGCATTAGAGCTTTTTCCAGAGGGACAGGTCCTCGCATAATATGTCTGAAATAAGATAATTTGAGCCTCATCATGTATCCTTCAAATGAGAACTCTGGATTGATATATTTGATGATCCGTTTTGTTTGATTTCTTTGCTGTCAATGGGTATTTTCAGGAGTCTCTCCAACACCAAAGTTCAAAAATAGCAATACTCTACTATATATGTGTTCCAAGGTTTATTTATTTTTTGTTTTCCACCAAAAAACATTGAGGAAAATGTGAAAATGGATTTGGGAGTCTGCAGGTACCCCATATCTACAAATTAGTACCAAATACTATTAGTAATCACTAAGAATTTAACTGTTAATTCCTTTACTACATAGAAAAGAATTTATATTAGTTGGAAAGATCAAATTAGTAAAGTAATAGTAACAATAACCATCTGCTAAACACAGTGCCACAAAATTGAGAAACACGAAGATATAATCAGTTACATCACGGGTGTCAAACTTGATCATGTCACGTGACATATCACGACACATTGCGGTGTTTTTTGCCTTTGCAGAGCCGGAATGGGTGTGGCCTGCATGTGATACATCTGGCCCACAGGCTGCCAGTTTGATACCCCTGAGTTACCTGTACATGACTTCTCCCCAGTATTTAATAGAAAGCAAATACAGTTTCTCTTGAACTGTTTTCACTTAATTTTTGGAGAATGGGGAAAAAATGGTCATTGCATTTCAGGGTATAATTCAGTTTAAACAAGTTTCAAAGGTAAATGTAGCTGTACACCAAATATTCCTTATAAAATTTCTTGTTTAACATAACTAGGTTCGTTCACTCTACTGATAATATTTCCAGACAGTCTTCCCATGTCTGGATTATGACATGGCCTTATTTTGACAATGTAAATATTGTATCTATCTCTGGTTCATGCCAAGAATTTATAAAGTTATAACAATTGTAATCCAAGTAAGCTTTGAGGAACTTTGCTGAATTTAGAGAAAACATTTCTTGCTGCTTTTCCATCTGTTCTTTGTCAGCTTTGCTACAGCGTCTTGCACCCTGCCTGACTTGCCTGCCATTCTTTCCCCGTCTCCCTTTTCTTTCTCTTTCTCTACACAGGTGATTTCTATTCCCTCATTTCCAGACTGCTAGGAGAAAGGGAAGATGTGGTTCACCTGCACAAATATAACCCTGCAGAAAATGCTGAATCAGATTTTGTAGCCGAGATTGCTAATGTAGTCCAGAAGAAGGATCTTGGCTGGCCTGATGCCAGAGCATTTCCAAAGAATGACAAAAGGGCTAATACCATTCTTGTCAGAGACAGAATCCATAAATTTCACAGATTAGAATCAACTCTGAGGCCACCGGAAAACAGGCATGTTGTTTTGCAGCAAAATAAACCCAGTGTAGGGAACTGGGAAAAAGAACAGACAGGAGGTAGGTGGTTTGGAGTATTTTTTATCTTTCACTATCGAGTACTGTGCTCCATTCTGTGCAATGTGAGGAGGAAATGTGAACTGATGTGTTTGGGACTGAGTTTTAAAAATGTATCATTTGACACTCCTTGTACCAAACGTTTAAATGAAAAATGCATTCCGTTCAGTATTGTCATCAGGAATTATTAAAATGATGTTCATATTGTATTTCTCTTTCCCAGAGGACTAGTATGTTTTTTTTTTCTAGACATCTAAACTGTATAGTCTTGTCACAATTTTATTTAGTTATTTAATCATCATTAGATAATTTCTTTGTAACTTGGGCAGCTAATTGAGAAATACTATATTGTTTACTATTTTGAGATATCAGTGGAAAACCAAACTGAAAGAAAAATATTTTTTAAATAAAAGCAAGCTGAAGCTTGTTTTTAAAACAATTTAATTAAAGAGCAAGAGAAAATAAAATACAAAATAACAAAAAAGGGAAAGAATGGGATACAAAAAGGAAAAAGGGTAAAAAGTGAGAAAGCTAGCTAAATCTGACAAATGCTGTTTTTTTCCTTACAGATATTTATTTCACGCTTACATGAAATATGTAATTATACTTTCTGCATTTCTATTTATATGTTACTTTTCCAAAAGTGTAAGCATTATTGTTCTGTATATAATATTGTTTTCCCCAAAAGCCCAGAGCTAGTGCATAAGTTGCTGGTGCCAGCTTATCTATGGAAATAAGTCAAGATGCTGAATAGCATAAATCAGAGAAAAGAAATGTACGAAACAGCAACTCTTTTTCCTGATTAGAAAAGTAGTATTGATTTTGCTTCCATTTCCCAGGAGAAGACTAAGAACTACAGTTGAACTAAAAATGCAAAAATAAAGAGAGGAAAAAATTCTGCTTTATTTACTTAGTTTACTTAGTTTCTCAAGGAGAGAAGCAACCTAGAACTTTGAAGAAATTTCCTGATATTGAGAACAATAAACCAGTGGAGCAGCTTACTTTCAAAAATTGTGATGGCTCCATTACTGGAGGCTTTAAAAAAGAGATTGCACAGCCATTTGCCTGAAATGATATAGGGTCTCCTGCTTGAGTAGGGAGTTAGACTAGAAGACCTCCAAGGTCCCCTCCAACTCTGTTATTCTGTTATTTACAATTCCTGAAGCCATAGCCTGCCTCCTGTTTTAGATGTATCTCAGAGGCCATGTGTTTTGTACTCTTGATTTAAAACAGCACTGCCTTTTGTTACCTCAAAGAATTTTCCCAAAAAGGAATGGATGGGCATCTCTGTTCTATTGAAAAGCAATTGTAATTATTTGGGGAAAATAATGTTGTGAATGTTTATATGACATAAGAGTTTCAGGTATTGGGAGTATGTACGGTAATTTGTGGGTTTTTTTGTTTTTTGTTTTTTTTGCTGTTATCAAGAATAAGATCACAAATTACATACAATACCTGAAACTCTTATATTATATCTTATGTTATATAAATATTCACAACATTTTCATTCAACCTTCTATCCTTGTTATGGCATGATGACTAATGAAAAAAAAATCTAGTCTTATTATTTCTATCACTTAAACTAATTTTAATTATTGCAAGAATTTATTAACTTTTGAGATATACCTACCATGTTGTCTGCACTTAACAGACATCCAATATCTAGTACATTCATTTATGGAATGAATATACTGTGTGTTTGTATGTATGTATGTATGTTTGCTCATATACATACATACCTATATACCACTGTGGATTGCTCCTGGTTTGGTCCGGTTCTTGTGAACCGGTAATAATGGCGGCGGGAGGCTCCACCCACCCGCCCCAAGGTCATCACTGACGATCTGTGCATGCGAACCGGTAGTAAAGGTAAGTGGAACCCTACCCTGATATATACATTTGTTAACCAATGCAATCAAGCATAACATAATCATATGATTATGTTGCACTTGATTGCATTGGTTAAGAAGTACTGTAAATAAATTACTTGTAAATATAATAAATTTCATTGCATTCATGGGCTGATTTACTTGGATATATTTCCTTCAAATGTTTGGAACTTATTTTCAAATTAGTATAAATAAATTATCTGTTTGGTGCTTTATTCTTATTGAAAGTTTATTTTTTCTTTTGGTTTGTAAGTAGGAAACAAATTGTATTCCTACTTTTGTAGCTAAGCTGCTTTTCCTAATAGTAAGTTCAGTAACTTAAAAAAAATCCAGAATCCTGAAATACACGGCATTAACCAAACAAGGTTAATCAAGGGAATACTAATTGAAGCATGCATATTTGGAAGTATTCTACTGAAATCATTTTTTTGCACAAACATATTTGGAATTGTTTTTATTCTGTGTATGCAAGGTTTCAAACAAAAAACTCTTGTTTGAGAGTGGGAGTCGGAAGAGAACGGATACATGAATAAAATTCAGCATAATTTTTATACAGTTGTTATAGACAGTTTGTTTGGAAATGAGTCTGAGGGGGAGTCATCAAATTGTGGCTGCTGCTATTCCTGCCAAATTGATGGAATGAGCAATTGCTGTCTCCCTCTGTCGTAGGCAGGCATATTGCTACTGACAGCTCACTTATTGGAATATTGAAATATTGGCATTTACAGCATAGATGATATAGTAAGAAGGTTGAGATGAGTTCATTTTACATTACGCTTATAAAAGAAGATATGGTTTTCATGCTTTTGGAAACTGCTGGGGAACATTCCTGAGGGATCTATGCTGAGACTGGGTTTTTTTTTTTAAAGAATAAAAAAAACACTGGCCAGGTTCATTCATTGCAGTTATATAACAACATTATGGTTTGCAGAGTTTTGGCCACTCACCAGCCTGAGTATTAGGCCATTATGGTTGTCCAGAAAATCATTTAAAATTTGAGGTTAGCTATGTTGTAATTATTACTCTATATGCATTATAACATTGCATGCAAAAGTACAGGTAGTCCTCAACTTAATGATCATAGTTGAGACTTGAATTTCTGTCATGTGTTGCTGTGGTCATAAAGCAAGTCATCATGTCACTGGATCCGATTTATGTCCATTTTTACCAATTTTTTTTAGTGAATCACAAGATTGGTAAGGGAATCACCCAGTCATTAATCAAATCCAGCTTCCCCCATTGACTTTGTTTGTCAGAAGCCAGCTGGAATCTAGTTGCTATCACATGACCAGAAGCCACTGCAACTGTTGTAAATGCAAGCCAGTTGACAAGAGCCTGAATTATGATCAGGTGACTTTGGGAGTGGTGCAGCAATTGTAACTTGAGGATGGGTTGTAAGTTATGTTTTTCAAGGCCTTTGTAACCCTGATCCATTGTTAAATGCATGATTGTAAGTCAAGGATTACCTGTACAAGTTTTGTAAGAAGCACACACATTATCATAATGTATAGAATAAATATATTCCTTGCTGATTTTTTTCAGGTTTAAAGATAGAAGAAGTAGCTGACTGGCCAGGCATAACCCTCAAACTAGGCCAAGTCTCTGGGTTGGCCCTGGATCCTAATAACAATTTAGTCATCTTTCACAGAGGTGACCATGTGTGGGATGCAAAGTAAGCAAACCTAAGTCAGTCTCTCCCTCCTCTTCTCTCTCTCTCTCTCTCTCTCTCTCTCTCCCTCCCTCCCTCCCTCCCTCCCTCCCCCCACCTCTCTCTCTCTCTCTCTCTCTCTCTCTCTCTATATATATATATATATATATATATCTTTATGCTTTCATGTTTACCCTTAAATCCCATTCTTTTGGCTCTTTGTGTGTGAGATCAAATTATATCAGCTGCTTAAGCAGGTGATTTTATTTGAAATACATTAAAAGAACAAGATTTTTTCATAATCAGGTTTCATAATTCAATGGCTCTTAATTTGAATACATCTAGAAAAAAAGGTATGATGTTCATCTCTTATTTCTTAATTTCTTTAATGGGATTTTGGTTTTTCATAATTTGAGAGATGTTGCAAGTTCCTGTGGAAGTAATGATAGCGATTGATAGTGACAACAGATAATAGACACCTCGGAGTTTGAACATTCTTGAGAATACATATTCCAAATCCTTTATAACATTTTGAAAAATAAGTAAAGTTACGCAAATAATGCAAAAGCTACCATGTAGAAAAGATACTAAACCAAGGACTACATCCATGTAGTAAAATCATGTAGTAACAGGCACTAAACAGGATTTTGCAGTATTTCAAAATGCTGCTTAAATGTAGAAAAAGCATGATAGATCATTTTAATGAATGATTTATAAGTTGTAAGAGAATAGATGGATGCTCATTACCAATGTACTTACTTTTTTTCTGGTTTCCATTTATGCTCCTCTTAAAACTCAAAAAGTTCCGCTGAATATTGTCCCCAATAATAAGTTTGCTTGATTGGTTCAGAAAAGTGTAACTGGCTCAAAATTACTAAGTGAGCTTCAGGACTGAGCATATCTTAATTCTGATTCTCCCTAGTTTACGTTTTAACCCCTGTAATTCATTGACTATTATTTTTATTCTAAAATATCCTTATTGTAACTCTCAAACATCTCAAAGCCCAAAATAAATAAGCAAAATATTTTGATTTATATTTGCCTGACTTGTAGTATGATCATGTGACTCTTCAGTGGCATGAGCATGTCAATATTTGTCAAGGATGCCATTTTTATTTCAGGTGGATCAAGAGATTAGAAATAACTCAGTTACCTTTTCAACATAGCATAAAATAGTAGTAAGTGAAAATAAAAGAGTCTTGCACATTTCTGCAGTGAGAATCCCTCAGAGATTTGTAAATAAAATTTTTAATAAGAGCGTATTACTAATAAGAGGAAGGCAATAACATAGAAGAAATAATGTTTATTATCATATGGAATAGTTTCCTTTCCCTCCCTTGAGAGTTGGCCTTCATTAACAGCCTTGACTAAAAATATGCACATAATCAGAAAATTAATGCACAGTTATTAATTGTTCTTTATCAGTCATAGAGGTACTCAATTATTAGCCTAAGGAATTCAGTTCATTCTTTGTGGTTGATTGCTTCCCCATCATACAACAAGAAAGATGCAAACAGATTATCAGTGCTTCAGGGAGAGTACAAAATGGCAGCAATATATTAATAATACATGAACATTAAAAGCTGAGCATCCCTACAAGTAAATGTAGCAGCTGCTTGAAAATATTAGGCAACTTCATTTAGTATTATCCATAGAGTTCTATGATCAGGATCCGGTGCTGTGTGTCTATATCAGTGTTCTGCCCCAAACAAGTTAAGCCACTGTCAAATTTACAAAGCAATCTGTTCTTTAAATTGCTGCCTTTGGGGTTGCACGCTCTTTTTCTTGATCATTTTCCTTTATTCTGATGAGATAGCAACTTCAAGAGAATCCTGCCAAATAACAGATAAACAAATGTTTTTGGAACATGCCTCAAGTCTGAAAATTCTGTTTGTACCCTCGTTATCCATCTTGATATTAATAGTATGTCTCAAAAATACTGGGTTTTCCCCCACAATAAGACTTTTTGTATATAAATAAAATATATTTAATATGCTGTTATTAAATCTAAACTTAGTCTTACTTGGAATAGAATCTGATGCTACTTAAGTTAATATGTTTCTTTTATCTCTCAGTATGTTAACAATTTACACTGCTTTGCTCTTCTCTCCCAGCTCCCTTTCGTGGCTTTCCAGAAAACATTCATTGTTTAAAAATAAAACTGAAATTATTTAGTCGCACAACTTCATAGTGAACTAAGTCAATCTGGTGCTCTTGAATTTATGTGGAATTTGTGCCCTGGGTTTATTAATGTCACTTTTAAGCATTTCTTCAGAAGGGTTTCTATAAATAAGAACGTTGACCTAATTAATGTAATAATAAAAATATACTTAAAAGTCAATTAATTTATGTAAAATAACTGTAATTGTTCAGCTCCTGTGGATTTTTCTTAATTACTATGTTGTGGATTGTTTCTGTAAGGAGAAAGTAAAAAATACGTTTTTTATTCTTACAATATTACTTTACATGTAATTTTAATTGTTTGTATTTTGTGTTGCATTCTAGCATTATAAATATATGAGAAAGAATAATACAGTGCCCAGAATAGTGAACTTTAGTCAATGCCTAATGCTTATATCAAAACACTATTTGAAATTATAGGGAAATATAGCTACATATAGTTAATAATTTCTCTGAGGATAATGGCATGAGTGCGTTATATCAAGATTATAACTCATAAAAGATCCTAGTAGAATTTTCAAAATACTTTAGTTTAAAATAGATTGAAATACTTAAAGGTTATCTTACTGTGTCTACAGTGCATTTAAAATCAAATATTACTTTGATGTAGAAATTAGAGGAGGAAGAAAGAATATACAGTTTTAAGATTTATATTTGCTTTCTGTAAGTGTGTTTATGTATGCATATAGTGTCTAGTAAGAACCTCCTCTGAAGGCTTTTTCATGACTTTTTGTTATATCTGATATAATATTTGAAAAGTCACGAAAAAAGCCTTCAAAGAAAGTTGTTACTAGACAGCTGTTTCCATAAAGGTGAAGGTTCTGCTGACATATTGTAATACAAAGTTCAAGTGTGTACGTTTGTTAAAATGTAAGCTCTGAGTCACATCAGTGAGAAGGGGATGGTATAGATCTTTAATGCAGGAAGAAATAATATATGCTTTTAATAGAAAGACTTGCAGGGTGAAACATGGAGAGTTCCTGAAAAAAGCAGACACTGGATGTCAACCTTCGCTATCTTCCTACCTTTCTAGCTATTGTCAGGCACCAATGGTGTTACCTAGTTGGGTAATGAAATGTCTGCAAGCAATCAGCCAAGGACTCTTAAAAAAACTCTGTCTGAGTGAGAAATAGTTATTAAAGAAAGAGTCTGAACTAGGAAAAAATGTTTTAATAGAATCCAAAGTACTTAAAAGAAAGTTCATGGTTTAAAAGAAGCAGATAGAGAAAAACATTAAAACCCTGAGGGATTGTGAGGTCAATTTGAGATCTTATGGGAGTCTTTGGTCATTGGAACTGATAGGCATACTTTAAATTATTGCAATGTACTACAGTATGCTCACAGATTTACTGCCGTATTTACTTAGATAGTTCTAAAATGCTTGAACATAGCCAGGCACAAAATACCTTGTTACTGCAGACACGGTAGTGAATGGCCAGATATTAATATTTCAGGCCAGAATTCTAATTCATGTTAACTAAAATGTGGTCCAACAAATATATGTTTGAGAAGACAGTTGTATACTAATATATATTTCTTTTATTTTTTTAACTTTAGTTCATTCAACAGTAGCTATGTTTATCAACAAAAAGGACTTGGACCAATTAAAGAAAATACCATTCTTGTAGTAGAAGCTAGTAGTTCAACAATTCTTCGTTCCACAGGAAGAAATATGTAAGCTCTTTTTTTAAAAAGAAAAACATACAACTTTGATATATTCTTTATGTTTGATTGGTTTGAACTGATTAATTCTGCTTTATTTTGTGTATACTAATTATTTTTGTGCTGAAATTTCTTCAATTTGGCTAGTGTCTTTGGAAACAATTATTATTTTTGCCTCCACTGACTGTTTACTGATCCATATAAATACAACTCCAATCAAAAATAAAAATATACTATCTGTCTGCCTGCCTGCTTGCCTGCCTATCTCTCTGTCTATCTAGCTATCTATCTCTAGCTATATCTATCTTGAAGAAAAAAGCCGGGACACAGAAGTCTTGCTAAATGTCTGCTTACACTTGACCTGGCTATAAATATTATGTGAGGTGGATGTACTTCTATCATTCAATTGAGTACTGTGGGATGGGTTGAAAGTCATCCTGTATTCTATTTTATTGCTTCAATCTGGTGCAAAAATCACTTTTCTACCATATCTCACATGTTCCTAGGCATGAAATAGGTGTGATCCTTTATCCTAGATCACTCTAATAAGCAAAGTAGGCATTGTTTCTCTTCTGTATTCTGTATTCCCTCTAGATATGTATTTGTTTGCATGCATCCTGTAAACAGTGTGCAATTCCAAAACATTCTTATACTTGAGTCACAGCATCAAATCTAATAGAATTTTTGAGATAAAGATTGTGACAAGATTGACTTTTCTTTACATGCAATGTACTCTCCTAGCTTTTGATAACTTTTCAGTCTGCATGCATCAGGGTTCAAAGTAGATTTTAGTGAAATTATTCCTGCAAATTACCCTGAATGTTATTGCATGCCCATCATTTTTGCAAAGCTTTCTCCACTGTCAGTTAAGATTCATTAGGGAATTTTAAGCTGAATACATTTACAAGATTTCCCCATGATCAAGAATCCTATTTTACCAGGACTTTCAGTTTCAATGAAATCCATAAACATGTTTCGCTGAACATGCTTTTATTATCCAGGGAACATTGATTGTCAACACGTGAAGGAATACAGATGTCTTGGGAAATTGTTGAGGCTGGGATTTCTTTGCATACTCTTTGCATATTTTCATAAAATAATTAAACCAATGCTTTTGCAAGCTGAATATCTGCAGAAGATTATACTTTCTTAAATCATTTGTTTACTGTATCTCTAATAACCCAAATTAAAAGGTTCAAATACCAAGTTTATTCAAGGGGAAGATGACTTCCATCAGTTAGTTTACATAGAAAAAATTCCTGCTTCTTTTACATATTCTTAGTTAATCTAATATATTGGCAGGATTAGGGAAAGAAAACTTTTCAGATAAACGGAGTGATATTTTTTGTCTATAAATTAATGTGCTTGACATAATTCTGCAGTTCGATATTGTCAAATGCAATATGCTTCAAGATTAGCTGCAGGGTTTAGGAGCAGGAGGCATGACTGGTCAATTCCAGTTGGGAGTTTACTAGGTTGGTTTCAGTAACATGTTTGTGGATTATACAATTCCCTGAAATTTTGGCTGTTCCTTTTTACACAACAATTGTATGGAAAGAAAGTATCTCTGCTTTCCTCTAACGTAACCTGGATGGAATGTTTCCTTTCCTAGTGATCTTTATCTGACTATCAGTTTTGAAGTATAGTAATTATAGCATCATGTTGACACTAAATAAAATCAATTACTTGCAAATTACAGAATACAGAATAACAGAGATGGAAGAGGCTTTGGAGATCATCTAGATTAACTCCCTGCTGAAGCAGGAGACCCTATGCCATTCTGAACAAATGACAAGTCATAGGAGAAGGAGAGGCAGAACCTGGGGGCGGAGTTAAAAGTGAGATCAGACTAGAAACTTTATGTAGCTACAAGCAAATTAAATTCAACCCCACTTGAATTTTGCTGACCCTTATCTAAATCTAAGCAGGTGCTAACTGTTATTTGAAAGGATTCCTGTGCATAGGCACGATTAACAATAAATAGGTTTAATTGATCGGTTTAATTGGACTTTGATGTGTGGACCTGACCTTTCGCATCTGTCACAGGTACAATACTAAAGACAGGTGAACTAAGTGAAAAAAAAGAAAAGGGCTGCAAATTTTGGCAGCTGTAACATTTCTCTCAAAATAAGATAACACTAGTTCCACCTCTTGGAACAGCTAAACAACTAAACAAAACCAATTGTTTTTAATACTGCTTTCTTCCTCATTAACATTACTTTCGTTTATTCTCAGGTTTTATTTACCTCATGGCTTGAGTATAGATAATAATGGTAACTACTGGGTGACAGATGTAGCTCTTCACCAGGTATGTAGAAATAGTTTCTATATTAGCAAGAAAACCTAAATCTACTGTCTTTCTGCCTCTAACTAACACTTTGGGTATAATATTTGTTTTAATCTAGTGTGGTTTGAGGAAAATATTTGTCATTTTTTTTACTGTTTGGGTAAAACACAGTCAACCCATGGGTTGACTTTTATACAAAACAAAAACCAAAACTGTGAATCCAGCTCTTACAATGGATCTGTGTAATGATCTCATGAATATTAATGTCTATACAGCTGTTCTCTAAAGAAAGATATATTCTCCAGGTCAAATGTTTGATCTTCCTGTAAGCTATAGCATTTTTGTATTAGTCTCACTTAACTGAAGCTCTTTATTCTTTTACGTTGTTAGGTGTTCAAACTGGCATCAAATGGTGCAGAATCTCCTTTGCTGACTTTAGGGAGGGCTTTGCAACCTGGAAGCGACAACTATCACTTCTGCCAACCCACTGATGTGGCAGTGGATCCAGCAACTGGGAATATTTATGTGTCCGACGGCTACTGCAATAGTCGTATTGTTCAGTTCTCTCCAAATGGAATATTTGTCATGCAGTGGGGAGAAGGTATAGGATAGAAAGTTAATTCTTTTTTTCCCCTTGGAGAATGGCTACAACAATGTATATACAAAATAAAATTCAGATTTAGCCACCCCCTGTCCCTCTAAGTCTGATTGAAATTAAAGATCTGTGGGTATAAGGCAGTGTTTCTCAACTATAGCAACTTTAAGATATGCAGACTTCAACTCCCCAAATTTCTAGCCTATTTGAAGTCCACACATCTTAAAGTTGCTAAGCAGAGGTGGTATTCAGCAGGTTCTGACCAGTTCTGGAGAACCAGTAGCGGAAATTTTGAGTAGTTCAGAGAACCAGTAAATAACACCTCTGACTGGCCCCACCCCCACCTATTATCTGCTTCCCGACCCCATTTCCTCCCGAGCTGATCGGGAGGAAATGGGGATTTTGCAGCAACCTTCCCTTGGAGTGGGGAGGGAATGGAGATTTTACAGTATCTCTCCCCTGGAAGTGGGGTGGGACTGGTGATTTTACAGTATTCTTCCCCTACCATGCCCACCAAGCCATACCCACCAAGCCATGCCATGCCACGCCCACCAAGCCACGCCCACAGAACCGATAGTAAAAAAATTTGAATCCCACCACTGTTGCTAAGGCTGATAAATACTGATTTAAGGTTTTCAGAGGATAGACCATTATGTATTTTATAATATATTTCTAATATTAAGACATTCTTATTTTATAAGGAACTTAAATTACCATTGGTAATTTAAATGGGTAAGAAGTTCCATTGTTGAGATACCACCTACATTCTGAGTATATGCAACTCTAGAAATAGGATTTATCAGTAAAAACTGAGTGTATGGTGGAAAAGTATTAAACCATATTTTAATCATTTAGATATCTGGATTTTTTCAAGATAACAGATATTTTATTTTTTTACATAAAGCTTTTTGTTAAATTCAGTCACTAACCCAAGAACAAGGAGAAAGGATGCTTAATTATATCTATTCAGAGACATAAAGTTGCAGTAGTTGAAAAGATTCACATTTTTTCTTTACTTTGCTTTTCTTCAAATGTAACCACTAATAGTGACTTTAGTTTTGTCATATTTAAAATGAATATCTCTTCTTTCAGAGACTTCTGTAGGTCATGCTAAACCGGGCCAGTTCAGCATCCCTCACAGTTTAACTCTTGCATCTGACTTTGGTCAGCTATGTGCAGCAGACAGAGAGAATGGTCGGATTCAGTGTTTTAAGCCAGAAACAGGCAAATTTGTAAGAGAGATCAGACATCCATCATTTGGAAGAGAAGTTTTTGCAGTTGCTTACGCTCCAGGTAAATATAAAAAAGTGTTGCACTGATCATCTCTTCTCTTGGTCTCTGTGACTCTTTAATATTTTTTCCTCTACAGTTTTTTTAAAAAATATTTTTTTAATTATTGTCAACACAATCAGACTTTCCTTTTCAGTGCTTGAGTTTCATGAAAACTGTAGTGGGCAGGGGGTGCTTTCATTGTATATATGAACAAAACTATGTTAGCCATTTGTTAAGGAGAGAAATTGAATTCCAAACCAGAACTTTTATTAGAGAGAAAAACAGAGTCTAAATGTATACACAATAGATTATGAATAAGACATAGAGAAAGGGCAGAGAGAAAAGGCTTGTATCTTTTCAACCAAACTCTTTTTTTCTAAGATGATGTTTCTTCCTAAGCTACAGTATATAAGGCTTCATAGTATTGTAGTCATATGTTCTGTTTGATACCATTCCTAATTTGCACCTTTTCTACTAAACCTTTTGATTTACTTTTTTTTATATAGTTCTAAGGAACATAGCAGTTTTCATTCCATCCAGCTTGCTGCTTCTATGTATTATTTTCCAGATGGAGGACTTTTCTTTACAATGAACTACCCAAAGATTGAACAATTCTAGCTAGGGAACTTTAAAATTTAAGAACTATACAATGTATAAAATCTTCCAGCATTTTATGGCTAAATAGATGCCAACGGAAAGTCACAGTACAGCATCCTCCACTTATATATTCTAGCATCTGATTTTGAGAGGTATTGTACCTCTTGATACTACTTTTTGGGAATTATTTTAAGTGAGCTAAGTCTTAAATTCCAAGAATTTGTCTACTCACACCCAAGTTAGTGGCTTACCATAACTACTTTATACTGCTACGCTAAAATAAATTCTGGGTGGAGAACTGCTTATTCCTTTAAGCTTCATTTACTGACATCTGGCTGTATTATATCTTAGAGAAAGAAAAACTTCTCTCACAACACTACTTTCTCTATTAAATGCACAATAGTGTTTACATTTATAATGTATATTATATAAATATGAGCCAGCAGTGTTCAGCAACAGCCAAAAAGGCTAATACAATCCTTGGTTATATAAACAGAGGCGTAGAATCAAAATCATGTGAATTAGTACATTATTACTACATCCTTAGTGAGTACAGTATTAGTACATCCTTAGTGAGACCACACCTGGAATACTGCATCCAGTTTTGTCACCATATTACAAAAAAAAGTTGAGATTTTGGAGAAAATGCAAAGAAGAGCAACTATGACTAAGAGCTTGGAGACAAAAACATATGAAGAATGGTTGCAGGAATTGGGTATGGCCAGTCTAGAGAAAAGATGGAGTAGGGGTGACAAGATAGCAATATTCCATTATTTGAGGGGCCAACTTATTTTCCAAAGCACCAGAAGGCAAGACAATAAAACAATGGATGGAAACTAATCAAGGAGAGAAGCAACCTGGAATTAAGGAGAAACTTCCTAACAGTGAGGACAATTAACCAGTGGAACAACTTGCTTTAGAAGTTGTAGATACTTCATCACTGGAGGTTTTAAAGAAAAAAACTGGATTTGTCTGGCCATTTGTCTGAAATGGTATAGAGTCTCCTGTTTTAGCTGGGGGTTGGACACACACACACACAGTATAACTTTGCTTCAGTTTTCCTTTTTTTTTTAAGATGGAAAGTTGTACCATTGCTGAATTGGTTTTTACCACTACCAGCCTTAATTCCTCGCATATTTTTATTTGAAAATGAGCTGCTATTTTCAGTATCAGTCCCATATCTTGTATAATGAACCTGCAAAGATATGTATTCATTTCTGCTTTTATATACCACCTTTTCACTACTAACTCAAGGCAAAACAGAATGTCTCTCCTATTTATCTCTCCCTAAAAAAACCTAGCCATGTGAGGTTTGAACTGAAAGAGAATCTGCTTGGTTCACACTAAAATAGGAAGTTAAGCAGATCTTTCTCAATCCATATCAAATATTTTTAACGATCTATTTGCAAACTCATTCTTCCTTTGTTATTCAGTAGTCCAAACACTCCTCTCTTTTCTCATTTGTGAAGTCATTGTTATTTTCAATATCTTTAAAGCTGTGCTTCACAGAATGTATGTTTGCATCATTTATTGCATTCCTTTAGTTCTTTAGTGCTAGCTTGTCATCTTTTTTTAAAAGTTACCATTTGAGTAGCATTTTCATTTTTCTGTCATAGCATGAAAAGCTGTCATTTTTCTCATAGTTTCTGACATTGATCATCATCCACGCAGGTCACTGCTTTGACTTTACATTTTCCTAGCTAGCAGAATGCAGTCTGGCTGAGTTTTGTCCTAGATGTGTGATAGTTAGCATGCTGGTTTCACTTAACTAATGATGGAATTTGGAGTTATCTGTAAGACCATGGAGATACAGGAGATAGAAGCTTGATTCTCACATTGTGTCAAGCTACAGTGCATTCAGAGCTGGTGCCCTGAGTTGCTTTAATAGAGGTAATCATAGAGTTCTGGGAGACTTAAAAGAGATTCTATAAGGCCCTAAGTACTTGGTGGGAGACCACTAGAGATTCCAGCGCTGTAGGGTAGACTGCTGAATAAAACTAAAAAAATAAAAAATAAATACAAAACAACCCTTTTTTGTAATGTTACCAAGAAAACTGCATGGAAACAGTCTCCAGGAGTCAAGTCTGCTCGAGGATATCTTTATTATATTATAATTAGAATGTTTCCTTCAGCAAACTTTATTCTTCTGCTCCATTCACAGAATGTTATCTTAACTACCCTGACTTGCTGTTTCCCTTTTGAAGACAGTTGGCTATTAATTATTGCCTCTAATAAGATGAATATATGCTTCACCTATTGAGATTTTTACAAATATTGCAAGAGTCATTTAGCTTGCTTGATCTTTGTCATATTCAGATCATACCATGTTATCTTCATTATTTGTGTAGACACATTTCTCTGAGACACATTTCAGGATATTGACCTGATTTGAAATATCTCTATGATGCATGATTTGTTTCAAAGAGTAAGATTAAGAAATAGACAATATCTCTGGTAAGAGAAATGACAGGATTTGTCTAAGAATATACTAGGAGACAGCTCATTTTTTAAAAGTTGTATTCTGTCCTTTCAGCAGAATCCTTCCTTCAACTTCTTAAAGCCACAACCCATTTTTTTTCAAACATGTAGAAACCTATAAAAGTTGGACTGCTTTAATGAATAAAATGCTGCTCCTAATACAAAATCCAGACCAGTTCTTCCCAAACTCAACCTTAATTAAATTCAGTACTTAAAATATTTGCAGGCACACAGATAAACAGTATAAAGCTAAATTGTTGTTAGTTGCGAAGTTGTGACCGACCCATCGTGGCCCCATGGACAATGTTCCTCCAGGTCTTCCTGTCCTCTACCATTCTCTGGAGTCCATTTAAGCTCACACCTACTGCTTCAGTGACTCTATCCAGCCACCTCATTCTTTGTCATCCCCTTCTTCTTTTGCCCTCAATCTTTCCCAGCATAAGGCTCTTCTCCAGTGAGTCCTTCCTTCACATTAGGTGGCCAAAATATTTGAGTTTCATCTTCAGGACCTGGCCTTCTAAAGAGCAGTCAGGGTTGATCTCCTTTAGGACTGACTGGTTTGATCGTCTTGCAGTCCAAGGGACTCGCAGGAGTCTTCTCCAGCACCATAGTTTAAAGACCTCAATTCTTTGGCACTCAGCCTTTCTTATGGTCCAACTTTCACAGCCATACATTGCAACTGGGAAAACCATAGCCTTGATTATACACACTTTTGTTGGCAGGGTGATGTCTCTGCTTTTTAGTATGCTGTCTAAATTTGCCATAGCTTTCCTCCCCATGATCAGGTGTTTTTTAATTTCTTGGCTGCAGTTCCCATCCGCGGTGATCTTGGAGCCCAGGAAAATAAAATCTGACACTACCTCCATTTCTTCCCCATCTATTTGCCAGGAATTGAAAAGGCCGGATGCCATGATCTTAGTTTTCTTAATGTTGAGTTTCAAATAAAGCTAAATATATTAATTCAAACAAGTAATAAAGATGTATCTTAAAACTACTGATCAAAATCACATAGTGCTTCAATATGTTTGGAAAATAATTTTAGTTTAGTTTGAGGTATACTAAATGTTGCATTTCCCAAAAGAGAAAGTTACTTGGGTAGAAGCGCATAATCTATGCCTCTCTTCCCCAGTCTAAGGTGTGACCCTCAAAAGCTCCTGCTGAATTATAAATTGTAATGTGACAGAAGTGGAAAATTACTAAATACATGTCAAGTAATCTGTTTTAACTCATCCTAAATAAATCAAATTTATTTAGTTTTTTAGCCTCGTCCTTATCTTTTGTTGCCCTGGTTTAGTAGAAATATACTGCTGTGGAAATGTGTCAGGATAGAAAGACTAAATTGCACAAGACAGTTGGAATTCTTGTACAGGTAGTTTTTTACTTACAATCACACTTGAGCCCAAAATTTCTGTTGTTAAGTGAGACATTTGGTAAGTGAGTTTTGCCCATTTTAGGATATTTTTGCCACATTTGTTAAGTGAATCACTGCAGTTGATAAGTTAGTAATTTGGTTGTTAAGTGAATCTGGCTTCCCCATTGACTTTGCTTGTCAGAGGGTCACAGAAAGGGATCATATGACCTTGGGATACAGCAATGGTCATAAGTGTGAACCAGTTGCCAAGCATCTGAATTTTGATCATGGGGATGCTGCAAAGGTTGTAACTATGAAAAACAGTCATATGTCACTATTTTTAATGCCATTGTAACTTTGAACGGTCACTAAACAATCTGCTGTAAGTTATTTTTCTAATGTAAATTGCAGGTCTGACTAGTGGAACGTAGGGCAATGGGAGGAACTTAATCTAAATGAGACATTTCATTAATTCCTAATTTTATATTAGAAAGCTAAGTTGCAAATTGTAGGTCATGTTTGCCTGTAAGAAAAATAGTAATGAGAGATATGTACTTTTTCTTTCCAATTCTTAAACATCAATATATAGGATTCATATCACATTGCTATTGCATGAAAAACAAAACATAAAGATGCAGCTACTGATTAGGTGATGTGATGGCTCAGCGGTTAAGACACTGGGCTTGCTGGTGAGATAGCTCAGGTTCAATATTCAAGTGCTGCACGATGAGGTTACTTGCCCCTGCTCCTGCCAGCCTATTAGTTCAAAAGCATACAAATGCGAATAAATAAAAAGGCTCCACTTTGATGGGGAGGTAACAGCAGTCCATGTTTCCAGTCTGCAGTGTGTTGTCATGCTGGTCACATGACCACGGAAATTTTTTTGGACAGCGCTGCCTAAATGGCCTTTAACTGGAGATGGGTACCACTCCGTAAAGTCAGCTATGACTAGCAGAGTAAAATCCACAAGGACTCGTTTACCTTACTTTTTACTGAACTAAAGTTTAGGGAGATTTTTTTTCTGTTAAGACAGAGATAATTTTATCTCTTCATTTGAGATCTTTCCTTAATAGGTCTTAATAGTCATCTGACAAAGAAGCAAGAATCATCTATAAATACAGATTTCTCTCCAAAGGTCAAGAATGCTGTTTTTTTCAAGTGAGACATACTATAAACATGTAATATGTCTCCATTCTCAAATTTATTTAGGCTAAAGAAAGTTATCAGAAAATAGATATCTAGGCTCCTAGATATTGAATATCAGATGAAAGAAACCTTCTCCTAGCATTTATGCAACTACAATCTAACAACTCCAGGTAGAAACCAGTTGATGACATCAACTATCCCCATTTCAACAAAGGTTTTTTTCTTGGGATTGAATAGCTTCCTTTCTATTTTTAAATAAGAGATTTGATTGCTGGTTTCCATACCTGGTTGAACCTGGCTTTGTGTTGATGTTTCAGTTGAATCAGCCTATCCTCCATGTACTATTACACTTTGCTTTCTATAACAATACTTGAAGAAAATTCAGTTTTCTTTTGTTGTTGCATATTCCAAGTCAGTCTGAGGATTAATTTACTTATATAAAATAAGAAAGACCTTGTGCTTAATAAGTTACAGAAAGTTATAAATGTGTGCAAACAACTTCTGATCTAGATAAGTAAGTGCCTTCATATTTGTTCTATCAATCTTTAGTCCTATATGAATAAATTAGCAATTATATCATTTATACATTTAACATTTATATTTTATATCATTAGATTGCACAGTACAATTTATTTTTACACTGTTACTATACTGCGGGTTAATACACTGAGGATAAAATTTTAAAATTCACTTAAAATTAATGTTTGTTTTTCTTATCTAATTTTAAATATTAGTTTTGATTCCTTACCTTAGTGTTAATACATGCAGTGAAGCATTATTTTACTTACCTAAGTATATTTTACTGACATGGCTGGATTTTATTATATTTTGTTAGCTATGTCCTTACCTACCTACAATCCCTATAAGACTAATAAGTTGTTAAGTGATATTAAAAGAGTTTTGAAAGGATGCAGTGGTGAGAACTTAGAATAATCATTGAATCCCACAAAGAATTTTAGGCCATTATACAGTATTTATTTCTAGAAAATATCTTACCACAAATTTTATCAGTCACTCACTCTACTGTAAAAACACATTGTGACAAGGCTGCCCTCTTATGTTCAGTGGGCTTATTTTGATTAAGACTCTGACCAGGTTCTTTGTGATAGTACTTTATTGGAAACCTGTTTTGTTTTGTTTACAATTTTCAGTCAATTTAATGAAAAAATAAACTCTGTTAAAAATTCAAAAGTTGGGGAGGGGGGACTTGGAAGGGTATGAGTTTTACCTCAGTCTGGGTTCCAGTCCATCGTTGATACTGGAGCATATTGTTTGTAAAGTGCTTGCTTCTACTGTTTTAGAACTAAATGTTTCTGTAAAGCCATTACAACATTGTTTTATCAGCATCCCTGAACCAAACATTATCCATTTACAAGATGTAAATGATACCCTGAATCCTAAAGAGAAGAAGTAAAGGGAACCTGATGGAACCGTAACATTTCTTGGGACAATGTAAAAGATTCCATTCCTATTTTTCATTAATATTCAAGAGGCTCTTCAACCCCCTGGAAAGGCAAAAAAGGGTGGGAACATCTACCCTTTATCTCTATTCATACTAGTTAGACCCCAGACAATGTGATAGATGTGTGATGTGTACATTTTTAATAATAAATATCCTGTTGCAGCAATTAATCTTTTTCCAGTTTATTTTTCTCCTTAAAGATTATACTACTTGTACTCCACGAGGTGTGTTAATTATTGCCTAATAGTCATAGCTTAAAGGATTAATATTTGTGTGATGGTACAAGATTGTTGCTATTAATTCACTGTTGCAAAAGCAATCTCAAATATATTGGTAGTTTTGTTGCTTTTAAGAGTACATCCTCAAAATAGATTCTGTCAGACAGAAACAACTTCAGAGTTCTGCAGTTCTGAAATCCCAAACTTGGTTGAAGAACAGTGAAGCATTCTGCAGTACTTGGCTTACTGATTTTAGAAGCATTGTGGTTCGATTTTTCCAACTGAGAGAACACTTGTTTCATTATTCCTCCTGATATTCAGGTCCCTATAAGGGGAAATCCTAGCATTTTATCAGCATTCCAAACAAAATGAACATGAAATTTGTCAGTTTGCCCCTTTTGTATAGTAGATCAGCCAAAATGCAAAGCATGGTCTTTTTGTTGTCTTGTACTTTTTCTTAAATGGAGTAGTTAAAAAATGGGATTTTAGTTCCTGCAAAATCTGCAGGGTGGGTCAGGGTGGATTCTCCTTGTTCTTAGAATTTCAAGTGAGCAATAGTTAAAAACAATCACAGATGGCTTTCAACATGCAATTGAGCATTGGGGAAATGAAAACAGTAATAATATAGATGTGTAACTTTCCTTGTTTGTGTATTGTGGTGCTTAGACTGGATTGCAAGAAATAATAAACCTTTCATTATATGCATAGTATTAAAATATGAATGTGTGTTTATAGGTGGCCTCCTGTATGCAGTTAATGGAAAGCCTTACCCTGGAGACAGGGAGCCAGTGCAAGCATTTGTGATGAACTTTTCAACTGGAGAAATCATTGACACTTTCATTCCACTTAGAAAGGTAACACATTGTGAAACTTGACTTGGTATTATTAAAAATGCATGAATGCTCTCTTTTTTTCTTTTCTAGATCTTGTGCACATTTCAAATTTCATTATGAAAAATCTCACCTAGGTACTTTTTAAAATAATGTTTTATGGAATTATTCCTCTAATTCATGTAATGGAATTCTCATATTAGACAATATCACTGAATAATATTTCAGTGCAACCTGATACTTAATCCTAAAATGTTTAACCTAACAATGCATGGGTTTTGATATTTCAGAAAAACTGTTTTGAATTATTTATTAAAAGAGTTCAACCAAAAAAATTAATATGCAAGACAAACTACTACAACACTATTTTAATAATAAAGTGGCAATAGACAATAAGAAATCAGCATATGTTTCCTCTTTAAAGATTTACATGAGCACTAAGTGGTCCATTGGACCATCAATTGTTGCATAAGATGCTTCCTTAAATGTAATGCACTGAAGACTGGATTACATCTAGAGTTCTAAGGACTTTGGATGTTCCTCAATGTGGGGGGGAGGGGAGAATAGTGAATTCAATAACTTTATTTTTCAAATTCTGAAAGCATGCTTAGTTGCTGAACGGGAAGCAGATGATTTTGCACTTTTTGGATTGCCCTTTTTATTTTGTAATTGAATTTTCTAAAACTAGAACAAAAGGATGGTAAATTTAAATTAATTAATGGAACAGCTTCATTAATCTGTATCTACCGATGATCAGCAAATTCCTGTGGCCAAAGAATGAAGAAACACTATTAGAAAAACTTTAAAGCAAGAATGCCAGCTGAGAAAAAAATATGTCCCAAGAGAGAAAAGCTATCTATATGGAATTCTGATTTCTGGATTCTAATAGTATATTGTAAACCTAACAGGGCATGCATGAATACATTTGGAAATTAGGGTTTTATATTCTGTTACTGGACTTGACTTGATTGCCTTATTGTTGATTTGAGTTTTATAGGTATGATTTACATGAAATACAGAATTAGAAATATGAAAATAAAGAATAGAAATTAATAGCCTCACCTTGATGCTTTGTAACAGTTCAAAGGCACGCATTGGTCCTCTTTGGATTTTTTTTTTTAATCTGCAAAATAATTCAAGAAAGAAAGAGGAAATGGTCTCCCAATATATTTCAGTGAACTCTCTCCATTTTCTACTTAGCTTTAACTATACTACATGCAATATCTGGCTCAGAGCTTATGCAGCACACAGTGGCTTATTGCCTCATATGGAAAGGCTTTTATTTAATTAGGCTACAGCCACAAAGAGATAGAGTACAGGCCAAGAAATAAATTTGATTTGTTAATGTAGGGAGAGAAGAGATATTTCACTGAGGGCAATACAGTAAATTGTAATAGTATTTTCTGTTATTTTCAGCTTGTCCGTAGTTGCCACTATGCATGTAGAATCAGCCTGCCATCAGATTAAAATTAATCAGTATTCTAGGTTTTTGTCTGCCTTGAAAACTTAAAACAAATGTCAAGTGCACTTGAATAAATTCAAATTTTTCCACCTATGAGTTTTTCTGATTATTGAGAATAGGAAACAAACAACACTGTTTAGTTAAAAAAAAAAAAAAGCAAACCCCACAAACATGTATCTTATTAAAAGAATGATGGTTTAGAAGTAATCTAGGAAATTTTGGAGAATGAAGACTCCCTGCAGTCTTTCATTTATAGTTACAAAGTATATTTTATTGTTTCCTCAATCACATCCCTGCTAAGAATCTTTCACAATTTATACAAATTATGATTAAAAGTTCAAACACTGTCAAATGCCTCTGCATTCATAATTCGTCCTCTTGAATTACTGAATAATTTCCAATGTCTTCCTTATTTTAATACGTTAGCTATTTACCTTCACAGAATTTTGAGATGCCACATGACATTGTTGCTTCCGAAGACAGACTGGTGTATATTGGCGATGCTCATGCCAACACGGTGTGGAAATTCACATCCACAGAAAGTAAGATATTGTTGCCTTAGATCATCAGCGCATTAATATTCCCATATAAAAAGATGATATTCTTAAAGCTACTGTGCATTATGTCTCAATGTATGTGGGGCAAGATTTTTGTAAAAAGGTTGTAATGCTATTTGATGGATTAACCAAAGATTTCTGTGCTCCTAAAGCTCTATTTTGTTAAGGTGTTTGTGAACTGATTTTTTCAGATGATTTTTAAAAAGTTATCATTGTTGTTCTATATATGCAGTCATGTTTTAACTATGTTTTTAAATTATGTATTCGTAATGTTTTAAACTGACCAGTTTTTTAGCTAATAAATAATTGTTTGTTTCCTGTATTTCTCAGAAGCCTCTTTAAAACTACTGTAAATTAAAATGTGGTTGATACACGGCTATTTTTTTCAGTAACTGTTGGTAAGAAATGTTGGTAAGGAAAAGTAATGCTCTGAACCATCAGAGCTAGACTAACTGAGGGTCTAAACTTGTAATGAAATCCAAACAAGACCAATGGGGATTGTTACTTTTGCTCTTTTAGAGATTCACCAAGATGATTTGCAATATTAAATGCTGTGTTGCCATGTGTGGCTTTATGATCTTGTTAAAGAGAGCTCTTCATCCCAGGTTGTTCCTTAGCATCTGGCATGCAATGTCCATTGACAGGCCAACTGAGAATCGTAGTCACTCTGCTGTGCAAATGGTTTGATTTTCATTTTCCTGTGCCATTTTCACATCTTGTTAACCTAAATAAGTTGTACCCACTGGAATATTTTGCTGTCATTTGGTCATTGAAGTTGGCACTTGTTCTTGGCTGAAAGTGTCTCTATCAGTATCTTTCTGCTTAAAGTCATCAAGGAATAATTCTACTGTAGGTATTTTTTTTTCATTTTATATTTTTAAAAAGCATAATAAAACAACAAGGTGAAGAAATTTGAAAGTAGAAATAGGTAAGAATGAAAGAACTGTAAGGATTCCCAGATCACAATTTTTGTGATTGTTATAAATCATCTGCCAACCTATTACACGCCAAGAATAAATGTTTTGTGCTGACATTTTGGTTTATGTTTCTGATTTCCTGGGTAGAAAACCTTTCATTATTTATTCTGAAAGAAATGTACTACTTACTATATACTACTTATAGTATAACCCCTGCTATTCTAGAGCTGCTTGCATTCTTATACTTGCAACATCAATTATGTATCACAACTGGTGACCATTACTGGTTCAATGAATCATAGACATCACAGTGTGTCAAAAGCAATTTCTGTGTTTCAGAAATGGAGCATCGGTCTGTTAAAAAAGCTGGGATTGAAATACAGGAAATAAAAGGTTGGTCTTTTTTTCTGCCATTTAGGCTTAGGGGAACGTGCTGATTCTGTGTTGGAATGTGCAAAGTGCTTCAGCTTAAAACATTCTGACCACAAAGAAGCTGCTCTGATTTCCATGATTTTGTGTTTTGAGAGTTTAGTTTCAAGATTGGAACAAAACACAAGCATGAAATGGAACTTATTTGTTACGAAGGAATTGCTTTGAGTGTTGCAATTGTTCTGAGCACTATGGTCAGCAATTGTTTTCTAACTTATGCATGAATGCTCTTTGAAGATATCCATCCCCAAAGCATCAAGAATGTTTTGTACTTTCTAGTTTGCGAGCAACGCCCTAAGTGGTCCATATCGCCCTGAAGTAGAACTCAGAGCAATAGAAACAGTTGGCGTGTGGCTGTGTAGTTTGAAGACTGGTTGTCCCAGCCTTTCCATTGTTATTTTCCAACAATCAGGGTGGATTGGGTTTGATCTTACAGCCTACACAATTCTTGGGATTGGCTTGCAAAACTCAGAGCCAGCAAAAGCCTCAACACACAACACAGGAATTCCCTTCTAAAATATGCAATTATGCAATCTCTACTGAATTTGGAAGAGAGAAGTTTGGCTTGGAAACACTATATCTGAGAAGACAATGGTGTATTAATTGACAACAAATTGAACCGAGCCAGCAGTAGGAGACAGCTGCATGAAGGGTGAGTGCAGTTCTGGGCTAGAAGAAGAAGAAACGTCTATAAGAAACGTCATGTCTAAGATGTTTGACGTTATTATTCTGCCATTCTCAGTTTTACTGAGACTAAAGCAAGAGTATTCTGTGTTGATTCTGGGTGCCACATTTCCAGAAGGATATTGACTAAATAGAGAGAGATTAAATGAGGTCAAGGAAAATAAAACAGGAACTTAGGGTCCTGCACTGAAGAACAGATTGAAGGAATTTAGAAAGTTCCTCCTGGAGAAAAAAAAATGACCAAATGGAAGAATAATGTTCAGGTAGATTAAAGGAAGTTACAGGAAGGATCATCAATAATTATTTTCTAAAACTACAGAATTTAGGGCTAGAATTAATAGCAGTTACTTACATTTCATTTAAGTATAAGAAAAACAACTTCCTGATGGTTAGACCTATATAAAATGGAAGAGTATAACTGTAGAGATTGTAGATTCTCTATTTTGGGAGATATTAAAGAGTCTGTACAGCTATCTCTCATTGGTAGTCTAATTGGGTTTCCTATATATTGCTGAGGATTAGACTAGAATTATCCTTGCAAAATGACATTCTTTGATTATATAGATGCTTGTCTGGAAAATACTTGTGCATATGAAATAAAGGGATATAGCTTGACATGTACAAGTTTTGTTAAATATTAAATTGTATGATCAGCTTCTTTAGGCAATGACTTACAACCATTGATAGGAACTAAGTGTCCTTGGTCCAAAAATTGTGACAGTAGCAGAATGGAATGTGATGAATTATAAGGAGGAAGAACATTAAGAGAATAATACTTTTATTTCTAAAATCCTTATAAAGTTTGTTTTAATATTGTATTATTTATAGTTCTTTGAAAAATAGCTGCAAAAATATGATTTGGCCACTGGAAAAAATCTAGTATAAAGTAACAACAGTATTTTATACTGTTAGGTAGCCTTAAAAACAAAATTTGTACAGAATCGTGTGGGTAAATATTCATCCTCTTTCTCTTCCATCTGTTTTGGGCCACAAACGTATAGGATTCAAAATCACGAATTGCTGCCTATAGAACTGTAGAACTCACCATATATACAGATTGTTGAAGAACACGCTTTATAAATTGCTTGTGAGGATAAATAAGCAGTGTTTCATTTTATTCACAAAAAATGGATTTTAACAAGTAAAGTTCTTCCTGTTTAGCGAGCCTTGATTACAAATCCATCATGTATCTTACGAAAGACAATTATAGAAATTTCCAGTAATTACATAAGGCACGTAAGAGGAATTGCAAACAATTGATTGCACTGTCAATAATTTTGACTTTCTGTTAGGAAGTTATCATACTTGCCCTCTTCAAGTATCTAAAAACTGGTATTTAAAAGTGGCAATATGTGTTCTGAAATGAACTGTTATATTGTAGCAGATTCTGCCTGGATCAAAAGAGTTAATCTGTGTTTAATCTTTTCTTCTCTCCAAAAAAAGCAGAGGCAATTATAGAAGGCATACTGACAAAGAAACCCACATCAAAAGAATTTTTAAGGAAAGAAGAAAGGCATCAAGTTGTCCAGCAGGCTAGCAGTTCTGTTTCTTTTGTTCTTATTACAACACTTCTAATTATTCCAGTAGTTGTCCTCTTGGCAATTGCCATGTTTATTTGGTGGAGAAAGACAAGAATCTATGGAGGTAATTAATTGGTGTTTAACCTGGTAACAAGCACTTTTGATATCAAAGCCTTTATAACACAGAAGAACTTCGGAAGTGTTTATTTTCCACTGCCGCAGCATAATCAATTTCTGATCATGTTAACCGGCTTCAAAAAACATACATCATGGGATCTTTGTCCTGAGAAATCAGGATGTATTGTAATGTTCTTGTTTCATTCAGTTCAGTTTTCAATTAGGATGAATGTTCTTGTGGTTTCTGGGATGAGATAATACTTTGAGTTTATAGCATTGCTTATTACGAAAGGGAAATTATAAGTCTACTGAATAAAAAGGATTGTTGAAATGGTCTTGCTGCTTTGTTTAGCTTTTCTTGAATAAGACAGAGTGGAAACACCCATTCCTTCGGATGTTGCTCCTGTATTCTTTAGAATCTATTCTGGCATTGATTCTCTCTGAGCCAGCCAAAGACAGCTACTTTTCATTTTAACCTCTCGTAAAACAATGCTTGCAATGCTCCAAAATTATAGCAGCAGTTAACTTGGAGCAGTGTGCTCTAAAAATACACACAGCAGCATCAAAGGTAAAGGCAAACTGTTAAAATCTGTTCCCTAGCCAACTCTATAAATGTGCTGATCCAATTATTAAGCATTATTTTCAGAAAATAATTGCATTTGTGGACAAATGCCTCTTTAAACTCCGTACTAGTTCGTTAAGCAAAGACAGCTTCAGGGATGAAAGCACATAAAATGTCTAATCCCCTCCTCTCGTCACCTTTATTAGGCCACAAATGCCTTTTCTTCCTATGTTCTCCTGTAGTCCACCAAACCCCATTCATTGTTGTCAAAATTCACCATCAGAGTTTATCTCCAAATTTAACCTGAGATGTTATTTTTGAAGCTTTGAATTTCAGATTTGGATGGGTGATTAGTACCAGAAACACACACTTTTAATGCTCAATTTTTTGTGTGTATTTCTGCTCCAAAACATTTATTTTATTTTATTTTATTTTATTTCCAATTTATATACTGCCCTTCTCCCTGAGGACTCAGGGCAGTGTACAGCCAGAATTAAGAACATGAAATACAAATATTAAAAACAATTAATATATATATATAAATTTGGCCCAAAAATTAAAAATCACAAACCAATTAAAACATTTAAAAATTCTTCTTAAACCAGCCCGGCTTGCTGGAAAAAGTGGGTTTTAAGGGCCCAGCGGAAGGCACTGAGGTCTTGGATTCTCCTTATCTCTGGGGGCAACTGATTCTATGTATATATATGTTACCCTTGAACTGAAAATGATCGCCCCCAATTGAACATACAAAATCTTTTGAGTATTACTATAAGTGTAATTTTTATGAGGAAAGCCATACTTTATGCAAGAAACATTTTGTAACTAAGAGAGACCTTACGAGCTTGGATTCACAAATGCTACATGCAGTTTTCTCGCCAAGTATAAGATTTTTCAGGAAAAAAATATTTTTAAGTATCTGAAGTCATATGAAAGGTTATTAAGTTTTTAAGAGAGTTTGAATTCTATATTACAAAAAACAACTTAGTTTTGCTACATTTAAAAGGCTATGTGTTTGTGTGTGAGAGAGAAAGAAAAGACAAATATTAATTATCAATTAACAATTAACTGGTGTCTATTATAAAATAATAATTTTATGTTATTAAATAATTAAATAAATAATTATTAAATAATTATTTTATATTACACTGAGTGGTGGCTCAGTGGCTAAGATGCTGAGTTGGCGATCGAAAGGTCGGTAGCTCAGCGGTTCGAATCCCTAGTGCTGTGTAATGGGGTGAGCTCCCGTTACTTATCCAACCTAGCAGTTCGAAAACACGTAAAAAATGCAAGTAGAAAAATAGGCACCACCTTTGGTGGGAAGGTAACAGCGTTCCATAAACCTTTGGCGTTTAGTCATGCCGGCCACATGACCACAGAGACAGCGCTGGCTCTTTGGCTTTGAAACAGAGATGAGCACCGCCCCCTAGAATCAGGGATGACTAGCACATATGTGCAAGGGGGACTTTTACCTTTATTATAAAAAGAAATTAAAACAATTTATATTGTTTCAACTTCTTAGTTTGACTTTGACATTTTTCAGGAACATCAGAAAAAGTATCAGTCAGACAAGGTGGTTTTATGTTTAGCCTGAGAAGTAAAATATAGTTCAAGGAATCAGTGACAGTCTAAAATCATTTGTAAATCACAGCCTTAATGGTAATACTCTTGTTTTCTTTCTCTTCCATGTTTTGCTTCATGTAATTTCAATTGATAATTCTAGCTTCTAATTTACATATGTCTCTCAATTTTATAGCTGATGCTGATCATAAACTTGATTCAAGCTCAGGTAGAATTCTGGGCAGATTTAGAGGTAAGTGCAATAAAAGAATTAGTGTTGCCTTTCTAAAAGTTAAATGTTATTTTCCTTGCATGTTCTCTTGTATGCGTTGTCTTTCCTCTGATAATGAATCCAGCAGTTACTCATGATGAGAAAGCTATAAGATGTTGGTGAGTCATCTACTTATATACCAGACAAAGCCTTTGGGAACTGATGATTTCTTAGAGGAACACAGGCAAAGCAAATAATAGGACTAAGAAATTGATTCCCCCCCCCCCGACTTGCCCTTTATCTAAAATGAAGAAAAATATTGGCTGTAGTAGTTTCTGTCAACCTAAATTCTAAATATCTCTGAGCTAATTTTAAGCAAGGAGGGGCAAAAGGTTTATGGGGAGAGTGGGTAGAAAGCAAAACCTATTACACCTCGAAGTCCAAACTCTGCTTTGTGCCTGTGTCATGTCTCACTTGAAAGGAAATAGAAAAAGGTACATATTGCCTTTGGTTGAAAGATCAGAGGACAGTTCTACTTTTTAAGGTGTTTAAAAGTTCTACTTTTAAGGTGTTCCTTGATGTTGACCAGAAGGAGCTGATAAGCTAACAAAGTTGAAACCTGAAAAATCAGAATAATAATGTATAGTAACTAATATGTCTTTTTGTAAGACGTCCAGATTATATTGTTGTTGTTGTTAGTTGCGAAGTCGTGTCCGGCCCATTGCGACCCCATGGACAATGTTCCTCCAGGACTTCCTGTCCTCTACCATCCTTTGGAGTCCATTTAAGCTCACACCTACTGCTTCAGTGACTCCGTCCAGCCATCTCATTCTCTGTCGTCCCATACTTCTTTTGCCTTCAATCTTTCCCAGCATTAGGCTCTTATCCAGTGAGTCCTTCCTTCTCATTAGATGGCCAAAGTATTTGCGCCCAGAATTACCCTGTGGTAAGATGGGCAGCCAATATGTTCAGTAATAAATAAAAAATGTCTGAAAGATAACATGAACCATGTCTTAAAGTTGATTTCCATTGCAGGAAAAGGCAGCGGAGGCCTCAATCTGGGGAATTTCTTTGCAAGCCGGGCAGGTTACAGTCGAAAAGGGTTTGACAGACTTAGTACCGAAGGGAGTGACCAGGAAAAAGAAGAGGATGCCACAGATTCAGAAGAGGAAGAACCTGTCCCTCAGCCTCCAGCGATACCTTCATCTTCTTCCTGAAACTGGCCTTTAATTGCTACATGGTCTGAGTCTACAAAGATTGCCAGATTTAGCACGTTTTAAGATTTTACGTATTTAATTGTAAATTGTACTAGTCCTTTGTGAGGCTGTACACAGATTTAATTTTGTTTTTGTTCTTCCGTTCCCTCCCCTTTTGCTTCAGTTCAGTTTTGGAGTGTGAACATTTCCTATCAGTGCCATTGTTTTATGTGAACCTTTTAATAAAGCAGGGCAATCCCATTTTAATTGCAGTAATGCTTTAAAATAATATTACTCATTTCAATTAGGGACCGTCTCTATATTTGTAAATAAGTCCCAGTCTCAGCTTTAAGAATACCTTTGGTTTTCAGTTTTTCTTTGGTGCCTTTTCACTTTTGATGCCCTTAATCTATCACAGAAAAGAGAGAATACAGTGCCACAATGAAACAGAGCCACTAAATCTCCTATTTTTTAAAGAAATATCACAAGTATTCTATTACTTTAAGGGAAAGATTTTAAAAAGTCTCTATTTATAATTGGATCCTTTTTTTCCTCCTCCTTCTTCTTGCTCAGACTTTGTGTGTTTCCAGGATGTCTTATTTTTAGATGGCTATACTGTTAGAACACTATTTTCAGAAGCTGAATGTAACTTGTGTAATAAAGTGTTCGCAGAGCATCAGCTGTCAAAGTGGAATTTTTGTATTTGGGGTGAAGGGGAAATGCCTTTGGAGACAGCCCAGTTAAAAAAAACCATCAATCCCCAAAGAAGGTGCAAAACAGTTTTTTAAAAAACACAGCAACTGAAAAGATGACTCAAATGTTATTTTGTATGAAAGAAGATATTTTGTTAAGGAGTGGTTTTTTTAAAAAAGAGAAAAAAAAAACAAATTAAAAAGTTAAAAGTCCATTACCTGTATAAATTCATGTTGTAGGGAGGTGGTTTTTTTTAAATAAAAAAAAAAAATCCGGCCTGTATATCCTTCCTCCAGGGCAGATAACAAAATAAAACATTGCTGGAACAGGAAATGTGTGTCAACTTGCAGAAGAACTGTTTTTGTTCCCGTATTGTTCTTCAGTTATACCATAGAGATCACATATGATTATCGTGTCAGCTTGTTTTTAAATTTGGCATTTTAAAGCACTTTAGAATGCTCAAAATATTTAATTGATATATATTCTAATAGTTCAGACAGCAACCAATATTGTTCATTTGCATATGGATTAAATATCAAAAAGGGAATTTGTGGCAAATATACTATTTGAAGTAGGGCTTCCTGATTTGGTCATTAAAGTTTAGGCAGGTCTATTTGGAAGCAAGTCTCACTATGTGTGGAAATAATATTTTTGTCAAACAGTCCCAGTTTCCTTCACTACTGAAAAAAATATGGGTGCATTGATACATGATTAATATACCCATATTATGTATGAGTATCATACATAGGCTATATGCTTCTACATAATAGAGTTTGAGAACTAGAACAGTGATATGATCAAAGAAGAAAGCCCATATTAAGCCTGCATCTGAAGATATTCAAAGATTTCCATCAGTGTTGTGACAATGATTACAAAGTAGTGTTATGTTTGCCAAGTCACATAAATGCTTGCATGGAAAGAGATTTCAATAGTAGTAATACAACCTAAAAAAGAAGGAAAAGCATAGCAAACATTAAAAAGGTATATTTATCTTCAAAAAAAGAAAGAAAGAAAAGAAAAATATTCCTGAGGTTACAATTGTGTTGAAAAAGAGCAAATTAAATCAAGGAAACAGTTTGGAATGGGTGTACTTCCAACCTACTTCCCTATTCTTCAATATGCTTCCTTTTAGCTTCTTTGGCTTAGGAACCCGAAGGCCCCTTTCTATGGTGGTGGTTTCATCTAATCTCCAGTGATAGTTCTACATCAGGGGTCCTAACCCTCGGTCCGTGCACTGGCACCAGTCCGTGGCATGTCAGAAACTGGTCCGGGCAAACAAGCGAAGGCCTATCCATGGGAAGCAGGCAGCAGGCAAAACCACACACCCTCGGATCCATGGAAAAACCATTCTCCACAGAACTGGTCCCTGGTATCCAAAAGGTTGGGGGCCACTGTCCTACATCCATCTTATAGGACAAGCTCCATTGCATATTCCACACCAGGTTTCTCTGAGAGACACTGGTAGACTCTTCTTTTGTATTTCACAATCTTAAGAAATAAAGTTAAATATTTAAAAATCCTCTTCTTTTTCAAGAAATTCTGGCCACATCTGTTTTAACAAGGGGTCCCATGCAAAATTTCTTCAAAATTCTTCAAAAGGCCTAATTCTGAAACCTTTCTATTTTTACTGAGGGTTGTATTACTATCAATTTACTTTTAAGAGCAGCCATATAAAGCTTAAAAATATATTGTTTGAAAAATGATGATTTCTCATAGAAAGGGATAACAATGATTATTCGTGATGTTTGAAAATAAGTTTCTTGAAGCCATTCAAACAAAGGTGGAATCAAAATTTATTGATAAAATTGTAACAAAAGAGATTTGTTGATTGTTATTTTGTATCTTTGTAAAACCAACATTATGCAAAGAGAAAAATTGGAAAGAGAAAGTAAATAAGTTCTTTGGAGTGGAGGAGAAAATATGCAGAATATTAGAATTGTCTCAGCCATTTTCCCACCTCTTTTTTTCTGAATCTTAAAGTCTATACTACTTTCACAAATGTTTAGCTTATTTGGCCATTCTGCATACTTTTAGCAAAAGCCAAATAAATGTCATTTATTTTGTCCCCACATGAGTAATGCTGTGCAAGATATTGCAATAGTATATTAACTCTTCACACATACACACTCCCAAAAAAGAAAATAAATGTCAAATTATGCACAACAAAGCACCTTTAGCTAGAATTTTAGTGACAAATAGGAAAAGTAGAGTCATCAGGCCAGAACAAGAGGAAGAGCCTTGTCAGCAGTGGAGATTGCTATAGAAAGGGAGTTATAGCTGCAGTAAACCAAGTAATGCATTGTTTACACACTGCTGAAGTGTAACACTTTTCATCCTCTCTAATATTGGAGTTATGAAACCTGATCAGATTCTACTAATAGGCTGATAGATACAATAGAGTTTGCAATTAACTAGGATCCCACCCTTTATCCACAAGAGTAGATAAGGCCCAAGGCACCACAGACACGCATGCCAACCTAAGCATCATGCAGTTACCTGAAGGTGTTCTAATTATGTGGAATTACCATCCCAATTAAACAGCTGTCCTTGCCATCAAATATCATTAGGTGGAAATTGGTTCCCTGGGAGGCATCTTGATTAAGTAGTGTTTTCCAATTAAGCAGAGCACTAAAGTAGTTAATCAGAATTTATAGATCAATGTGGTATATTGGAGTAGCATGGTATAGTGTCTATATTGTTCCCCTATCCTTATCCTACCTCTCCTAGCTTGATTTATGAGTATTCCTTCAATCCATAATGTCTAGCTAACACTTCTGATACTAATTCCTGTAACCCCAAATCAGGATGACAAACATGCTATTTATAAAAGGTGCAAGACAAATGAAAGTTTTAGCTTTACATCTGAATCCAGGATTGCTTGGGCAAGTTTGATGCTGTTCATAATGCAACATCAAGATTAAACCAGGTTTCCTCTTTCTTACTATAACTGTAGTTTTTGACTGATTATAGCAGCAGCATTTGGAGGAGGAGAGAGTGAGCATCTATTTCTGTTGTGATTAAAGATAATTTAATGAAATAGGAATTCAATAAAATACAGTATATTCTATATTATGTTTGAGGGTCTAATACAGTTTTTCATCAGATCAATAGTCCCAGCCTCTTCCCATCTGAGAAGTTACAGTGGCCATTGGAAGATTATGCAATCCATGTAGATTTTATCCTTCAAAAACTGATCCATAAGCAAGTAGATTACAAATGGGAAATTTTTGTAGCCAAAAATAATAGCAGATTTAAAAGGTTGGGTAAGAAATAAAACAGCAACAGTATTAAGGTAATTCCTGAAATTATTTCAGGCCTTGGAATCAATCTACAGCTAGAATTTGGCACTACATGTGCCTAGAACTACCTTCATGTTACTCACCACGTCCCCTGCTCCTCTTGGTTTGTTGCATTAAAAATAAATAAATAAGCAAATAAATAATGCAGCTGCTACTATGCTGCAAAGCACACAATTTACCATGCCTCTTATAGCTTCCTACCCCCAAGCATGGATCTAAAAAGCAAAAATGCAATAAAGCAATAACATAAAATATAAATATGAAGGGTGACCTAGTGCTTTGTTTGAAAAATATGCTTACTTGTCTGGAAAACTTAAATTATTATTTTATTTTTATTTTATTTTATTGGTTCAATTTATATGCCGCCCTTCTCCAGAGACTCAGGGTGGCTTACAATGCAATAAGCAATAGCCTTCATACTTTTGTATATACCTGCTTAGTAGGGCTTTCAGCCCCCCCTAAGCGATGTTCTTTTTATACAAAGTCAGTTTATTGCCCTCACAATCCGGGTCCTCATTTTACCTACCTTGGAAGGATGGAAGGCTGAGTCAACCTTGAGCCTGGTGAGATTTGAACTTGCAGTAATTGCAGGCAGCTGGCAGCTAAGTGCTACTTAACAGCACTTTAGTCCGCTGCACCACCAAGGCTCCTAAACAGAATAGACGTTCAAGAATGGGGACTAGAGGAAAGATCTGTGATTTGCAATTAATCATGTTCTATGCGGCAACCATTCTATTAACAGATAAGTCTCCTAGAAGAATTATTTTAAGTGAATCGAAATGCTGCTCAAAGTATAAATATAATACCCAAACTTTGGCAAAATATGTGCCTAGGAAGTTGGGAAAACTTGTCTAGGTCACTTAGCTGCTATTTCTTATGAAACTCACAGTAAATTAATCTGGTGAATGAGAATTAGTTATGCTGTCTTTAGTCACCCCAATCAGCTGAATTAATCCTCCTGCAGGGAATAGGTATAGTATACATCTCATAGTCAATGGTACCATTTAACCAATCTTAAGTTTATCTTCCTGTTGTAGGAATGACTAAAACTATAGTGGTATTAAATGCTGCACCCACTATGTTTGATCTCAGCTAAAAGGTCCAGAAACCCTGAGACTCAGTGAGTGATTGACACCTAGTGGTTAAGAAGACAAAGAATAACTTATATTTTGCACTGAAGACTGAATGAAGCTTTACTGTCATACTAATCCCACCAAAGTCAATCAAAATATCTTTTTTTCCCCTAATTTGTATAATAATGATGCACCAGGAACTTGACTGCTTATCAGTTATGGATTTAAATGTTCAACAATTTATTTAAACAATATAAATAAGCTTTATATGCTTGCTCATACATAACAGACTCAAGTTAGTGCAGGGCTTTGTCTCTTTTTTCTCCAAAATAATTAATCATAAGCTCTGGTAAGACACAAATTTACTCTGAGACTTCCTTGTACTCCCAGAAACCCCACCTAGCATGGCTAAAAACAAAAAATGCAGGAAGTTTTAGTCAGTGGTGGGATTCAAATAATTTAATAACCGGTTCTTTGCCCTAATGATTTCTTCCAACAACCAGTTCACCAAACTGCTCAGAAAGTTAACAACTGGTTCTCCCGACATGGTGTGAACTGGCTGAATCCCACCACTGGTTTTAGTACAAATGATCATCCCTATTGATTGGATAATAATCCAAGCACAGATTGTTATGTATTATAAATTTGTGCTAGGATGAACATTGCAGTAGGTACACAATTGTGTACCATAGAGAGTTTATGCCACCCAACTGAATTAGTATTTAATCTATTCTAGACAGACAGAAAGATAAACAGATGATAGATAGAGAGATAGAGAGATGATAGAGAGATAGATAAATGTAATATTTGAATTGCTGTAGAAACTGTATTTCTTTTGAAACATGAGGAATTAGTGTAAGTTTCCAAATTCAGATATTGATGGCCAGAAATCTCACAGCAGGACAGTGGCATTGAATCAAAAAAGCAATGTCAGACCAAGACCTGAGCCATGGAAAATTACTTCTAAGTGAGAGAATATGCCATGAGAATCTGCAGGCAGTGGTGGGTTTCAAAAATTTTTACTATCGGTTCTGTGGGTGTGGCTTGGTGGTGTGGCTTGGTGGGTGTGGCAGGGGAAGGATACTGTAAAATCTATTCCCACCCCACTCCAGGGAAAGGTTACTGCAAAATCCCCATTTCCTCCCAATCAGCTGGGAATTGGGAGACAAAGAATAGATGGGTGCGGGGCCAGTCAGAATTTTTACTACCGGTTCTCCGAATTATTCAAAATTTCCGCTACTGGTTCTCCATTTTCTGCCCACAACCCGTGGAAACCCCCCTGCCACCCATCGGGTCTCATAACCCCACCCCCTCCCCAATCCCCCTAAAAGCCTAATTAAAAAAGAATGCAGAGAGCTTTTAAAAACAGTAACACCCTCATGCCACATATTTCTGAATCCAGAAATATAACAGTTACAATAATTTCAGTGAAAATGTGGTCACAAATAATAAAAGCACCTGAATGAAATGATTAATACAGCGTTGAATTGTCCCATGGTGAGTTCTCCTGTGGCAAGTTGGCTGTGGTGAGTTGTCCTAGACTAAGGTGACCAGATTTTAACATTGGTAAAGAGGGACATTGTGGGCGTGGCTTATTTTGTGGGCGTGGCTTGGAGGCCATGTGACTGGGTGGGCGTGGCTAGCTGGTCATGTGACCGGGTGGCCATGGCTATGTGTATAGGGACTACTCACAGGGCTGGAAAGTCATTTCTGACAGGTCCTCACACTTTTGACTGGTCCTCACACTTATGACCATCCTCACATTTATGCCCGTGCAGCATTCTTAACAACCATGTCACTCATTTCACAATGCTTCTCTTCACCATGGTGACAAGATAGGGCAAAAACGTAAAATGTGAGGACAGTCGTAAGTTCGAGGACTGGTCAAAAGTGTGAGGACCAGTCAAAAATAACTTTTTCAGCCCTCTGAGTAGTCCATATGCACAAAAGGACTAACCAGAGGGCTGAAAAAAGTCATTTCTGACAGGTCTTCGCACTTTTGACTGGTCCTCACACTTATGACCATCCTCACATTTATGCCCGTGCAGTATTCTTAACAACCATGTCACTCATTTCACAATGCTTCTCTTCACCATGGTGACAAGATAGGGCAAAAACGTAAAATGTGAGGACAGTCGTAAGTTCGAGGACTGGTCAAAAGTGTGAGGACCAGTCAAAAATAACTTTTTCAGCCCTCTGAGTAGTCCATATGCACAAAAGGACTAACCAGAGGGCTGAAAAAAGTCATTTCTGACAGGTCCTCGCACTTTTGACTGGTCCTCACACTTATGACCATCCTCACATTTATGCCCGTGCAGCATTCTTAACAACCATGTCACTCATTTCACAACTGCTTCTCTTCACCATGGTGACAAGATAGGGCAAAAAACGTAAAATGTGAGGACAGTCGTAAGTTCGAGGACTGGTCAAAAGTGCGAGGACCAGTCAAAAATAACTTTTTCAGCCCTCTGAGTAGTCCATATGCACAAAAGGACTAACCAGAGGGCTGAAAAAAGTCATTTCTGACAGGTCCTCGCACTTTTGACTGGTCCTCACACTTATGACCATCCTCACATTTATGCCCGTGCAGCATTCTTTACAACCATGTCACTCATTTCACAACTGCTTCTCTTCACCATGATGACAAGATAGGGCAAAAATGTAAAATGTGAGGACAGTCGTAAGTTCGAGGACTGGTCAAAAGTGCGAGGACCAGTCAAAAATAACTTTTTCAGCCCTCTGAGTAGTCCATATGCATAAAAGGATACAGTAATAGAGAGGGATGAAGGAAGGGAAGGGAAATTAGAGTAGGAGTGACGGTTAAGAGAGGGAGGAAGAGAGGAGGAGAAGGAGAAAGGAAGAGGAAGTAGGGAGGAGAAAAAGAGGGTAGGGGGAAGAGAAAGTAAGAAGGAAAGAAAAGAGAGGTGGTAGGTTTGAGGAGAAAGATTGCTGTACAATAAAAAAGATGAAAGGGAAGAAAGCCAACCCCAAACAAATATAAAGATATTAAGATAAAGAATGAATTGTTAAACTTTAAAGAATAAAAGAGAACAAATATGAATAAATAGCAATAATTAGAAACACACATACATACAATGTATTTTCTTTGAACAGAATATTTGGCTGGTTCACAAATTTAAACAGTGTTTAGTCATTTCAATTAAATTTACAATTTCTATATTTCCTTTTTGCCATATTTATTCCTCATCTATTTTTTTAAAAAAACAATATTACCCTTCATCCTCATCTCTAATCTTAATCAAATTCAATTTTTCCCTTCTATTCTATTTTATACCCCTTCCCATTGTCATCTATTTTTATATCCATCCTCACATTGTTTAATTATGTAATTATGTAATACAGTTGTTTAATACAAATTCAACATTTTAATATAAATCAATTAGTTATATAACTATCTTTTTTGTATATTAATCAATATGAACATGAATATTCCAATTATTTCCATGCAATCCAATTTCTTACAAATCAATTAATTATACTTACCAATAATAATAAACCAAATAATTTCCCCCATATATTCCTCCAAACCACAACTTAACAATTTCTGCTTTCAACACAGTATACAATTAATAGTATCTCAATTATTACAATTCCCTAGTTAAAAAGAGCTTTTTTTTCTTTTGTGTTTTAAAATCTTGAACTCTCCTCTTTTGCCCTAAATAATTTCCCATTGTTTACACCTACCTTTTTTGGTGAGGAAAAGGAAAATAAATCTGCTGCCTAATTTTCCAACGTTGCAAGCAAACAGCAAAGCCAACAGCCAGTTTCACTTTCGTTTTGAGCTTGGTTTGCACAAAGAGAAAAAAAAAACTGCTGGAGCAATTTAGGAAGAGCAGAGCCCTGCGCAAATCAGCTGAGAGGGGGAAGCCGAGCTAATCAACGTAGGGCGGCCCTTTGAAGCCCCGCGGCAAGAGTTTAAACAGGTTTTTTCCCTCTAGCCAGCAGCGGGGATTCAGGAGGCAGAATGAAAAATCGGGACTTTTTTAAAACGCCGCGGGACGCGGGACAAATTGCTCAAAAGCGGGACTGTCCCGCCAAAAGCGGGACGTCTGGTCACCTTATCCTAGACCCATTTCAGACCCAGCCTTGGTGCTGCTGTTCAAGGTGGCCCATATGGGGGTGAGGGGGGATAGGGAATTGTTTCTCTTTTTTGGAGGGGGGGAGGGTAATATTCCAGCAGAGTTAAGTTAGGCATTGTTCAGATTTTTGACACGCCGAGTCCAAAAGATAAAGGAAACTGCATCTAAAATGAAAAATGTGCCACTTCTTGAAATATAGCTCTGAATGGTAAAATCACATTTCAATGTTGTATTTCAGTGGACTGCACTTTTTTTAAAAAAATTATGAAATGGATTCTTGCTTTAAAAAAATGGATTTGAGAAACAGAATGAAATTGCAAACAATTGTTTTACCTCACTGGCTTTTTATCTTTCAAATTAAGATACCTAAATTTCTCTCTCATTCTTTATCAGGCTAGGAAAGGAACAGTGAGATTAAAAGCAACTATTAGTTTTCTTCAGTTATTATTTATGTGATGGCTTGAAATGTTCCAGATAATTTTCTTGAACTATTTGAGAATAGGGTTTTGCTAGTTGCTTAGCTCAAAAAACATAAAGGGGGGAAGCAATTTTCTTAGAATGTTTTCTCCTAGGTTGTAAACCAGGGGTGAAATGTAAAATTTGTTACTACCGGTTCTGTGGGCGTGGCTTGGTGGGGGGGGGGTAATGTGACGGTGGGCGTAGCCAACTTTTTTTTTTTTTTAAACTTTTCAAAGCATTTTTTCTAATGCTTTGAAAAGCCTCTGCTGATCAGGAAGCTCAGCTGGGATCGTCAGAGACTTTTCAAAGCATTTTTTTTTACCACTTCTTCGGCCAAGAGATTGCAGAAAAAAATGCTTTGAAAAGCCTCTGACTATCCCAGCTGAGCCGCACAATCATCAGAGGCTTTTTTTTTTTTTTACTTTTAAAAGCATGTTTTCGTTGGAAGAGGTTGTAGGAAAAAATGCTTTTAAAAGTCAAAAAAAAAAAGCCTCTGATGATCCTGCGGCTCAGCTGGGCATGGTGATAGTGGAGAGGGGGTGGGGGCGCAGGGATTTTTGCTACCGGTTCTCCGAACCACTCGCCACCATCGCTACTGGATCGGGCGATCTGGTCTGAACCGGGAGCATTTCATCCCTGTTGTAAACCTTTGGTTCAGACCTAAATATATTTACCACGATATAAAAAAGACTCTAGAAAGAGTTCAGAGAAGAGCAACAAGGGTGATTAGAGAACTGGAAGCTAAAACATATAAAGAACAGTCGCTGGAATTGGGTATGTCAATGAACACCTATAATCTGCTCTATTGGCATATTTTATAGTAATTGCTTTTTTAAAAAAACTAAAGTACAGGGAATTCAGACATATTGGTGTGTTTTACCTGTGTGTGTTCTTTGGGAATCTTTAAATATTGATATTTATTTTTCAAAGGAACTTACCAATATTTTTATCCCTTGATGGTTCTGGACAGAATCTGCAAGCAGAGTTACTATTTCTGGCCAAGTTTCAGAAGAGTAGTCTAAAGTATGGGTATGTGTGGTGGTAGCAGCTGAACCTAGAGCAGCCCAGTGAATAGGAAATTAAACAAAGACTTAGTAATTTGCATTCAACTGACAAGTTCAGAAACCATTTTTGTCTAATGAAGTCTATACCGTATTTTATTCAGGTTGTCTTATAAGTCCAAAAGAAACGCAGACCATTGCTTGGTATTCAAAATAGTAGTTTGGATGTGCAAATTCCAAGTACTTTTACACTCTGAAAAAAGAAGGTCCTTCCTCAGGAATGATATACCATGGGTAGAAGGTCCTTTTGCAGAGAATACTTCTGCTCTGCCCTGCTTTGTGGAAGTTTCCAATGAACCAACATTGTCAGTCAATCACAATGGCATTTTGTCAGGCATAGCTGCTATCTGCAACATGGTTGTCAAACTCGCGGCATCACGTTGTCGTCATGTGATGTTTCACAATGTTTTCCCCATTCACGGAGCTGGGGTGGGCATGGCCTGTGTGTGATGCGTCCGGCCCACGGGCCGCCAGTTTGACACCCATGATCTACATTAAAGGTACATTTATCTCATCATAAGTATTTAACAGGATAGAAATTCCACTGACCATGCTTTAGTTTGGCAGTAAGGATGATAAATGTCTTTAAATTACAAAAAAACCCCAAAACAATGCCCAAAACATATATTACATTTCATATAAAAACAGCAAGAACAATAAAGCAGGACAGGCAATTCTTTCTTTCATTTTATGGCGGGCACAAGCAATCTAAGATATTTCCATTAAAAACTGGAAACAAAGTAAAAAAGACTGATATGTGGAAATTTATCTGGAAAGCACTATACATAGTAAAAGTAATGACTGAATACACTGCAAGCTGTTATGTTATAGAAAGCCAAAATCATTAGCTTTGTATAACACACTTTCATACATTCTCCTCCTTTAATAATGTAACTACATATTCATTATTTCTTAACAGAAATAAATTAAGAGAACATTTATTCATTTAAGAATCCTAGCAATTAAACTGACCATGGAGAAGCTTCTTTCTAAAATAATAAATAAATAATTCACTAGTACATTTTAGAGTTAAGCCCACAAAAATACACACACTCTGTGTTGCAAATAGATCTTTAAACTATGTTACTGTTTGGCTTCTTTCTAATGATCATGTTCAATGATTCATTACTAATTTAAAGGGAATGAAACAACACAAGAAAAAAATGATATTGCTGAATCTATCACAACTAAACTGGTATTTAAAATTAAATATTTCTATAATCTTCTCTGAAGTAGTACAAAAAATAAATCAAAAGCCTCCTCTGTGAAGTACTTACTGACATCAAGATATTCATCCCCTCAATAAAAGAATAAAATAGTTTTAAGAGGTACCAACAGAGGCACTCAAAAATCCATTATTTTTACTGGCTAGATTAGACAAAATGATTTAAATTTAGGGACAAAATAAAGACAGGGAGCATCTTTTATATCTTATTTAGTACTGGTGTGCTGTCATCAGAAATTATGTAAAGCAATAATAATAATGAAATCCAGAGCTCTCAGCAATTGCTGTTTGTGGACAGTATCTGTTCACATGTCTTAATCTCCCTCCCTCCCTCCCCCTCTCTCTCTCTCTCTCTCTCTCTCTCTCTCTCTCTCTCTCTCTCTCTCTCTCTCTCTCTCTCTCACACACACACACACACACACACACACCTCTAATTTCATGGGGGAATTTTTTTTTTCCAAAGAGTAACTTGGAAGAAAGTATTGCCAACTGGGGGCAGAGTAGAAGCACAAGATCAAAAACATGGTTTTTGACTATGTTTTTTTTTTTTGAAAGGATGCAGAATTGACTTTTCATTTACGTCCCAACTCTGTTAATCTGTCTGCTATTCTATAATAAAACTGTTCCCCCACCCAAAGAATCAGAAACAACTTTTACTTTGATTATGTGATACTTTTATAGATGGTTTGAGATATTTTGATGGATTGTTTCAATTCTGAGCCTGCACAATCTCTTGAGTATTGCACATCCATTATTAGTGGGGCAGTCTATAATGCAGGAGGCTAACCTATTCAGCTGGAAAGCTGGGAACACCCATCTTTGCATTTTTTTGTTTTCTTTTGTCTAAGGACATCGTGTTTAACTTTAAGAAAACAAGATTCAACTGTTCAGGCTTTTTTCTAATGTGGGCCTTTGTTCCTTCTCTGAATCCACATCTATCTTCTTCAAATTCTAAGAAAGTAAAGAATCTTTTAGTTAGACTATTTTGGCGGAAGGTATTCAGAGATTAACATGTGATTTCAGAATATATGATATATATAAACTTGATGCAATCATTCTGTTTCATTATGTGTGTATATAAAACATACATTCATTCTTGATTATATTTGTCTAAATAACTGATCAGTCTCTATTTTCTCTCTAAAATAATTCCTATAGATGACGTTGCTGTACTTAATGTATAGAAGATTCCTAGTTTTGAGCATTTGCCAAGAATTAAAATTAGATCTATGTTGGATTGTAGTGCATAGAGGATAATTTGCAATTCTCTAAAAAAAATGTTGCAAGAAGTACTACCCATTTTTTTCATATAATATTTTTGGCTTCCTCCATATGGAAATTATTAAAAACTCTATCATAAATCCATGTTTAAGCACAAACAGGTAACATGCAGTTTTTCATAATTGATAAAGTTTGGCTTTCAGAAACTTCTTGCTATTTCATGCAGGTTCCAAACAGTATGAACTCCAGATTAAAGCATATAAAAGTGTTTGAAGAGACTGCAAAATGCTGTGCCAATCCTTCTATCCCAGTTGTCTCTTTTCTACTTTGCTTCCATTCCTCCAACCCTCAAGGATCTTCTAAGCTAACTTGATGGTCTCATTTGTCTCCCTCGCTGTGTAAACTAATCCAATTTTATCTCTCCCAATGGAAGACCAACTCCCTCTTGACAAATTTCTTAAACTTTGGAATAATCCAGGTGTCAGCGCTTCGACGCTGGCATAGAGAGCAGAGAGGAGAGAGAGATAAACTCTGAACTTTTGCCTGCTAAATCCCTTTGAAGTCGGGTTGTCGTGGAAATGAGGGGGGGAGACATTCCTGGGAAATGACGAGGCAAGAAGTCTGAAGAATGACTTGGAAGATAGCCAATGAGAAGCAGAGATTTGGGGATCGGAAAGGGAGGGATTGGGGGGCAAAAGGTCAGTCTTGTCTGCATCGAGTCATGATCCGGTGGCTATGCTCAATTAAAGAAAAGATTTCCTTAAAGATTGGCAGTTTGGAAATTTATTTTGAGATAGCATCGAAGTCTGACAGACTTCCAAGTTGCTCCTTATGCTTCATTTTCCTATCTTTCTGCACCTTCCTGTTCTCCATTTAAATCTCTCACTGTCAAGATCTTCCTACCTGACAATGTCAGCCATTCCAATTCTGATCGTGAGCTGACTGATGGCCATTCTCTCATAGCCCAGCTCCAGGCAGCTTTGTTAGCTGGCAGTTCATCTTATTGCTGTCTTAAGCAAGGACATCACTAGGTGATAAAATACCATCTGTTGGTTTCTTCCTGCCATTCTAAGTTTTAAAAATTCTCATTCTTAACAGCCAGATGGTCACTCAATTCCCTGGCATGGTCTCCCAATGCTAATGGCCATCTCCAGCAAATCCCCCCCTCTCCCCCCAAAATAGGAAAAGGTCCATTGCTTTTCCTTTTCTTCATTAATAATTGGCAATTGGAAACTTATGTATGATAGACAACTTGTTACAAAAAATGGGACCAAAGATTGGAACACATTTTTACCATAGACTCTGGAAGCGTAGGTAAGCCTTATTAAATTTTGGCCATTTTAGAAGAGTATTTTAATCCTCCATTTTTAACTCTAAAAGCTGAAGGACTGCATCAAGTAAAATTATACCACCACAATATATTCAATGAGTACTGAATCTGTTTTATGAGATAAAGACTTATCTGGCAACCTTTTCTTCATTACTCCCTTGGCTTGCTTAACTGCAGTTGCAATTCTTGTGAACATGTTTTTCCCTTCTTGTAAATTTGGTGGATATCAGGATTTCTGTGAAACATTTTGAAATATGGTGTATTTGAATTACTGTCCTTTTTTCAAAGGATTTAAAAAGAAACACATTCTTATCTATATTGTGGTACTAAAAAAACCAATCAGTATATACAACAGTGTCCATACATACTGAATGAATCAAATTGAACATCTATACAATAGTTGGAAAATGATTGTCCAACTCGCTCCCAGCTGTGCTCCATACAAAATTTGAGAAGGAAAGATCTGATTGGCTTGCTAATTTCTTTTTTGTGCTTGGTTTGAGGATATGGCACGATTCATTCCTTCATTCAAACAGCTTACTGTTGATCTTTAAGAATAGGAGGAATGCTTTAAAAATCTTCATATTGCTATTGAAATAGCAACAGTCACTATGTGGGATGCGTGGGTATACAAATATGAATAAATAAACTTGAAACTGTTGTTTATAACTGTGCTGTCCCAAACTATTAATAATTGATATATAACATGCACATATTTTCAAAACAACTATATTCAGTTGCAACTGCTGAATACCTGATGTTTAAGGCACCTCTTTCATAAGCACTATTGACTGCTTCTAATAAATTATGTAGCTTCAAAATCTTCAAAAATATTCTCATAACTCTAATAACACGGAGGCAGATGTACGTTTTCATTACACGAAACATGAGTTGCAATATTTATGCTACTGTCATGAGAGCAAGCCACTACTGAAATACCATTTGTCTTTTAACCACTCTAAGGAAGGGGAACATTTATACTGTCTCTCTTTAAATCTATCAGACTATGGACTGATGGAGGCCAAAGCTTTTATCAATAGGTTTATAGCTCTTTCTAGACTCATGATCTTTAATTATCTTTTTTTCCCCCTGAGATTCACATATATCTTTTTGGATTGGGGCATAATTTAGTTCTACAAGCCTGCTCATGAAAAGCAAGATTCCAAGAGTGGAAACTAATTTATGTTTCTTAAAAGGGAAGGGCCATTCAAACTCACATCTGACTGAATTTGCACTAACTGGACCATCAAATTCAAATTACTCCCTTTAAAGAACTGAGTATTTCGTGACTTCACATACTTTTTCTAGTAAAGACTGTGAATATTGGTTTTATGAGTAAAAACATGACATTTTCTGAGGAAAAGGGGCTAGAAAAATAGTAGATTCACAACTCTCTTGAAAACTGCGTTCAATGAAGGTTCATCAATAGTTCCACATCAAATCAATGGCAGGTATTTACTGGCTTGAATAATCCATTAGAAAAATAATTTTAAAAACCATAAAAATAAAAATTAAGTGAAAAGGTTAAAAAAACTCCAGCTAATCAGATCTTTTCACAATGAAGTGATGGAACTGCACTTAAGCTGCTCGGCTTTTCTTTAGTGGCCACTCAGAAATATGTTGATTTCAGAATTTTGCCTTGTAATATGTTTGTTTGTTTCATTTTCATTGACAAATGCAAACTACCACACATGTTGGAAAGAAATCGTTATTTTCAATTCAAACAACATATATGCTTTGTGTTTTAAGTAACTATGTGATGATGTTGATGATGTTATATTCCTTTGAATTGCTTGAAAATGTGACACCTATTTCATTTTTGTATTTTACATACAGCATATTTCACATATACCGAAATGAACAGGAATCTCTTTTTTATTGTAATAGAAAAAGCACATTTTTATTGGGCAGATCAAAAATATAAAAATTAGTAATAATTTTTTGTCTCCTCAAACTCTCTCACACACATGCACATTATGGGGCCCAAAAGGCATCTAGAAACTGTCAGCTTAACATGGAAAAGTGAAAAATCGATATGCAAGATGTGATTCACAAAGAAAATACATAACACTGACTCCTAAATAGTCTGATATAATTGTGATCTTTACTCTTCAGATAGATGTACTATCCACTTTGAAGTGGTGTATTCAGAAGGAAGTTCCCAGGATATAGTGGGCTTATTCTAAAGGAACCTTGAGTTTTTTCATGTTCAAGACAAGCCATTCTGGAATGCTAATAGAAAACTGGAGAGGTCTACAGATAGTTCTTGCTTAATGACCATTGTTAAATGATTGTTTAAAGTTATGGTGGCACTGAACGATACTTTTGCCTGCTCCCCAAAGATATGGCTGTTGCAACATATCATGGTCACTTGATCAAAATTCAAGTATTTGGCAGTCCACCCACATTTAAGATTGCAAGGATGTTTCAGTTCCCTCCATCTCCCTGTTTCCTCCCCTCCTCCATCTTTGCCCTCTTGGCCACCCTGCATTTCACTGTCTCAGCTTGCCCTCATTCCCACAGCAGACCTTCACCGTCTTCTTCTCCTCCTGGTGACAAGGTATGCTGGCCTGGCCCTTCTTCCTGAATCTCTATGTAGCCTTGTCCAAATCATCAAAAAGTCAGCTTGGAAGTTACCCTGGACCAATGGTGGGTTGCCTCTGGTTCAGACCGGTTCTACAGAACTGGTAGTAAAACCAGCGGGAGGCTCCGCACACTGACCCTGATGTCATCAGAAAGCTTCTGCGCATGCACAGAAGTGCGCGCAGCCCCGTTGCAAACTGGTAGTAAAGGTAAGTAGAACCCACCCCTGCCCTGGACCTATTTCTTTGATGTTTCTTTTATACATCTATGAATACATTGGCTTACAGGAAGCTTGCTATCATTCAATTTTCAGAAATACACCAGTCAGAAATATGGAATTGTAATATTTAACAAGAAAAAGAATATAAAATGTCTACGATATTAAGAGAATCCCTTCAACTGACATTGTGCCACTAAGCAACAAAGTGCTATCATCCTGATAAAGCTGGCTCAAAAACCTGCAAATTTTGCCAAGCATACAGAAACCTAGTACAGAGACAATTAATTAGGGTGTCATCCTCATATTTGACTGGGAACACTGATTTTTTTTCAGGAAAGAAAGCTTTAACTATAAAAAGAGCAAGAAATAGTCAGGAATATTATTGGACAACTGCTCCTAAAAGAAAAAAGAAGGCAGGAAAAAAAATGCCTGCTGACATTTCAATACGTAGAATATATTTGATAGAAAAAGAGATATCTTTATACTGGTATAGTGTATTGATATTATACATCTTCAAAATCTGGTGTGATGTAACAATTTGAAGTTATATAAATATAGTATTAAATAAAAAGAACAATGTGTATTGTAACCAAAGAATAAAATATGAGTATAGCCTTCAATTTAGCACCTTAGAAAATTTTCCATTAAAAAAAACCCTACACAAATGCTTAGGTTGCATATTATTCAAAATAACAAGGTCATTATATAAATAGCAACCATAACAAATGGATGCAATTTATCACATGCTGATAACAAATTCAGCAAAAAATGACTACTTGGATACACTTGAGAGGTGAATCAGAATTATGTATAAGGAGAACAAAAAAAATCTAGGGAGGAAGATGAAACAAATGGAGATTACAATCTGGTCTTAAAATAAATTATGACAAAGCACTGAGTCCTTATAACATGAAGGAAGACACAAGGGAAGAAATACTCTACTACTTCGAAAAATCAGGATTCACTGCCAATTGACTTTTTTTTTTTTTTTACAGAAAAGCACATCACAGAAAAGGGCATCTTTAACCTCAGCCTTCCCTTCCACGGGGAGTAACCCCGTTATTAAAAGCCCAGGCAAAGGTTGTCATTTATTGACCATCTTTATCACTGCAAAATATAAACGAACAAACAAAAGTTTAAGAATGTTTTCCCCATTATTATTTTTTGCACCCCTTCGTTTTCATAACACGACCCTACCTACTGTCCCTGTCTTAATGTCCTTTTATTCATTAACCATCTCGTGCATTCATAATCATGTTTATATATTTCATGTATTCACAATCATGTTTACACTTTTATCTGTAATCTTATATAGCTTAACAAAATAAATAAATAAAATAAATAAATAAAATAGTCACACACACACCCAAGTACCTGAACGTCATTTTATTCTATTTGAAATGCATTGCACCATGAAATGCGGCTCATTTTTGCTGGTGACCGACAACTGTCGCTTTAGCCCAGTGTTGTTTTCCAACCTCGGTAACTTTTAGAAGCCTGGACTTCAACTCCCAGAATATTTAGGGCGAATTCTAAGGAGTTGGAAGTCCACAAATCTTAAAAGTTGCCAAGATTGAAAAATACTGAACTAAAAAGCGCTCTTGGCGTTAAAAAAATGCAAGGAGACCGGCGCAGATTCCTTCTTCGCGAGCTCGGACTCTCCTTCGCCGCAGCAAAGAGGGCGCGCTTCTCCGGCGACGGAGCCCTCCCCTTCCCCAAGCCGGGAGAAAGCTCCCATGCAGCGGAAGGTTGGTACCGCAACGCTCAGCTCTTTATGCATAGAAGGGAACCACTGCAGCGATTCAAGACATTTCTGGCGCTACGGAAGTGACGTCGAAGAAAGAGCGGGCTCCGTCGAAATCATAGAGATAAAAAATAGAGCCATGTCTTCCTGTCCTGGTTGGCTTTAAGCCAAGGGTCTCCAACTTTGGCAACTTTAAGTCTGGAGGACTTCAACTCCCAGAATTCCCCAGTCAGCTTTACTGGCTGAGGAATTCTGGGAGTTGAAGTCCTCCAGGCTTAAAGTTGCCAAAGTTGGACACCCCTGCATTAAGCGAAGGCTTCATTTTCCAACAAGGGCAGCGCATGGCTTTGGAAAAGAAAAGGAAGGGAGGAAATATATCAGCGTGTGGAACAGCGGGGCTGTAAGGCTGGGAGAGGATTGCCCAGGTGGTGGTGGTGGGGGAATGATGCAAAAGCGAGATGACCTGGGATAAAATTAATTTTTAATTAAAGTTGATTCCCAAAGGTGCTTTTTCAAAAGGCAACTGGACTTTGTTTTTTCCTTGAAAATGTTTCCCTTCGTCCAAGAAGCTTCTTCAGTTCTTCAACTAAAGAAGCATCTTGGATGAGAAGCGAAACATCTTCAAGGAAAAACAAAGTCCAGTTGCTTTTGAAAAAGCACCTTCACCTGGATGACTGAGAATCTCTACAGTCTTTTAGCAATGCAGTTTGGGATGGATGGTGTGGGAGTATGAATGGATTTCCAGAAAAATTGCCGACTACAGGAACCATTAGCACTACTAGGGTGACCCTGAAGACACTGATAAACTTCCAAGTGCTTCAATGACTCTCTAAAAGTATGCAAACAATCAGCTGTATGCAAGGAATATAAATCCTTCCATTCCCCAATAGCCTGCCAGAGCTGAAGAAGCTTCTTGCCTCCTGAAAAAGCACCTTTGGGACAATGACCAGAAATGTGAATTCTTTCCTAAAGCAAAAGTTGCCACAGATGAGGCTCAAGTCTTTGCTGTCTCTCGGGTAGATTACTGCAATTCACATTATATGGGGCTGTTCTTGAAGGTTACTCAGAAGTTGCTGTGAGTTCAATGCAGCTGTCCATCTCCTTTTCTTTGGGAAAGTATTTGGGGAGGAAGAATTTCCTTAAAGTTGCAATAGTTTTTATTTAACAATATTTCGTTTAAAATCATAAATTGTTTTGTCCCAATTTTGACTTGGCTTAAGTTTCATACATTTTTTTTTTTTTTTTTTGATTTGATTTATATGCCGCCCTTCTCCGGAGACTCAGGGCGGCTTACAGTGCGTTCAGCAATAGCCTTCATACTTTTGTATATTTATACAAAGTCAGTTTATTGCCCCCACAAACTGGGTCCTCATTTAACCTACCTTAGAAAGGATGGAAGGCTGAGTCAACCTTGAGCCTTGGAGAGATTCGAACCAGCAGTAAATTGCAGGCAGCTGTGTTAATAACAGGGTGCTTTAAACCACTGTAGTACCAAGGCTCTACAGTGTAAGCCATCTAAATTTGCTGGAATAGGCAGAAGTAACTAAATTAGTTTGTTTTTGTCAATCCCTTAATGCTCACACAGGGAAGAAGAAAAGCCATCTCTTAATTAAACAAAGCCAATGTAATTCACCAATCACCCATAATTAGAGATGATCAATGCCATTAGAGAAAAATCCTGCATAGAAACAAGTTTCCCCTAGAACAGGTGTATCTTACTACCTCAATACATCTCTTCCAGTAGGACTCCAAGGTATTAGCTGCAAAATTCCATAGAACCATTTAGATATTTTAAAAAGTATATTTTCTGTATCACTCTGATGCATCTAGAGGTTGTCTTGATTTTTGCAATTCAGATATGATAGCCGTAGTTCCAGCCTTGATGCATCACATATTTGTTTGTTATTGTTTTGAAATTAAAACTGGCTAGGCCACTCTTGAAACAATTTAAGCAAAGGAATGATGACATATGAAATGGTCCAAGTGTACATGCAACATTGCATTGCAAAGTTATTGTGGGACTGAGAAGTAAATACAATAAAAGAATGTATACATCATAATAATTTTAAATGTGAAACCAGTAAGATATCTTCAGAAGTTTTTTAGCCTGAAAGGTATAACAATATCTGTTAATAATGATAATAACCTATAGGTTAAGTGTAAATTAGGACTACCAGATTTAGACTGAAAAAGACTAACAAGTTACTAGATGTCAGCAAAGAAAACTCTAGGGACCATTTGGACTTTTACAATCCCAGCCTGATAATCCTAGAAAAGATATGAGCTCATTTATAAATAATCTTCAGGCAGGCCTACTATCAACGTTCCTTAAATTGGTTTGGTGAACAGTTGCAAGGTGCCCTTTCTCAGCCCCTGCTTCTTAGCCTGCAACATAGAATAAAAACCAGATTAAAAATGTACAGATTTTTTTATTCTTCCTTCTAATAGAGATGAGGAAGCATGCCAATTCTTTGTCCTGGCTTTTAAGAGAGCGATTCCTTTGGCTGACACACACACTCAAACTGGGGACATCATGACGTTTTTCTTGATAAGAGAGGGAAAGAAAACTTCTTTCTTTGTAAAGTTTTTATCGCCCTCGAAGTCCAGCATTGACATTTTCGGGTCGTCCGGCCTCCAAGCTGTGATCCCAGTTACCTTTTTGACCTTAGGCAAGGCCAGCTAAGCGCGGCCACTTGGATAGCCCAGTTAAGAGTTTTAGAATTATTACACCCCGCAACCCGCGAATGAACACGCAGCAAGAGAAAAAAAAAGTTTCGAAAGGAACCTGGAAGTCCTTGATGCGGCCGATAGAGGCATCACTCTTCCGAACAATCCTCAGGACCGACATTATGACGCAGGGGAGAGGGGCGGAGAAAGAGCAGCGGGTCAAGGGTAAGAAGGGGCGTGGTGGCGGTAACCACGGTAGCCTCGGCTTTTTTTTTTTTCTCTATTGGGAAAGGAAGTAAAGCACGATGCGGGCACGCTATGGCAGCCGCCGGGGGAGCAGGTGAGAGGGCCTGTCTTGCTGGTCGAGAGTGGGGCGGATGTTCTTTTTTTTTTTTTCCCCTCTCTTCCCCCGGCGGGTGAACGCGGACCGCTCCCTCCCTGAGCTCTTTGCTCCCTTGGAAGGCGCCAATGAAGCGAGGGGCGGGGTTCAGGGCGCGAGCGCGTGTCAGGTGTGTGGATCGGGGTTGGAACGTTAGGTTAAAAAGGTGAATGGCGCGCGCGCGTTCTACCCTCGTTGCCCCCTCCCCGGGCAAAGGCGCGCGTGGCTCCTGAGCGCCGATGCTGCTGCTGCTGCTGCTTCTGCGAGGTTTTTTTTTTTGCTCGTCTCTTGCGGTGTCGCCGGGCGCAGCCGAGGAGAAAACCCGAAGGTGCTTCTTGAGCTCAGGTGTTTTCCCTCCCTCTCTCCCGGAGCACAGAATAAACTTCCGCCGTTCATGCATTTTTGGCTCCCTGACTCAGGGGTGGGGTGGGAGGGGATAGTATAGTAGTTGTGTCTGCGACTTCTGTTGTTATAATATAAGCCGCCCGGAGGCGTGAAAGGCGTTGCCGGGGTCCTGGAGGTTGAATCGCTTCTTCTTTCGAAGCAGAAAAAAAGCAGCAGGAAGAACGGCTGCCAGTTTTATTGCGGTCGGGCAATGTCACGGGGTAGCATCGATTATTTTGAGATTCCGGGTCGTTTTTGCAACCGAGCGCTCTGCAGTTAACAAATCCTACTGGCTGCATTGCCCTAACATAGGAGCCTGAATTGTATATGAAGCAGATTGTAGTGTAACGTAGGGAGTTGAAGAAAGCAACACTTCTTTTTTTTTAAAAAAAAAAGACATCTTATGATGGCTTGCTGCATGCATCGTGCTAAAATACAAAGCCAAAAAGGCTTGATTTTCAGATGCTGCTTTCTGAATCTTGGTGTATGATTTAGTATGTCGGGTGAACACTGAGCGATGCTTCATAATTTTCCTCCCTTTGCAGTGTTTGTTAACCTCGGCACATTTAAAGGCACTACTCTTGACCTTCTTGCTTTCCTGCATAGCTCAGGCTAAAAGTGCACATTTGCCATCTGCAGGAAATACCCAAGCATTTCATTTTTGGTTTCCTTTCTTTTTCCTTTTTGCACTTTCGGGATTTTTTTTTTTGTTGTTGTTCTTTTCTGTAAAATCTAATGAATAAACAGAAAACATTGATACTTAAATTTACACTTTTGCTGCACATTAATTAGTAGTTAATTTAAAAAAAAGTAGTAAGAAATAAGCCAATTAGAGTACTAAAGTTGAAATTCTATGGGCACTGAATTTGTCTTAGCACAATATAATACAATGGTATGATAATGAGTTTTAGGTAACATAGTGCTGTATAAATGAACTGTATAACTGCCGTTGAAGTAGACTTGAAGATGCACCATTGATAGTTTGGGAATGTTAAAGAAAACCTTTATAACATTTTGTTGTAAACTCTCCAAAACTATATTAGAATCCCCTATATAATTCTTTTGACTGTGTTAATAGAAAAAGTGTAAATTGCTTTGGTTATGTTTTATTCAGTTTTTTCCTTAGTTGTTGTGATGAGACATTGTTCACTAGTTGGTTTAAGATAACATTTGGTTATTACTTCTTTACTATGGAATTTCAAATAGATAAGTTACAGTACTGTTACCTGTCTTGTTTTACTGAGGTATTTTTTCTATAATGTTAAAATAAAAACAATTATAATTGTTCCAATCTTGGTATGGTAGCAATTAATAGTTCCTGATATCCTATAATGAAATAATTCTTTATGGCTCTATAGTGGCTTATATATTGCATGTTTTTTTTAAAAAAATTGCAGGAAAATATAAAAAATCCCAACTACCAAAAATATACAAAAAAAAAAAATCCTAGTTTATTTCACCTGCTTAGTGGTACCTAAGCATAACCTTTTAAATAAACAATTTGTTTTAAATAATTGGAGGTTAACCAAGATGAATAACTAAACTACATATGTTCAGGATATGCATTGTGTATGCTCTTGTCTGCTCACTTATATGTCAACTATTTCAAGCATAACTAAATGAATTGAAGCAGTGGACTTTCAGGCTTTACTAGTCTTTCATAAGGACTTGGAGCAATGGGAATACTTCTATTACTTCAGAAGTACAGTATATAACAATGAAGATAAATAAACATCAAGTGCTTATTTCAGGATATGTTTTTAGTAGTTTAAAATAATCTCACAGCTAATAAATAGGGAAAGAGAGAAAAGCCAAATGAATGAGAGAAGTTAAAAATGATTTAACTCCCCCAGCAATACATTGGAATTTATTTATATTTGATTATTTCCTCTGTCTTAGGAAATTATCTCTATGAAAAGCAGTGCCAACTATATAACTGAAAGATGAATATACAGGTAGTCCTCAATTTACGACCACAAATGAGCCCAAAATTTATGTTGCTAAGTGAGAAATTTGCTAAGTGAATCACTGCAGTTCTTAAATTAGTAACACGGTTATTAAATGAATCTGGTTTCCCCATTGACTTTGCTTGTCAGAAGGTTGGAAAGGGGGATCACATTACCCTGGGATCCGGCAACAGTCATAAGTATGAACCAATTGCCAAGTGTCCAAGTTTTGATCATGTGACCATGAGGGTTCTGCAATGGTCATAAGTGTGAAAAATGGTCATAAGTCACTTTTTTCAGTGCCTTTGTAACTCTGAACGGTGTACTGTTGTAAGTTGAGGATTACCTGTACTGTTTTGCACCTAAGGAGCTGAGCCAGTATGCTATCTCATGGGTTCTTTCTATTTTTTCAGCTTTCCTTTTAAATTCTTGGTAAGAAAATATGTGCAATTGTATTTTTCATATTTGTGAAATCACAGATTTTTCAGTATACTTTCTTAAATTTATCTCTAGGTGCAAATACTAATTAATACTCCAGTCACCATGTCCATTATTGAAAATTTTGAGGGGTTTTGAGGCTGGGGAAAGGAGTTATAAGGTAGTTTGATTTTAGGTACTCTCTAAATTTTACCTTTTTAAAGACAGTGCTCTACCACTGACAACATCAGGATCATGTCCAGTATAAAGTTTCCTTAAGTCATTCATTAGGTTACTTAGCTGAATGCAGCTAAAAGTTTCTCACTGTTTTGTCTCTTTACTTCAACTACAACTTCAACTGTACGTCTGGTTCTTTATAACTTTGAGCTTGTTGCTTTTTCCATTTTTGTAATTCCAGATGTTTCTATATCTACATCTCTCTTCTATATACATTTCTCTTCCCAGTATTTTGACCTCCAGATAGTCTTCAACTTAACAACCACAATTGAGCCCAAAATTTCTGTTGCTAAGCAAGACAGTTAAGTGAGTTTTGTTCCATTTTATGATCTTTTTTGTCACAGTTGTTAAGTGAATCACTGCAGTTGTTAACTTAGCAACATGGTGGTTAAGTGAATCTGACTTCCCCATTGACTTTACTTGTCAGAAGGTTGCAAAAAGTGACCAAATGACCCTGGGCCATTGTAGCTATCATAAATCCATGCCAGTTGTCAAGGGTCCAAATTTTGATCGCACACAGGGATGCTGCAATGGTGAAAATTGGTCATAAGTCTTTTTTTTTTACCAGTGCCTTTGTAATTTTGAAGATCAGAATGAATTGTTGTAAGTTAAGGACTATCTGTATATTGGCTGCTAGAAGTGGAACAGGCCATTTTTAAAATCTCATATTACTATAGAAATAATATATGAGTGACAAGACAATTACATGATCATTAAAAATAAAAGGACCAAACAGTCAGCATCATGTATCTTTCCTCTCAGGATAGCATGAATCAGTTATAAAACCAAAAATACAAAAATGTTTCCCATTCCTAGTATCTGTACAATCCCTTTCTACGGTAATAAAGTTGTATATGTTCGTTCAGAACTTGAGTATTATGGAATAACTAAGATATGTTGCTGGAGAAATAAAGCAAGTTATTGAGAACAGCATTGTAGATATTTTTTTTTATTTTGTGAATGATAACTTACCAATATTTTTAAAGGTTTGCTTAACTGCAAAAAATGTAAAAAGTGTGATTCACTATTACATGACTTGGGAGTCATGTAAGAGAAGAAGAAAAGAAAAATGTTTCAATTTTCCTACCATTAAAAAAGTTTCAGTTTGTAATTAAAAATCATATAAACATCTTTTTAAAATACTGCATTAAGTTTAGCTTCATTATTAACAAATGTCTTACAGATTGCACCTGAAAATATCATTGGTTGTACATCAACATTATGAAAGTTATTTCTGATTAAAAAATCAATTTTTTTAAAAAATACCATTTTAAAACATGTAGGTGGCTAGTTTTTTTTTAATGAGCAGGTCTCTTTGATTGTGAATCTAGGTAAGTATCAATAATTAAAACTGACACATATTTTTCCAACTTGTCTAGCCACTTCTTAACCTGTTCCACGTTCTTTCAATATACATGTGCATACATTTCACTTTTTCTTTTATCCTCTCCCTTTGGCTTGAAGTTCAATGTGATCAATGTTATCTGTAATTAATTAATCCATATGATACAAGAAATATTTTGTTAATCATTTCACAATGTAGCAGGCTTATGTCATGTACTTGGCAACAATATCCCAATATCTATTGTTCTCTTTCTCTTTTTTAAAGAATCTAAATTTATGCAGTGTTTGTATTCCTAGGGACAACTAAGTTGTATTTTATATTGCTTGCATTATCATGTGGTATACTTCATTTGTTCATTAGTGTGAAAGTAGCCAGTTACATCTTTTATATTCATTTAGTCACCAATCATATTTTAATTCACCCGGGTTTCCACGTGAACTCCAGCATATTCTGCATGGTTCACAGTACATACAGCTGCACACAGCCCCAGGAAAATGGAATAGTTGCTTGAACAAATATTCTACCCATATCACACTCCCTTTCTTTGGCATACAGCTCTGCCAGTCTTTTGTCTTGTACCTGCTACATTCCTGGCTGAGTTTCAAACTGCATACCACAGCATTCTTTCCTAAATACATCAAGCTAGAGCAGTATTGCTCTCTTCCAAATGTTTTATTAAGGTTTATTATAATGCAAAATACAATGAAAATTAAGATTTAAAAATAGGGTGGACAGGGTGGGGGGAAAGGGGGGAAAAAGCATTGACTTCCCACTATTTCCAGTACAGTGAATACTAACTACCGGTACATTTACAGCATCAACATTTTCCATAATTGCAATAATATTTTAGTTATTACAAACCATTTCTATAACTGCACAATTATTCAATCTTCAAACTAAAGTCTAAGTTCCTTTCTGCTATTTTGAGAATAAAAACCAGAACAGAAGTGATTTCCCAATGGAAACAGGACTGAGTAAAATCTTCTCTTTTCTTTTTTAAAAAAAGTTTACATAGCCATCTCCATTTTTTCCCATCCATTTTTTTCATTGTGAGAGATATTATATCTTTCTAGCTACACTTAAAATATTTTCTGCAGTGTTACTATGTATAATAACAAAAGATCACAGTATTCTTTCAGGGTAATTCTGGGAATTGAAGTCCACACATCTTAAAAGTTGCTAGGATGGGGAAATTGCGAGTTAAGCAGTGAAAGAGAAACAAGACAGGTTATGCTAGCAGCCGATGTAATGGTGGCTCCTGAAGAGCAAGGACTGTGTATCTGCAGGACTTTATAGATAACCATTAGATTGGCAACAAAGAGATTTGTAGTCCCATTTAGTAATTGGGGTGTGTGTGACTTCTGAGGGTGGATGGTAAGGAAACAACTAAGAAGGTTATGTGTGTGTGGAAGTGAATGAATGAGAGAATGCGAGAAAAAGAGGGAGAAGAGAAATTACAGCTTTGTGTGAAGAGAAAAAAGCATGTTGCTTATTAAATTACGGTAAACAGGTAAGTGTATTCTAGGAATTTTGTTCAGAAATCTAAGCCATTTTTTCCTAGAAACACTGCAGGTTATTTAATATACCCCAAATTCCATAGTGAAAAACTTAATTCAGAATGACAAAATCATACAACTTTATATACTATGACTGGAAAGGATGACCATCATGGATTCTGAGCCTACTATCGCTGTCTTGTGAACCTTAACATACAAACTGTTGTATTCCTTGCTGATATACAACAGCTGCCTAGAGGTAGCAAGAAAAATATTGACTTCTCCTTCCTGTCTGTCTTGAATAGTAAATGGATCCTGAACCCGCTGCCATTGGCCGCCAGGGAACGTACTATGAGAACCCTCCACCCACCCTATCTGCTGTGCCTTGTGGGAAAGAGAGGGCAGGGGAGATTGGATATCTTAACACCTCATTTTTTAAGGAACCAGAATGTAAATGTAGAGCTGTATGAAAAACAGTATCTAAATGTGGAATTTCATCAAATCTCCAAATTTCTTAAAAATGAAGGCATGGTATTCTATTTTATTTTTTTTTCTACATGCAAACTAGCAGATGAATAGATGAATGTTGTGGTAAACTTGGAATGATTTATATTGGAAATGGAGAGAGAAATAAAGTAAATTGAATATTGCTTTCTGCTGTTGATATGGGCAATATATAGTGGTCATAGATATTCAATTGACGCAGATGCAAAATATTACCTTATATGTCATCTGATTATTATAACCATTTTCTTGCAAAGCTGCTGCTTGTTGGTTAGATATTAACAGTGAGGTAATAGATAACTGCCCTTTGAGCTTGTTGATGTCATCCTTCCTAGGGTTAGGCTAAATGCCTGATACTGACTATGGGCTCAGTTTTCCAACTATGGACTTTCAAAGGTGATAGGAAGAAGTATTAGAGATGAAAAAAGAAAATATTAATGCTTTATAAAAATATAGCTCACTAGGTTCCGTACTTTTATACTTAACATTGGAAGCATCTGTAATACATGTTTTTTTTAATTGTTGCCAGTCTTCAGTTTGTTCTGTGGACACATTTAATATTGTTTTGTTGATGCTAAAGAAGCATCAACATAGTGCTAAATAATAATAGTGACATTGAAACTATAATATTAATCCTAGGAGCAGTGATTATTTAAATACATTGGTAGATTGGATGATGTGGTAGCTTACTTTGAGGCAAAGAGGATAAAAACCATTGGCTAACATCTAACTTTAGGTTCAATTCTACTCATGTCATTTGTCTGTGTAACTTGATGTTTCTAATTGCTTCTCCTTGTTCCAGTGCTTGTTCTGCTAAATTAACAAAATGTTTCTGAACTTTAATAAAAGTTAATCCTGTGGATTATGGATAATGGCACTTTGTATCTATTTTTTCAAATAGATAATTATCCGTTGATCCTTTAGTTTATGCATAAAGAGAAAGAATATGGACTTCTATAATCAAGATATAAAATGAAAAGTGAAATAATATGAAATGTTTTTAACAAGTCTAACTGTGCTCAAGCTTTATTATAATACATAGTAAATAGTAGAGATTACACAAAAAATGATAATAAACTATTGCATGGTCCTCATTTTACCCACCTTGGAAGGGTGGAAGGCTGAATCAACCTTGAGCCTGGTGAGATTTGAACTGCCAAATTGCAGGCAGCCAGCAATCCGCAAAAGTAGCCTGCAGTACTGCACTCTAACCACTGCGCCACAGTGGCTCATATTATCTTAATATTGTTTGCCATGCTTGCTAATATATTCTGATACTCTCCTATCCATTGTAATAATTGTTGATGAAGAGTTGTGAGTTAAAACCTGGAAGGTATAATATATGAAATTTAAAAGTATAAGAAAAAAGTTTATATACTTATTCTGGTTTGAGAATTTGAGAAAAAGTCTGACCGTTACTGTGGGAAAGTGCATTGCTTTCATTTTTCCATTCCTACATTTCTTTTTACTTATCATTCATCCTGACTCTGCTGTACATCATCATTTCACCATGAGTTTCTGTCAGTAACTTCTTTGAATTCTTGTAACCTCTTCATTGTGTCAACAATGACATCAATCATCTAGTGACCTTTTCCCTCTTTCAGCCTCATTTTTTACTTGATTTCAATTTTTCCAAGTAGTAAGATCTTCTCCAATTATTGTTGTCTTTGCATTATGTATCTAAACTATTTAAGCTATTGCTTCATTATTAAAACTTATTAGTTCCTCATTTTATTTAGTAAGGCCATTAGAACTGTATTGCAAAAATCTGGACTGATACTGAGAGGCAGAAAAAAAATACCAAAAAAACTAATACTCTGTGTAGCAGTTATTTGTCCTGTTATTCAGTCAAGAGCCATAGGTTGTCCACTCCACACTCTGCCAGGATTTGTTTTAAATATGGTTTGAAAAACAAAACCCAGATCAGCCTGGTTCACATAAGGATAAGTGCCAGATCATGGTTTGTAAAGCACTGTGGCTGAGTTACCACATCATAATTAGTGAAACTAAACAAATCACAGTGTGGTTTAATATGATACATAAACCCAGTCTTCCCTTACATGTTTATTTTCCTCATGTAATATTTTTTTATATAACATACAGAATAGCTTTTGGAATTATAATAATGTAAATATTTTCAAAATGTTATTTCAACTATTTCTTGGTAATGAAATATGCTGAATATTTTTCTTTCTTTCTTCCCTTTCTTTCTTTCTTTCTTTCTTTCTTTCTTTCTTTCTTTCTTTCTTTCTTTCTTTCTTTTCTAGGATAGAAAGTTGCTACTTTATCTCAGGGAAATAATCTGCTGGATTTTTTTTCCACCAATGTAACAAATGAAAACAATGGGCAGATGATATCAGTTAAACTGCTTTTGGCAGCTGACTATCAGACAGCAAGCAACTACGTAAGCAATTTGCAATCCAGACTGCAAGGATTTTTACTATTCCAGGCACTGGAAATTATGTGCAGTGCCTGAGTACTCGGAGTAACTACAGTTTCTATGTAAATCACTTTAGGATTTATAATAATGTCTGTTCATGCCACAGAGAGTGACATTCCTAGATTTTTTGTGGGCGGTGAAGATGGGGAAGAATTTTTGGATCGTGCCAGATCTTCTGATTTTGTCTCCTTCTATGATCAGGATGATGATGATGAAGAGTATGATTCTGTACGTACTGTGTTTATTTTATTTTTATTATTTAAAACATTTATATATCTGCCCATAGTTTTGTCCTTAGACTTCATTATCTGGAGTTATCTAGGGATTTTAGTAATATGCTACAAGTAACTTACGTATCAGAGTTTGGAAGACTGTTTAAAATTAAGTTTGTTTTTTGTTTTTTTAAATGGACTTTTGATTGTGCCACAGAAAAGTAAAATCTAGTATCTAAAATTAATCTGATTCCTATAGTATCAAAACATGTTACTCATACTTTGCATAAAAAAGTTTCTTTTTTGTTGCAAGTAGTTCAGATTTCGCCTCCATTTGTGGAGTTAAGTAGTGTAACTGGCATTAAATACAAACTATGTAGCTACAATTCAACAATGCTTCTTACCATAACTTTACTATAACTCATTACAAGTCCCATTAAAGGGTGGTTCTACAGATTGTGCTTTCTATAATTTAATAACCTAATGCACTGAAAGATGTTTTCACTTTCAAGTGGTAACTTCAAATTTATATAATATTTTTAAATCTTGTGAAATGGGCATAATTGTTTTTTTTCTTTATGCAAGAATATTAAAACATTTTTCTTCTTTCTTAATTTTACTGTATATGTTATGCAAAATTAAGCACTGATTTCCAATTCATATTTTATTCTTAATAAACACATGAACCTGATAATAGAATCATGAAATTTGTTTATCAAACAAGGATAGAAACATTCCCTTAATTGATAGCATAATTGATCTTAACAATTATCATTTTTCTTAGCCACCAGAAAGACAGATCATGGTTGGAATATGTTCTATGGCAAAAAAATCAAAATCAAAACCAATGAATGAAATCCTTGAACGGCTTTCCATGTTTAAATATATCACAGTAGTGATATTTGAAGAAGATGTAATTTTGAATGAACTGGTGGAAAACTGGCCTTTATGTGATTGTCTCATTTCTTTTCATTCTAAAGGTGATTGCTGTTTATTCAGAACAATATAAAATTTTTCATACTCTGAAACATTTGGTTACAATTTTATGACTATTTTTTAATAATATTGAATAGTGTTATTGAAATCTTTCTTACACTGAACTATATTTAAAGGATAATGTATCGGAATTATCTAGTGATATGTAAGAGTCCAATGTTTCAATATAAATGCAGCATGGACTGATTAACATTACAATGATGAAAAATGTCATCGGTCCACTTTACACAACAGTTAAAAACACTTAATCTTGGAAACAATTTATATCAAATTATGCTAATGCTAATTTTGGAAGGAAGTGCATAGTGCATGGAAACATGTATAGCAAAACCTTTTGAGCCTTCCTTTAAAATTGATTTAAATTATTTTTTCTGCTATTATTAATTTCCCCATTATTTTGTTGTTTTGCTATTGTATTGGAATTCTAGTGAATGCTTAATCACCCTAATATTTTGTCAAAAATGAGTCCAATTCAGTGAAATTTACTTTAAATTATTGTAATGTTATTTTCCCCTTGACTTTAAAAAAATATGTTAATTAAATACTAGATTGCTGATTTTCTGTTGTATTTGAATTGATAGTTAACTCATATAGGATTCCTGATGTTTCAGTTGAACAAAATGGTGTAAACAAAATAAAGGGGAAAGCTTTTAAAATAGCTATGAAACTAACCCGGGTGATTATACAGATAAAGGAATTTAAAATAATTTGTAAAATTTATCTAGAATGTATCAATTGTGAAATTCCAATTATAAGTTGTAATTCTTATGCATTTAAGAACTATGTAAAAAATAAATATATATTTTCCTTGCTACATTTTGTTTAGGATTTCCATTGGACAAAGCAGTTGCCTATTCTAAACTCAGGAATCCATTTGTTATTAATGATTTGAATATGCAGTATCATATACAAGACAGGTAAATAAATAGCTTAGCCTCCTAGATGTAAACACCTGTTTTGGTACTTTTCTTACATTTTGTTAACTGCAGACCTGAAGTGTACTTCTAGTGTACCAGGCTGATCAAGGTGGAAGTTACTGTATTTGTAAAGAATATCCTCCTATTTAAAGTACATCTGAAAATGTTTAATTTTCAAGTTTACATTTTTCAAGGTACATTGTACAAGGTACATTGTTCGTCTTTATTATGTTTTATTAACATATTATTATGTTTATTTAGTAAACATAAGATCCTTTTTTCTCAAGGATCTTTAGTGTTTCTAAATGATTCCTCCTCTTCTTTTTTTCTTTTGATTGTACACATTCATATGAATGCCCTTGACAAGGCCATATCACTGTGTTATTCCTACTATCAGCATCAAGCTGTTGCAGAGGAAGTGCAGATTTTCTAGAATGCAGCAATTATCTTCAGTGAGAATTTGATCTCGGTAATGCTAACCTGAAGAAATAAGTGCTCAAATTCAGTTGCACAATTATCCTGTAATCTGATTGTCCTGCATCAAAATGCACAGTAACTTGGAAGAGGAGGCTTTTTTATAATTCCCACCATCACATTTTCTTTCTCTTGTGCAAATAGGCATGTATAATGCATTAAAACGGAATTATAAATATACTGTGTCTAGGACTAGAGACATGATGGCGAACCTATGGCACGTGTGCCACAGGTGGCACGCGGAGCCATATCGGTGGGCACGTAAGCTCAGCTCCGGCACACATGCGCACACCAGCCAGCTGATTTTCCGGCCTTCCGGACCCACCAAAAGTAGAGAAACTTTCCTGCTTCCGTAGGGCCTGTGGGGCTGGGGAAGGCCATTTTTGCCCTCCCCGGGCTTTTAGAAAGGCTCTGGAGCCTGGGGAGAGCAAAAAAACAGGCCTATCAGACCCACCATACCGTCACGTGCCAAAAGTGGGGGTTGCGCGTGCATGCATGGAGGCAGGGCGCATAGAATTATGGGTATGGGCACACACACGTGTGACACACACCCGCACTCCACCCGCTTCTGGCATGCGATGGCAAAAAGGTTAGCCATCACTGGACTAGAGGTTCTACACTTTGCAACATTTTGTTCCAGCTCCCATTTTTAATAGTGTAACTTTCTAATTAGACATTTGTTGCAACTTTACATAAAATTGTCTGACTATCCTGTGATTTTAATTAGGAATTATTTTCCTGTTTTTCCAGTAATTGCAATGTTTTGTGGGATATATTATTTCTTTTCAGGAGAGAAGTTTATGGCATCCTTAAGGATGAAGGCATTTTACTTCCTCGTTATGCAGTCCTAAACCGGGATCCAAATAATCCCCAAGGTAATTATTATATTGGCATTTCAAAGTACTCATCTACAAACAGTTGTTCTTGTCTGTTTAATAAAATGTTATTTTTGTGACTATAATCAGCATAGGAATTGGGAGTGGAAGGTCACATGGGTGTCTTTGTTACAAGGTTAAAAAGAAAAAGAACTATGTAACTGATAGTATGTGATAGTTGTTTTTTTTAAACCATCCACTGAATCCAATGGAACTTCAAAATAAAATTCTATAGGAATTTACTTCATAAAAATATTTAATTTCATTTTCTTTTGCTAGACTTGCTAAACAAGCTGTTATTTCAGTACAATGGTTTCTTTATTTCAGAAAACTTTAGAAGTAGATACTTGTGTCAAAATGATTCGTGTTTTATGGGTATATTCTTTGATCCTTCTTTTCCATAGACTAAACTGTCCTTTAGTTAGGAAAAATTGGTTCTCCAATGCGCAGCTTGGAGAATCCAAAGCTTCGGGTAGTTCAGTAGTTGGGTAGCCTACACTGAGTGTGTTCCTTTAAGATATTTCTCTTCAGACACGCCCACTTGCTCAACAGAGTCCCAGTTTAGTTCACTCAGTTGAGCCTGTGACACTGTCTGAAAATTTCTCTGATATCCTACTAAACTTATTCCAGAAGCTTTGGACTCTTCAAGAGTTTTTTCCACATTATTTCATCAGGGCTTCTCCCTCAACATTCCGAAGAGCCAATTGCAGCCCACTACTCGTATTCTTCACCTCGGGACAGTAATAGATTCAGTAAAGGGCCAGGTGTTCCTGTCAACGGACCGGTGCTCCAGTCTCCAGTCATTAACATCCCAGGTCCTTTCCTCTCGGAGGGTGACCTTGCTGCTCCTGTCCCGCCTGCTCGGCAAAATGATATCCTGCCTGTCCGTCGTCCCTTGGGCGAGGTTTCACTCCCGCCAGCTCCAATGGTTCCTCCTCCCCTTTCAGAGGGCCAGGAGAAGCAACTCTTCCGCACAGGTATCCCTCCCGCCAGAGGTCTCAAGGTCTCTCCTCTGGTGGTCCTCCCAGAGTCTACAGCAGGGCTGCTACTTCCAAAACCTGCAGCGCCTGGTAGTGACAACGGACGCCAGCCTGTCGGGATGGGGAGGTCATCTCCTCTCTCACGTTGCCCAGGGTACGTGGTCAACAGAGGATCGTCTCAAAGGGATCAACTGGTTGGAGCTCCGTGCGATCCGCCTCTCTCTCCAACGATTTCAGCAGATTGTGGCGGGGCACCATGTCCTGATACGCACGGACAATGTAACAGCAAAGGCGCACGTGAACCGCCAGGGAGGGACCCGCTCGGGACCACTGATGGAGGAAACGACCCTTCTTCTGATCTGGGCGGAGGCGCATGTCCTGTCCCTTGTAGCGGAGCACATCGTCGGGACCATGAACATCACAGCGGACTGGCTCAGCAGGCAACACCTGGACCACGCCGAGTGGCGCCTTCACCCGGATCTGTTCGCCGAGATCGTTCGCAGATTCGGCATGCTTCTAGTCGATCTATTTGCCAGCCGCGACAACACACACCTCCCCAGATTCTTCACCCAGTACCAGTGCCCTCAGGCGGAGGGAGTCGATGCCCTCGCCTCTCTCTGGCCCAGGGGTCTCCTCTATGCCTTTCCCCCTCTACCACTCCTTCCTCGTCTGATCCGCAGGATAATAGCAGACAGGGCAGACGTCGTTCTGGTCGCACCCCACTGTCCTCGGAGGTCCTGGTTTGCGGATTTGATGGACCTGTCAGTGGCACGGCCGTGGCGGATTCCAGGGGATAGGGTCGTCCTATCCTGGGGTCATTCTGCACCCAGATCCGCAGTGGTTGCAGTTGACTGCCTGGCGCTTGAAAGGATCTTGCTAAGGAGAGTCAACGTACCTAGCAATGCGATCCCCACGATTCAGGCGTCAAGGCGGCCGTCAACGTGCCGCATTTACAATGCAACTTGGACCTCCTTCTGTTCCTGGTGTGCTAAATCCCACCTGGATCCAACGTCTGCTTCCGTTCCTGAAGTGTTGGGATTCCTTCAGGAAGGCATGGATAAGCACCTTGCGCCTAACACCCTTCGTCGCCAGGTTGCTGCACTGAGTACTGTCCTTTCTGCTTCTGCAACGCTTCCTCTCTCTCAAGACCCTATGATTCGCGCCTTTCTTCGAGGGGCAACCAACCTGCGCCCACCTGTTATACATCACTACCCGACCTGGGATTTGACTCTGGTCCTTCAGGCCCTAATGCATCCTCCATTCGAGTCTCTCGCTTCCATCAGCCTCCGTTTTCTGACACTTAAGGTAGCGTTCCTGGTCGCAGTTACTTCGGCTCGCCGTATATCGGAACTTGCGGCCCTATCGGTGAGAAACGACCTCTGTGTCTTTCACACAAATCGTGTGGTACTGAGACTAGACCCCTCGTTTCTGCCTAAAGTAAATTCCTCATTCCATCGAACCCAGGAATTAATCCTACCGGACTTCTGCCCCGAACCTCGACATCCTCGGGAGGCAGACTGGCACCTCTTAGATGTCCGACAGGCCCTGTGCAGATATATTAAACGAACGGAGCATTTCCGGAAATCAGAATCGCTCTTCATTTCCTTTCTGCCCGCTTCCATGGGCCGGAAGGTTTCTTCCACAACAATTGGGAGATGGATTAAATCCTGCATCTCCAGGGCTTATTCAGCTCGGAACAGACCGGTTCCGCAGAGGATCCTTCCACACTCTACCAGGAGCGCCGCCACAACGGCCGCCTGGGCCACTAATGCCTCCGTCTCTGACATCTGCAGAGCGGCTACCTGGTCATCCTTGAATCCCTTCATCAGGCACTACAAGGTGGACTCCTTTGCCTCGGCGGAGGCATCCTTTGGCCGCCGGGTGCTCCAAGCTGTATGCAACTCTTCAGACGACGTGCAGCAGCCAGTTTCCCTCCCTGTCTGAACTTGCTTGGGTAAATCCCGAAACTTTGGATTTTGCTTACCTGAATGTCCCTTCTCGACGCGCAGCTGGAGAATCCAACCCACCCAGCTTGGCTGCTGAACATTTCTTCCTTACGCTCTACTGCTCCTTCCTTCGTGAACAAAACTGGGACTCTGTTGAGCAAGTGGGCGTGTCTGAAGAGAAATCTCTTAAAGGAACACACTCAATGTAGGCTACCCAACTACTGAACTACCTGAAGCTTTGGATTCTCCAGCTGCGCGTCGAGAAGGGACGTTCAGGTAAGCAACGTCCATTCCATTGCTCCTTTTATATCCTTCAATGTTCAGTTTCCTATAATATCTAGGTCAAATATAGAAAATGTCACACGTTGTGATGGTATTTGCTGATTTATTTTGTTTTTAGGCACCTATTTATTTCGGCGCCCAACACTCTTAATGTTTTGTTTGTTTGTTTGTTTATATTTGCAGATAGCCGTCATTTCTGTTCTGGGGAAGAGGGACTCAGTTAAAATGTTAGTTTCCCAAATAACACTTTAAGGCAATGTAGCCCCACAACACTCAACTGCATTATGGTTACAAGCAAACTGCATTTTATCAATAGCCTGTTCCTTATGAACAATGAAACTGCAAATCATAAATGTATGTTTTGTTTTTAGGTTGTCGTATCATTCATTCTTGGTGTCCCTTTTAAATGTAACGAGAGGGAACCTATGTCTTCTTCTGATTTTCCTTTTCTGGCTTGTGGCCAAAAAGGCTATCACTGTATTCAAACAACATAGCAATCTAAAAGTAGTCAGTAGATAGTTGTATCCATGTTGTTGCTGGAAAGAGAAATCTTTTGGCACACTGATTGTTGTCCAAATGTGTTCTATGTGAAGTAAAATTTGGCAGTGCAGGCGATTTAGACTATTCTGTCTGCTCTTTCTAATATCTTTCTAATCTTGCTCTTCCATACCATTTACTACTAGGTATCGTTTCTAGAGCTATTCATGCTTTCAGAATTATTTGGAAAAGATGCTTTCATTTGCACAACAAAAGTATTGTAACATCTCTGTAAAATAACCACATCTTTTTTCAGACATGTCTGTAATTCTGGGGGAGAAAGAGATATGGCTGGTTTAATCAGTTACTGTATCATAGCATATGAAGAATCAGCTAAGCTTCAATAAATGCTTAACAGGTCCCATTACCATTTTTTTCCACAACCTCCCTGCTTTGCTTTTTAAAGCTCTTCCTGCAATTCTTCTTCAACTCATTCTGATTTGCCTCTCCTTCCCAGGCATTATCATGGTCCTATTTCTGTCCCATTTGTTCTGCCTTGTGACTTCCCACTTACTTTTTCTGTTTGTTTGCTTGATTTTTATGGGAGTGATAATAATAGTACACTTTAAACCTGGGAAGAAATATTTATTTGCACTTCGAAATTGATTTATGATAATAACTAGGGAAACAGAGTAAAAAGATAATCTGTACAGACATTTACAACTATATACATATTCTGTAAATCCCTACGTAGGCCTCAATAGGGGGAAAAATTACTTCTCCCTGGCTTAGTTAAGTTCAAAGTTGCTAAAGTTCATGGGTTCAAATACATTTAGAGATTTTCTTGTCTTAATTTATAATGGATTTTTTATCTGTGACTGAAGCCTGAAGTCTGCATTTATTTATGTTCTTTTTCCAGAATGCAATTTGATTGAAGGAGAAGATCATGTGGAAGTAAATGGGGAAGTTTTCCAAAAGCCATTTGTGGAAAAACCAGTTAGTGCAGAGGACCACAATGTGTATATTTATTATCCAACATCTGCTGGTGGGGGAAGTCAGAGGCTCTTTCGGAAAGTAAGACTAATATAAATTACACAAATCTAGTTTGCCCCTTCTTGTAAATATTCTGTGATTATGTGGTGATGATTGGATTGAAAAGAGTAGCATTCCATTCTGAGAGTTATCTTGCAAATTGCATTATCTGAAGAATTACAGGTAATTTGTATTTCTGGGCTTCATAATTAGAAGCCCAGATAGGGGGCTAGATAGGATAGAATGAAGTGGAAATAGTGGATATAAAAAATGGCTGCTAAATACATCATGGTAGAGTTGAACTGTAAACAAGTGATTAGATAATAGTTTAGTTGAGATTTCGTTTTATAGTCCTTCTTTCTGCAAAAAGAAATTTTATTGAATGTATTCCCCTCCCCACCATACAAATAAAGAAAATATTAGGAATACATCAATTATAGCGTGATTCTCAACCTGTGGTCCACTGATCCCTGGAGGGGCATGATGTCATCACAAGGGGTCTGTGAAGGCTTGAAGAAATATTATGATTTAAATCTTGAGTTAAGTTTTGATGGTCCATGGCCATGATCCGTGGCCACACAAGGTATTTAAAGGGAGTCTGTGAAGAAAATGTTGAGAACCACTGAATTACAGTATTCCTATCAGCCTGATGAGTGTTTTCTACCTTTCTCCCATAACAGGTTCAAGATGAAAAAATTATTTTAAAGTAAATTCTCTCTTCATAACAGGATAGAATATGCTATTCTCAACTTCTTTTCTTCATCTGAACATTTCCAAATGATTTTTAAAGTTTCACAACTCCAAGGAGCAGGGTTTCCTTGAGTCAGAGCTGAAGAGGGAGGGGGAAAGAGTGAGTTTCTTTTTAAGAATAGTGATTTTGTTTTATTCAGAAAAATGAAATAAAAATAAAGGATAATGTTAACAATAGGGTAAAAAATAGGTATACTGTATGTAATATTAAAAGTATCAGTCATGTACTATCAGTCAATCCAATAATACTGAGAGAAGAACAATTATAAGGGTTGAAATGAGGGGTCCTTGGTGCTCTGAGCTTGATTGTTTTCTTATAGATGTTTTATTACCCAAACCAAGTAACATTATCAATGTTACCGTGTTTCCCTGAAAATAAGACCCTGTCTTATATTTTTCTGAATCCTGAAATAAGTGCTTGGCCTTATTGCCATGCGCTCAAAAGCCTGATTGGGTTTATTATCAGGGAATGTCTTATTTTGGGGGAAACAAGGTAATAGGGAGTGGGGTTTGGTCACATTTTATACTCCATGGCCTTTCCTCTCAGTGTTGGGAGAGGTCTTGGTGATTCTTTATTGGACTGTTTACTGTTAGTTTATTTGTGGTATTGTTTAATGCTTGATTGGTGGTCTGATATCAATCTTGGTGTTAATCTCTGCTCATCTGGGAGTTGATTGTTGGTGGGGAGAATCAGCCAAGGTCAACCCCTCAATCCAATAATAGGAATTTCTAAAAAAAATTAAATAGTATTTGAGACCCTGGCTTTGTTCCAAATAACTCCTCTGCTCTCATATCAATTGCTAAGACACCTAAAATGCCTTCAATCAAAAATAAAGCCAAAGTTTTTTCTAATTGCCTCTTTCCATTTATTAATTAAATGCAGTTAAGATTGAAGAGTGAGCTGTGATCTTTTTCAGAAGGAGAGATTAAAAAATACTCTGATTTATAAATTTAGATATCTCAGGAAACCTTCCTAAAAGCAATTTTTTTTTTTTTCAGTTTGCACAACCAGTGTATTTTCCTTTTTTCTTCCTATCCTGTCACGGTATAGTATGGTAAGAATGTTGTATTTTGTTTTTATAAACATTTATAAATATAGTTGCACTCCCTTCAAAGGAGTTTTTAAGAAGAAAAAATGTGTGCGAGTATTTTTAGCATAAATTAACATTGATGGAAATAATGTATTTCAGATTGGTAGCAGAAGCAGTGTTTACTCTCCTGAAACAAACGTGAGAAAAACTGGTTCATACATCTATGAGGAATTCATGCCTACAGATGGTACTGATGTGAAGGTATAATTTGCATATTTAGGTTTAATTTTGGGACAGTCAAATGATTAAGGAACTTAGCAACTCTGTGAAACAATTATTACTGCTAAAGTATTGCTATAGTTAAATGTGAAACAGTTACATGCTTTTTCTTCCATGAAAATTAATTGTTCCTAAAGAAAATTAAAAATATATTTTGAAGAGCATGAGAGTGCAAATAAAGTATGTCTTTTGAATTGTTGAAATAGTTACATTTTTCCCTGTGTTGCACAGCTGCATATAACCTGCAGCTAAGGTTAATAATATTAAGGTATATTATAGCATAAAATACAATGAAAATAAAGATAAAAAGGAGAGAAAATATGACCTTTCTATTATCAAATAGTTGTACAGTAGTCTCAGTGATTTGATAACTTTCTACGCTTAGTTGCCTCTCTGAATTACTTATCTTTCTTTGAATTACCTGAATGATTTGTTCTCTTTGCTCCTCTTTGGACAAATTTGGAACATAGTTTTTTATAAAGTGAATTATTATGTCTAAATACTCCAGAATAATTTTTGCAATCTCTGTCTGGCCTTTGATATTGCTTGATCTTCTATTCTTTAGTTCCTTCTTCTGGTCAAAGAATATAGGACACACTATAGCCTTCTAAGGGATGCGGTGGCTCAGTGGCTAAGATGCTGAGCTTGTCGATCGAAAGGTCGGCAGTTCAGCAGTTTAAATCCCTAGTGCCGTGTAACGGGGTGAGCTCCCATTACTTATCCCAGCTTCTGCCAACCTAGCAGTTCGAAAGCACATAAAAAATGCAAGTAGAAAAATAGGGACCATCTTTGGTGGGAAGGTAACAGCGTTCCATGCGCCTTTGGCGTTTAGTCATGCCGGCCACATAACTACGGAGATGTCTTTGGACAGCACTGGCTCTTCGGCTTTGAAACGGAGATGAACACTGCCCCCTAGAGTCGGAATGACTAGCACATATGTGCGAGGGGAACCTTTACCTTATAGCCTTCTGTCGCTAAAGGCTCTCTCACCATGCCTGATCTGGCAGTTTTCCTGTGCACTGCTCCCACTATCCATGAATGGGTTAAATCCTTCAGCCTTTGGCAATAACTGAGTGAGAGCTAAACTTCCCTTTCCTGCTGTCACGCCACGCCCCCAATTCCATGATCCCCAGTCTTCACTCAGTTGTTGGCAAATGCTGAAGTGTTTTTCAGAGCTCTTAGATTATTTTCTAAAGTTTTCCTTTTCCTGAGAGAGTTGGGTTTTACTTTATTTTTGATTATTTGATTTTTACCGGGGATTGCTGCCTTCGAGGCACAGAAAGGAGGATCGCCTCGTCAGTTGAGCGGCGGCATCGGAGCTCCGACTGCCCATGCCTCAGCGCTCGGCAGCTGCTTCGCTTCCTTGCTGGTCTGCAGCTCGCTCGGAGCGAGCCCGGCTCACATTTCAACAGCAGTGGGTGGCTGGACTCAGCGGCCATCCGTTATCGCGGCTTCTCACCCGGCGCACAAGGGAGCAGCAGAGGTTTTAAAAAGACAAGCGGAGAGCGGAAATTTGTCAGTGGAGCAGCGGTGAGGAAATCAACCCCCCCTTCCCTTGTTGCGAGGAGCCTCTTCAGGCTGTTTTGGGCTATGCGCGGCATGTGGTAGGACCCTTGGGCCGCCACTGTGAGACCGCAGGTTCCCCAGCCCCTTGGATTTCCGCACCACATGCGGCCGCCATCTTGGTGGACCCTCGGGCCGCCATTTTGGTCACCTCATTGCGGCCAGCTCCTATTAAATCAGCAGTTTACAGCCTGCTTGCTCCCGGACTTTGAGGGGTGAATCTCATCAACTGCGGAGTTATTACTATTAAGGGCAGTTTGCCGACCTTCGGGCCTCATCTACCTGGAAGCACAGGAGCGATCTACTCGATCCACAGGCCCAAGGCAACAATTACCAAGGGGGACAGCTCTCATTTTATACTAAACAATCATTTCAGATTCCCCTCTCTCCTCTGACCTGGAGCTTGGAAACAAGGCCACCTCGCAAGGGGGCAAAATCTACCAGAAAGCACTCGGGGAAGCGGGCAGAGTCTTCCAGCTGCAAAGCCAGTGCAGAAAAGGCACCTCCCACGCAGGACAAGGATGACCTAAGACGCCATAAGGCAGTAGAACACCTGTGCGCAAAGGCTCAGAAAGCAGCGGTGGCAACACCAATTCAGGAGCCTGGTTTGCCTAAAGCTACACCTCCGGCACCTGGGGGGACAGAGCCCAGAATTACAAGTCTGGCTGATTTGGCCTTAACACCGGCAACCCCAGACCCATCCAAGTCGGGCCAAGCATTACTCCGTACCAAAGGAGTTTCACTTCGTTGCGGGGGCAACCTTTACACCAACGGCAGCTGGCCTACGAACACCAGAGGGGCCCCTGCCAGCAACTTATCTGGATTTTCAGTCCATGTTTTCAACTGCATTATCATCTTTCCTGGCTGCAGGATTGCAGCAGACCGCAGCGGTTTTCCCACAGCTGTTGGCGGCCCAGGGGGCACCACAGCGACAGCAGGCTCAACCTCAACCGTCGCAAACTCGAGCATCTTCTTCAGAAGACTCAGATCAAGCAGAGGAGGGGCCCGAGGACATCGAGTTCTCAGAGGATGAGGGCTTGATGCCCGATACGCCAGCTTTCATGGGTCCGTTCTGCCCTGCCTTGTTCAAGTCTCTCCTCCATAAGGCACGTCTCACGACTTAATTTGGGAGTGCCAGGGGAGGTCACAACACCCTCGCCTTCGACCGCGGGTCCCCACGATGCGGTCTTCAAATCTTCCAAGCCGGAAAAGGACTGTATCCCCTGCCCACAACTGTTCTCGGACGTAATCCAGAACCCCTGGGGGCAGCTGGCTTCCCTAACAACTCCAAGCAGCTTGGACAAGAAGCTCTACTGCTCGGTCCAGGAACTGGAGGACTTATTGGCACTGCCGTCGGTGGACCAGCCAGTAGCAACCTTGTCATCTTCCTCAATGGTTTCCACGGATGCCTGGGACGGCCTCAAAGCTGAGGACAAAAGGACAGAGTGGCTTTTCGCAAGTCACATCAGGCGGTGGCTTGGGCGATTAGATCAGCAACGGCAACTTCCTTTTTCAACAGGGTATCCCTCATTTGGATACGCCAACTACAGGAAAGACTTCCTCCCGAGGACACCAGGCTACATCAAGACATAAACAAGATCGTAGTTGCCACTGAATACGCCATGGATGCATCCTTAAATTCCGCGAAGTTTGCCTCAAGGGCACTTGCCTCGACCGTCACGGCAAAAAGACTGTTTTGGTTACGCCTCTGGAAAGCCGACCTTAAGGCGAAATGGAAGTTGGCCGCAGCCCTGTATAAAGCTCCCAAACTATTCGGGGCAGCTTTAGAACCCGTCCTACTCAAGGACAACGATAAGAAGAAAGTACTCCCATCAGCTTACCGCCGGCAGGAGTGCAGATACACACCATATACTCACCAGCAGCCCTTTTGTCTCAACTCAGGGCCCAGGGGGCCCCCATCACAGCGCACTCAATTTCAGAGCGGCGATAGACAGCAAGACAGACACCAATTTCGAGACCGCGGCCGGTCCCAACAATCCAAAAGACCCTTTCGGGGGTCCGGGTCCAAAACCGCTAGGAGGGGGAAGAGACGCCCGAGCTATGGGTCCCATCAGCGGGAGACTCCACTTCTTCCACCAGAAATGGGCCTGGTCAACAGCGGACTTGTGGGTGCAGCACACGATTTCATCGGGGCTCTCCATATAATTCTCCGGACCTCCTCCCCATCGCTTTGTACATTGCCCGGTTCCACACTCCAAGGAGCTCAGACTCCTGATGAGACAAGAGATCACACACCTGCTCGAAATAAGGGCCATAGAACCAGTGCCACCAGATCAACACGGCTCCGGGTTTTATTCAATCCTCTTCCTGGTACCCAAGAACTCTGGGGATTGGAGGGGCCTCTTAAACCTAAAACAGCTGAATTGGGCGGTCCAGTACCGCAGGTTCAAAATGCACTGCCTCAGGTCAATTCTAGCGGGAGTGAGAAAGGGGAACCTGCTCCAGTCGGTCGACCTACGAGAAGCCTATTTGCATGTGCCCATTCACCCCAACCACCGTCAATACTTGAGGTTCGAGTTCGCAGATCAGCACTTCCAGTACCGCGCAATGCCTTTTGGACTCTCATCAGCACTTCACACCTTCACCAAGTTGATGGCGGTAGTGGTGGCCACACTCCGAGCAATTCCAGTGCGAGTTCTCTGTTACCTCAACAACATTCTGATCCTCTCGTCGTCACACGACCAGGTGGGCAGAGACATGAATCTGGTTCTGAAAGCCTTCCAAGACCATGGCTTCACGATCAACTTTGAGAAAAGCCAGCTGCAGCCTTCCACCTGACTTCTTCACCTTGGGGCGGAGATAGTCTCAGCCAAAGGCCAGGTATTCCTGTCCACGGAGAGAGTCCAGAACATTCGAGACCTAATCCAGCAGGTCTTGACACGGGGGAGAGTTCCCTTACTGCAACTATCATCCCTACTCGGGAAGATGGTCTCCTGCTTCGGCATCGTTCCGTGGGCACGCAGACACTTACGGTCTCTACAATGGTTCCTACTCCCCTTCCAAAGGGTGGGCAAAGCCAACTCGAAACACGAGGTGATCATACCTTCTCAAGTTCGTCTCTCCCTCAGGTGGTAGATGTCTCCCTTGCTCCTCAAGGGCTGCGAATTCCTAGACCCAGACAGATTGATACTCACCACAGCCGCAAGTTTTCAGGGGTGTGGCGCTCACCTTCGCAATCTAGTGGCGCAAGGCCATGGTCCCGACGTGAAAGTCACAGCAGCATCAATCTCCTGGAGCTCTGGGTGATCAAACTGGCTCTACAACAATTTCAAGCTGCAGTACAAGGCCATCACGTCCTGATCCTGACGGACAACATCTCGGCGAAGGCTCACATGAACAGAGGGGGGCACGAGGTCCCGCGCGCTGATGTTCAAGTCCGAGGCTCTGTTCACCTGGGCGGAAACACATCTGCTCTCGATCAGGGCAGATCATATCTCGGGATTGACCAATGTCAGAGCGGACTGGCTCAGTCGGGAACTGATAGATCCAGCAGAGTGGCTACTCCATCCCCGCCTATTTCGGGACCTCTGCTCCCGGTTCGGGACTCCGGAGATAGATCCGTTCGCAACTCTGGCCAATGCACAGTTGCCGCGCTTCATATCTCGTTACCCAACGCCACTGGCGGAGGACTACGATGCAAGTGGCCCAGCGGCCTGTTATACGCCTTCCCGCCAATCCCTCTCCTGCCACGTCTCATTCGGAAGCTACTGGCTGAGAAAGCCAATCTACTACTAGTGGCTCCCAACTGGCCTCGAAGAACGTAGTATGCCGACCACATAGCACTATCCATAAGCCAACCGTGGCTGATTCCGCCACATCAGGTAGAGCTCTGCCAGGGGGCTGTCAGTCATCCAGAACCTCAGTGGCTTCAATTGGCCGTTTGGCATGTGAGACGGTCATTCTAAAGAGGGACAAGTTGTCGGATAGGGTCGTCAGTACTATCATATATGAGGCTTCATGGCGGGCATTCTGTCGCTGGTGCTCCCAACACCATGTGGACCCGACAGCTGCAGCGGTTCAAGACATCCTCGAATTCCTACAGACTGGTCTGGACAATGGGCTGGCCCCAGCTACCCTAAGACGTCAGACAATGGACTTATCTATGGTCATCTCATGTCCACCGTACCAGTCACTGTCACATCACCCACTCATCAGGGGGGTTTTGCATGGCGCCACAAATCTACGCCCCCCCCCCCCACAGTACACCATTATCCGTCACGGGATCTTCCACTGGTGTTGCGGGCCCTGATGTTCCCCCCCCCGTTTGAACCGTTGGGCTCAGTCGCTCTCAAGTACTTATCCTTTAAGGTGACTTTCCTTCTGGCCATTACCTCAGCCAGGAGAGTCTCAGAGCTTGCGGCGCTTTCCGTCAGAAGGGATCTTCGCATCTTCAGAGACACCACGGTGATCCTGCGCCTAGACCCTTCCTTCATCCCCAAGGTGAATTCCTGGTTTCACTGGGCTCAGGAGCTCATCTTGCCGGATTTCTGCCTGTCTCCTCGCAACCACAGGGAGAAACAATGGCATACCCTCGATGTTCGTCGCGCCCTTCGCCTATGTATTTGCAGGACTGCGGCATTTCACCGTATGGAAGCACTCTTGGTATCTTTCAACCCAGCCTCCATGGGCCTGAAGATCTCAGCCTCCACGGTGAGCAGGTGGATTAAGGCCTGCATCACTTTGGCATACGACTTGAACTCCAAACTGCTGCCCGGAAGGATTCTACTGCACTCCACCCGCAGTGCGGCTACGACGGCGGCCTGGGCAACACAGGCGTCAGTAGCAGATATTTGCAGAGTGGCGACTTGGTCTTCGTTGTCACCGTTCATTCGCCATTACAAAATTGACGCTTATAACTTGGCAGAGGCGTCCTTCGGCCGCAGGGTTTTGGTAGAGGAGGACACTGGAGGCAGTCAGCTTCCCGCCTGTAGAGTTTGAGCTTGGGTATATCCCATTCATGGATAGTGGGAGCAGCGCACAGGAAAATGGACGTTGTCTTACCTGAACGTCCCTTTTCTGGGCGCTGTGTACACTATCCATAGCCTCCCCTTGATTTTGGCTTCCTGCCTGGTGATTGTTCTTGTTATTGCTGTTTGGTTATTAATAAAGTTATGTTATTTTACCTGACAAATTCTGGTCTGCTGCGCCTTTGTTCAGACTGGGAATCATGGGATTGGGGGTGTGGCGTGGCAGCAGGAAAAGGAAGTTTAGCTCTCACTCAGTTATTGCCAAAGGCTGAAGGATTTAACCCATTCATGGATAGTGTACGCAGCGTCCAGAAAAGGGATGTTCAGGTAAGACAACGTCCATTCTATTTACATTCTAGTGCATTAAAATTCGTTTCTTTTTTTCACCATGGAAATGTAAAAGCATAAATCAGGAGACTTGGAAATGGAACTGGCTATGACGTGAAACTATACCTAATGCCATGTATTTAACCAAGACCTTTCCCTTTACCCTCCAATATAGGTGTATACTGTAGGTCCAGATTATGCACATGCGGAAGCACGTAAATCCCCTGCTCTGGATGGCAAGGTGGAACGTGATAGTGAAGGCAAAGAAGTGAGGTACCCAGTGATACTTAATGCACGGGAAAAGCTAATAGCTTGGAAAGTATGCCTGGCTTTTAAGGTAACAAGATTACAATAACATACATCTCAAAGCAAATTATCATTTTCTGAAATTATTGCCTATTCCAGGGGTCAGAACCCTTTTCAGGTCTTGGATACAATTGAATGATTTCACATGATGGGCCAGATAACCCTTTCCCCCCAGATGGTCAAATATCGTGAAATTTAAAATGAGAATGGTAATCTCATAAAATACAGGCATTTTAAAAAAAAATTGTTCAATTTTGCAAAATAGCACAATTATGATATGGCAAGCAGTTCAGCATTGGTAAGATCATATTGCTGACCCCTGGTATGAAAAATGTGCAGAAAATTGTTTTTGTTCTTTTTAATATAGAAGATATCCTGCTTTCCAATTATTACTGTTTTTTTCTGTGTTTCTTCCTCCTGCTTTGATCAGCTGAAAAAAATCTATTAATAAAATCTATAAACGAAAACTCTTTACATCAACATGGGAATAAGCCCCTATAAATAGATGTTTTGCATTTCTTAGAGCTGTTTCTACTGTTAACTTGTTTTATAAAGGTTTTTTGAAATTTCAGACAAGAATAGGAGAAGAATTTAGATGAATGTTAAATTCAAAAAGATGCCCTTCCAAATGTCTGATTTAAACATAGATTAAGACAGGATAAGCATTTAAAGAGATACAAGACAACAGAACACTATCCTGTGATATTTTAGATTAATAATATGTTTCTGCTACATAGTTATTGCATTTTACATGTCTGTAGATAATATTTTGCAAGTTTTGAGCACGTCGTTGCTTTCTCTGATAGCAAACAGTTTGTGGATTTGACTTGTTGCGTGCAAATGGGCAATCCTACGTCTGTGATGTCAATGGCTTCAGTTTTGTGAAGAATTCTATGAAGTATTATGATGATTGCGCTAAAATCCTTGGGTAAGTGTTTAAAGAACTTGAGTGGGTTTGAGACACTATTATTGACCCATAAGGATCCTTGGTTTGACTTGAGTTCCAGATTTCTCCATTTCCCATGTTTGTCATTTTTGTGCTATAAAATCTCAATTAATAAAAAAAATAATTTTCTAGTGATGCTTTGCGGGAACAATATTGGATAAAATCTCAGGAGGTCAACTTTTAAAAGAGTTATTAAGATGTGCTTACTTTGTGCAAACAAGTATATAATATATATATATATATATATATATATATATATATATATATATATATATATATATATATATAAATAAAAATGTGACAATTGGACATTTTAGAAGTCTAACTTTGAAAGTGATTTTTGTAGAATAAGCAACTTCCATAGCTTATAGCTTTTGACTTCCTGACAGCCTTAATAAATATGTCCTCACATAATCATTTTTAACCAGAAGTCTTAATTTGTCGAATGATAATGATTGGAAATTCTCAAAATTGTTCAGAGGAGTTTCGTTACTGAGGTGTAAAAAAGCTAATATATTTAATTATTAAAATTGTAGTTAGATATTATTGCTACAAATTATTTATTTCATGGCATGTAAATATTATTTAGATAAATTAAAACATTTTAATTCAAGAAATCATTTTCTTTTCCTCTTTCAGAAATATGGTTATGAGAGAACTTGCTCCACAATTTCAGATCCCTTGGTCTATACCTTTGGAAGCAGAAGATATTCCTATTGTGCCAACCACCTCAGGAACAATGTAAGAAGAAAATATTTGCATAAAATTGCACCAAGATTTTTTTTCTTATCCATGTTAGGTTCTGTAAATATACATATTCCATAGATAATAACTTGTCAGGCTCAAGAAACCAAGAACAACACAGGGATCTGCTCAGAGTAGTTTCTTTATTATTGCTCACCAATAACCAGGAATTTGGAAAGACTGAAGCGCAATCTGCATAACTATTAGATAAACCTTGTGAAAGGTTAAGGAGGATCCTCTTCCTGCGTGCCAGAGATTCCAGGCTGACTTGCCTCTTTGTTCCTTGGGAAAGATCCCTTCCTCATACACCACATTCCACCACATAGCTATAGCAGAACAGCTGAGCCTATCAAGTGGAAAGCTAGGTATCTCCAGTCCTCCTCCCCAAGTAGGCCTGTGGACTTCACATTATGGTTAAACCTTTTGCTTTAGGTTATGGATTTGTAATTGTCTCACAACCTATACCCAGGGGTGTCAAACTTGCGGCCCATGGGCCGGATGCGTTACATGCTGGCCCTGCCCACACCCGGTTTAGCGAAGGGGAAAAAAGTCACGATATGTCACGTGACGACGCGAGTTTGACATCTCTGACCTATATTGTGTTTTTGGCAACTATATCTTAAAAATGGCAAAAAAATAAATGATGTTGATAATGTAAACTGCCCCTGTGTGACGTACAGTCATGAGGCTAGATGGTGCAATCTTTCATTTTGTTCCCTCTGTAGAAAATAAACTATTCTTACAGGAGATAAAATGAAATTTTACTGGAAAAAGAAAAACTGTTGTGTTCAGAATCTAGAGCGTAAAATTCTAAGCAAAAATAATACTTTCTAATGATAAAGTCATGAATGCAGTCTGAAATACAGTTAATCCTTGGCTTACAATTGGTTGCTTATTGACCTTTGGAAGTTGCAATGGATCCTACAAAAGGTACTTAAAATCCTGATTTGAAGTTTCACCCCTTGTGGTCATGGGATCACATTTTGGGCGCTTAGTAATTAGCCCACATTCACACCCATCTGCAGTATTCCATGGTCACATGATTGTATTTTATGATTGATTGTATTGATTTTATTTATGCATGCATGCATACATGCCAGGGACTTCCAGTTTCCAGCAAAAAAAAACCCATTGTGGGCAATGGGTTTGTTTAACAATCTTGTTTGTGTAACAACTACCACAAAAAAAGATAAAATTGGACATATGACAACCTGCATGACATGACCATAATTCCAGAGTCAATTATGGCCATAAGTTGAAGACTACCTACACACAATACACAGTATGAGAGGAAACTTTAGTAAAACACAGCAAAACAAAGATTACATTTAACAATGTTCTTAATCATTTTACATATCATTTCAAAAATAATAGTTACTCATATTCCCCAAAGCTCAAGGCTGCTGAAGAAAAAGACAACATCCAAATATTTCCCCTATTATTTGTGGTCTTTCAGCTTTTGCTCTCTTTGTTAAAAAGGCTCTAAATTTTACTATCTCTGGGTAAGAGATAATCCATCTTCATACATGACCAAAAGCAATGCTTCACTCAGATTGAATGTTTACTATCTAACAGAGGGGTCACCCCCTGCAGTATTATGAACACAGACTTCTATTCACAAAAGTAATATTTTATGTTCAAAATCAAATGTTGGTACACTTGCAACAATTAAGAGTTTCTAACTTTCTTGAGTTCAGTGAAAATATTTCGAATGGAGTTTAGATCTCCAAACAAATGCATTTAAATTTGGGCCTCTACCCACTGCCCAGTGCCGTATTGAGTTCTTCCCCAATTCCCAAGCTTAACTTGTTGAAGGTAACCTTAACTTAAACCTGAGCGTTGTTCATTTCATAAATTCATAGAGTTGGAAGACGACATTTAAGTTTTTCGTCCTATCCCCTGCTCAGTTTGGGAATCCAAAATAAAGCATCTACAGTATGATACTTGTAGCTTCTGCTTATTGTATATAGTATAGTACTATATAGCATATAGTAAAAGCAAGCCCATCATTTTTCTGGATCATTATTCCAAAATGGTTGTTGTTTTATGGAACAAGTTGCCATTGACTATTTATTCCAATTTAAGAAGATGCTTACTAAGTCTTTTTAGACTTTGTGTATTGGTGTCTTCCATAGTTCTGTATATATTTTGCTTATCACTAAATCAGATTGTTTAATTTCAGTAATAAAATACAGCTAATCACATTCCTAATCACTTGCAGGATGGAGCTTAGGTGTGTCATTGCTGTAATACGGCATGGAGATCGGACACCGAAGCAAAAAATGAAAATGGAAGTTAAACACCAAAAGTAAGTATCTGGTGATAAAAAGAAATAGTGAAATATTTAAGTTGAATACTTTTTTGTAATTTAGTATTAAGGTTTGAACTAAGAGGCAATATACAACAAGTGTCTTCTTCCACATATGTTGGGACTGTTACTTCTGCTTGCTGACTTGGAATCCTAGGGATTATACTTTAATCATAACTGAGGGACCTCACATTGGGAAAATCCCCCTAGGTATTTATTTCTAAATTTGATGAAATTCTTATGTGAAATGTGTGGTCTAAGGCTGCTAGAGAAGCTGATGGCATGAATAGAAGTGTCCTGGGGGGATGGACTTCCTGATTTGTGACATGATTGAGACTCTTTAATCCAGAGATGGGCCAGTGAATTGGGGGAGAAGGAGGGATCTGGGGTGTGTGTGTTAAGGGTAGGCTAGAAGATGTTTATGGTAATGGATGAGGAAGGCATAGTGGGAGGGGGCTTACTTGGGAAACATAGCCCTGATGCTTCTTACAGGTGTTACATTATCACACACTGTTTGACCCCATTTTCTGATCAACAGGCCTTCAGGGGTCGTGACTTGGTTGCTGCTTCTGAATCAGACTTCAGTCTGCAGTAAGGCCTCCTTCACCAGTGATCTATCACAAATAAGAGGGGTGACGTGGTGTTTAATATTAGAACCTGTATGGGATCTGAGGGAGATGTTCCTTTCTTGAAGATGCACCCACACAGATTTTACTTTGTGCCACCAGTCAAGAACCAAGGACAGAAGGTGGAGGAGGGGCTATGGTTATCCAAGATTGGTGGCATTCATAAATTATTGAATGCAAGGCCCTGCTTATTGGGTTCTAGGGATCATTAGGGATTGTTAATATTAATCTTCCTACCTTACCTGCTTGATTTAAATTTAAAAAAAAAAACTCGGGATGGAGTGTGAGGTAGCATGGTAGTTCATGTTCACTGTGATAGCTTTAGGGATGATACAAGTCATCAAGGACCCAATTCATGGCAATGGTCACACATCTGTGATTTTCTTGCTAAAGCAGTAGCAACATGAACTGGAGTTGGGGGAGACTTTTATTGCTCTTCTGTCATGGTCAGATTGCTCCTTTTAACATCTACATGAAACTACTGGTTAAGGTCATCTGATGGTATGGGCTGAGGATATCATCAGTTATACAGTATATGTATCATATCATATCATTTATCTCTACCTATGGATGACCCAACAATACCCTGGAGATTCTGACTCCATGTTTGGAAACTATGTGGTCTGGATGAGGAAGGACAAGCTTCAACTCAACCCAGCGCACTGAGTGGTTCTGGTTTTAAAACCTCCAAGATATAAGGTTTTCCATCTTTAGTTCTGGAGGGTATTGCAGTACCCTCAAACAGATGCAATGCAGTTTGGATGTCTTTCTGGTCAGTGTTTCCTGTTTGAGGAATAGGTGGCAACTGCGGACAGGAGAGCTTTTGCCCAGCTTTCTGTTATGCACAACCTGTAACCATTATTGGACTGAAATGTTTTGCTCACAGTCATGCATACCATAGTTGTCTCCCAAATAGACTATTGCAAAGCACTTTACATTGAGCTGCTCTTGAAGAGCACCTGGAAACTGTGGGTTCATAATGCAGTGTGGGCAATTATGTGTCGGATCCAATCTGGATGACTCACCATGGACTCCAGCAAGAGTCCAAAAGCTCGGAAGACAAAACCTCTGGTCCCGTTGACTGATCCAGATTGAATCCTGCCACATTATCCTGGGACATATATATTCATCTTCATTTATGTGTGCTCCTTGACTGGTACATTTCTGTTCTATGAGTTGCATTGGTTGCCATTGTGCTTCTGGGTTCAGATAAGGGTGGTGGTACTTAGATCATAGCATGGGATAGGTTATTTGGGGGACCACCTCTCACCAACTGTGTTTACCTTTCCTATCAAATCTGGTGGAAGAGGCATGCTGTGACTCCATTTTAAAGTGTTACATCTGGTGGGACCCAGAGAGACACTCTTTTCTGTGGTGGCTCACACACTTTGGCATATCATCCCCCAGATTTGCATAGATTAGCTCTAAGCCTGTTTACTTTTTATAAGTCTTGAACAGTTGGCTATGTCATTGGGATTGGGGGTCAGAATGTGGTACAGCCTGTGGGATGGTTTTACCCATGGATTATGTGCTTATTATGTTGCAACGCTGTTTTTAATTATTGCTAAAAGTCATCATGATGAGATGGACTGCCATATGGAAGGAAGGAAGGAAGGGTTTTTTTTAAAAAAAATTGAACTTTTCTTTAAAAATTTATAAATATAAAGCTCACTGAATTTTCAGGTAATCCTAATTCTGGTATGAGACAGTATTCAGCAAATATCTTTTTAAAAAAATGAAACAGATACCAGTTCTATGAGTCAATTCATGGGAAGTTGATAGTTGTGCCATTATCACTAGCTAATGCTAGAATGTGTATCTGATTATATGGTGAAATAATTTAATCATTCTGTTTCTTTTAAAGGTTTTTTGATCTTTTTGAAAAATGCAATGGATATAAGTCTGGGAAGTTAAAGCTGAAGAAGCCTAGGCAGCTACAGGTAAGGTTTCTTTTCTTTTTTTTTCTTTTTAAAAAAATATTTTCTAGACACTTGTATAATTATCCATTTTCATGAACTGCTTGTATTACCGCTGTTTTTTAGGAAGTACTTGATATTGCAAGACAGCTCTTAATAGAGCTAGGACAGAATAATGACTCTGAAATTGAAGAAAACAAATCTAAACTTGAACAGTTAAAGACTGTATTGGAGATGTAAGTATTTTATTTCAAGTTTTTTGATGTAATAAAAACACATTTTAAGACGACTATGTAAAGATCACCTTCATCCGTAATTTTTTGGAGTATAAGACACACTTCCCCTCCCCCCCAAAAGAGGGTAGAAATGTTGGTGTGTCTTATACACTGAAAACAGCTATTTTTGGCCTACAGAAGCTCCACTCCCCTTGTCCCATTTTTACGAAAAACAGCCCCATTTTTTTGAAAAACAGGCCCATTTTTGCAAAAAACAGGGTGCGCAGAGGGTTTGGGAGGCCTAGAGAATGCTCCTGGGGGCCGGGGAGAGCAAAAAACTTTTTTTTTCTTACTTATCTCTTTGAAATCTTGGTGTGTCTTATACACCAGTGCGTCTTATAGTCTGAAAAATACGGTAGTTCAAGTTACCTTGTTAGATCAGTTGCTAATTTAAACCTAATTCTGACTGTTGCTTTATTTTTCTGAAAGGAAGTTGGTTGTATTAGATTCACTGAGACGATGATAAAGAAAGCAGATTTTTTTTTTCATTCTAGTGTTCCTTTAAAGCAGGGCTCCCCACCTCCAGGCTGTGGCCTATTCAGAACTGGGCCAGGTGAGAGGCAAACCGGCATACATGTGTGCACTCACACAAGTGGCAGGATGGTGCATGTGCGCAGTTTAGTTCCACTTGCGCAAGCACAACAGTGTGAGCACATGTGTGTGTGCTGGCCCTCCGCTTGTGCGGCCCAGTTGCTCTTTCCTTTGCTCATCCGGGCCGCCAGGCTGCAATTGGGGACCACTGCTTTAAAGGATCAGGGTCAACCTCTTAATTTCATTTCATGGTAGCCTTCCTTTTGGAGTAATCATGATATTTTCAATGTCAGGTTCCAAGTAATGCTTCCTTCATAAATTGAACTCTGAGGCATTCCTTTTTCTCAAAGTACAAATTTATTTAGATACAGTACATCATATTGGCACTAACTGGTGAAAAGCCAGTACTAACATTCCCGGGCTTTTCATTTCAGTATATGTTTTCAGTTTCTCAAGTTTCCAAAACATTGGTCACATTGTCCAACCAAGATGGGAGCTGATTGCTCAGTGACATCTTTCCTCCTTCTCCTCCGGCCAGCCAGACGGTGGAATGTGGCTGACTCATCAGTTAGGAATGATGTTTTGCCTGAACGTTCCATCCCCCTCCAGTTCCAAGCTGTGTCAAGCTGAATTCACACTAGGATGTCCAAGGATACAAACAATCCCACACCCCAATCAATTAGGGCTTGACAGTCAAAATTGGGGCTCCCATTTCTGTTTTGAGCAAAATATAAAAGCAAAGTTAAAAACTTGTTTGGATTTTCAGAGTGGGATATATTTAACAAGAAAGTGAGATAGGTGATGGAATATGTGTTTCAGAATGTGCAAGAGGTCAGGACCTCTTTAGAACAATCACGCCTTTTTTGCAGACACTCACGCCTTTTCTGTGAGCAGAAAAACAGGAGGTCATTTATTAAAGTAGCCATCTTTAGTATGATTCTTTAAAGCAATTGCATCTGTTTCAAGCTTGTCTGGAAGCCTGCAGAAATATATGGTTACTTTAAAGAAGTCCTGCACTCTTCCTTCCCCATTTTAATTTGAGATTTCTGCTGAATCAGACAACAGCAATACTTTCTAAGCCATATTATACAGGTACTCCTCGACTTACAGCCATCTGTTTAGTGACTGTTTGAAGTTACACTGAAAAAAATGACTTATGGCCGTTTTTCACATTTAGGACTATTGCAGCATCCCCATGGCCATGTGATCAACATTCAGATGCTTGGTAACTTGTTCATATGGTTGCAGTGTCCAGGGTCATATGTTCCCCTTTTGCGACCTTCTGATAAGCAAAGTCAATGGGGAAGACAGATTTACTTAACAGCCGTGTTACTAATTTGACAACTGCAGTGATTCACTTAACAGTTGTGGAAAGAAAGGTTGTAAAATGGGGCAAAATTTGTCTCATGTAGCAACAGAAATTTGGGGCTCAATTACGGTCATAACACGAGGACTACCTGTATACATATACTTTACACTCATTAATTAAACTTTTTCTGCATGCATGAAATCTTTTTCTATGAGGCCAGTTTATTTCAATTATGTTAATTATTATTACATTAGTAAAGGATGGACAGAAAACTAGATAAGATAATACGTTTTATTGCTCTTCTTGATCTCTGCTAATTATATAAGACAATTAGCCCACAGATAAGGAAGAATTTTAGTTGCCAAAATGCATCTAAAAAAATCAGGTTTAGTTTATCACAGATAGATTTTTCCATGAGTATATATGATAAAGTACAGACGAAATAAAACATGGTTAAAAAAATACAGTTGTCTTATCTGTGGGTGGCACATTTTTGTTGGTGTTTTGGTTAAAAATTTGAACAGTAAACATGGTTGCTTTCTCTCCATATAGTAAAATATAGTTAAAATCCATCGGTTCTTCGTTATAGCTGTATTGCAATATCCTAAATTATCAGTTCATCTGATCTGTTGTATTTCCTTTACCAGTATTGTGTGATCTATAATATTTTCACTGCTGCTTGTAGGTATGGACATTTTTCTGGCATAAATCGAAAAGTCCAGCTGACGTATCTTCCTCATGGTTGTCCTAAAACATCTAGTGAAGAAGAAGGTATTTTGGTTATTTTTAGGAACTAATTTGCATTAATTAGTTTATTTATTTAATCCTAGGAATGCAGTTATGCCTTTAGAGTCTTGTGAAAGGTCAACAGGGTTAGGGCCAATCTGATTATTCTTGAATTGATCAATAGGTATATTGAATTGATTAATATCAAAACATTAATTCAGTTTATAATATTTTCTTCATCTTGGTTAGAAGCCAAAAAGCAACTTTATAATCAAAATCTAATATAATCAAACTGCAATTCTAAATAAATATATAGGAAATAAGATCATTGAAGATCTATAAACATATTTCTGAGTAGCTCTGTATAGGATTTTCAGTATTGCTTTTTACTTATTTCTGCATGCATCAGATAACATCCCTTCATTCCTTTAATTCAGAATAATTTTCCATATAGCATAAAGTACTGCTGTGTCAAAATCAAATTCAGTTCATTACAGCATACAGAATTAATATCAATATTCTTTGGATTATCCCTGTAGAAAAGTAACATTGGTTTCACCTTACCTTTTGAACATAAGTAAAAAAAAAAATCTTTTACTTGCCTTGTATGTATTTAGATAACCGCAAACAAGAGCCATCTCTACTCTTAGTTCTCAAATGGGGAGGAGAATTGACACCTGCAGGTAGAGTTCAGGCAGAGGAACTAGGAAGAGCTTTCCGATGTATGTATCCAGGTGGACAAGGTATCTTGTTTTTTTTGTGTGTGTTTTTTTAATGGCTGGAAGCCATATCTATGAAAAGAGAAGATCTAAGGAAGCAAACGAGAAACTTCACTCTTTTGCTTTGATAGGTGACTATGCAGGATTTCCAGGATGTGGTCTACTTAGATTGCATAGTACCTATCGGCATGATCTCAAAATCTATGCATCTGATGAAGGAAGAGTTCAAATGACAGCGGCAGCTTTTGCAAAGGTAGTATAACGTCAACAAAAAATATGAAATGTGTATAGGTTACTTGCAGGAAGAGTTCAGTTCCTTTGCATTTTTATATTTATACATAGAAAAGATAACTTCTTCCATTCTTTCAATGCAAAATGGACTACTTCATCAGTCCTTAATCAGCATCAACATTTTTCAGCCAATTTGCATGAAATGTATAAATTGCTACTTTATTGAGTAGAAAAATATATCTTAGTATGCATAAGGAATTGCATGCAATATAATACAAAAATAGATCTGAAAAATAAAAATTGCATGCATGTATTTCTCTGAGCCTAGTTAACATAGCAATTAGATAGCAATTCTATCAAGATTTTTTAATTTGATTTATAGAACGTCTTTATTAGAAATATATTTTGAATTGAAATTAGATAATGAGTTGTAGATATTCTCAACCAGTCTTTCCGAAACTTGGAACCCACCAGACTGAAATTTTAATTCACACAAAATCCTTTGCACAAACTTCACAATGGATCACGTAACATGGCATATCCATTTCTAGTTAATATAGTGTGTGTGTGTGTGTGTGATTTTCCTTTTCCTACTTTGTCCACAAGAACCACCTTGTAAGGTGAATTGAGTTGAGAGAGTGTAATTGACTCAGTCACCCAGCCAATTTCCATGCTTAAGGGAGTACTAAAAGTCATTCTGTCCCAGTTTTTATTCCAGCATCTTAGCCACTAATTAAACTGGCTCTCCTGAACTAATTCATTTTAAAAATTTTCAGTCTGTTTTGTCCTATTCATATATGCAAATTAATACTTGAACATCCAATCACCAAATTCAAAAAATGCCTTTCGATCAAAATGAAGTGATTTAGAAATGATAGTGAAAATCTCAGTGGCTGTTCATTCAACATATTATGTCTATTAATTTGTGTTACAATTGGCTGAATTCATACTTCATGGCAAGCTACAAACCTTATTTTACAAACCACAATGGCTAAATTCATGCTATATGTTACCTCCAAACTTGACAATCTTATTGTTTAGCACAACGTGTATATAATGAGTGTGGCAGATTGTTGAACAGAATTGCGATTGATTGTTTTTGTTTCTGTTTTGCTTAATGCTGCTTTTATTGTGTAACAGTTTGTAAGTTTGAATAGTCTTCAGCAGTTTGAAATGCTTGGAATATTGCCCCTCATTTTGGTAATCAGATCCCAAAGCCAAATTAAACAGTTGAAAATGGTGCCCAGAAACAAAATTGATACGGAGCTGAAGAAAATGGTTCTATGACAAAACATAATTTTTATAGCGTTTTAACTTATTAAAAAGATAAAAAAAGAAGTTGTAGGGGAACCTGAAACAAAACATAGTGTAGAAAAACTGAACAGGATTCTCTCTCCCTCCCTCCCTCCCTTTCTCTCTCTCTCTATTATAATACAAGCTTAGAATCATCACATAAAAAGAAGAGATGATAAATCCATAATGGATTAAAACAGTATTTCCTCAATGCAAATATAAATATGATATTTGGTATCGTGTTGTAATGGACTTGAATTTGGGCAGTTTTAGAATTATTTATTTTATTTGTGTGTAAGTTGTAATGCAGTTCTTCTGTCAAATTCATAGTGGGTAAGACTTATTTATAGAATTTATATATTCTGTTTAGTTTAAGATTTCTATTCAGTAACTTTATTTTCCCCAGGGTCTATTGGCATTGGAAGGGGAACTCACACCTATACTTGTGCAGATGGTCAAAAGTGCTAATATGAATGGTCTATTGGACAGTGACAGTGACTCTCTTAGCAGCTGCCAACATCGTGTGAAGGCACGCCTTAATGAAATTCTCCAAAGAGATAGAGACTTTACTTCTGAGGACTATGAAAAGGTTAGAAAATACTCTATAGATAAATTGAAATTGTGAAAGACTACAGGAAAGGTTGCACAAGGCTATTTAGAGGAATATGTCAGGCATCTGTTGGACAAAGTTCCTTGAATCCACTCCCAATTGGACACCAGCCTTTATACGGGCCGTGTGGAGTGTCTAGGTGCAGTCTTCCTGTGTTATCTGATGGGAGTGTGAACCTGTTGGGCCTTATGAAATGGACAGATTTTTCAGTGTGAGTATTGCTGCCTGTATATTAGATTCATGTCCCCAGGTTGCCTGCATCCTAAGAGGTGACATTTAACCAAGTCTTGGCTGTGGTGAATTCTTCTTAAAGAAATGCTGCTTCACCCACCTAACAAGCCATCCATTAGACCCAATCATACTAGACAATTTTTGTTCAGTCTCCAGCCTTACATGTTTAGAGAAGATCATTGAACAACAGCTTCAGAGAACCTTGGAAGAAGAGTATTATCCAGATCTCTTCCAGTTAAGTTTTAGACTTGGGTATGGAATTAAAACAGCACTGTTGTCACGTTTGGATGACTTCTGCATTCATTCTTGGACCTCTTGGTAGCCTTTGATACCATCAACTATGGTATGCTTTTGAATCCATATTTCTGAAATCTGATTGCTGATTAGGTTTAACATTTTGTTTACATGGATGCTTTATATAGTTTCATGTCTTTTTTATATTGCATTTTGTTAACGTTTGTGGCTGTTTGTAAGTTGTAAGACATCCAGAGTCATGTACTTGAGATGTGTGGCTGTGTAAATGGAAGAAGGGAGGGAGGGAAAAAAGAAATACAAACTCCCCTCAGGAAGAAGGAGAAACACCACCACCACCACCCATCCCCTGGAGACAGTCCAGAAGGGTACTGTGGTTGATCATATGGAAAGCTGTTGAGACATCAGGAAACTAAAAAGGTTGTACGTCCAAAGATCATTTACTAATACGAGGAATACAAATTTCATGATGTGCCTTAGTCTAAAGCTTATTTGTCTGGTCAAAATGGCCTTCTGGAGTTCTTAAATAATATATTTTAATACGTAGCTGTAGTTACATGATTTGAAATATTAAATAGGAGTGTTAATGGATAATAAGGCAAAGATGGACATCAGTTAAATCAGATATTGTCAACTAGAACTACCCTGTTTCCCCCAAAATAAGACATCCCCTGATAATAAGCCCAACTGGGCTTTTGAGCGCATGGCAATAAGCCCAAGTGCTTATTTCAGGGTTCAAAAAAATATAAGACAGGGTCTTATTTTTGGGGAAACACAGTAATAAACAATTGTTGGATATAGTAATTATTTCAAATTAGTATTTCTTTTAGCCAAGAATTTTTAGAGTAGTATATAGGTAGTCCTCGACTTATGACCATAGTTGAGCCCAAAATTTCTGTTGCTAAGCGAGACATTTGTTAAGTGAGTGTTACTCCAGTTTACGTCTTTTCATGCTACAGTTGTTAAGTAAATCACTGAAGCTGTTAAGTTACCATCATGGTTGTGAAGTGAATATAGCTTCCACATTGCCTTTGCTTATCAGAAGGTTGCAAAAGAGGATTACATCAGCCCAGAACACTGCAATCGTCCTAAATATGAGGCAGTTGCCAAGTGTTTGAATTTTGATCACAAGACCATGGGGCTGCTGCAAAGGTCATAAGTGTGAAAAATGGTCATAAGCCACTTTTTCAGTGCCATTGTAACTTTGAACGGTCACTATATGAGCTGTTGTAAGTCAAGGACTACCTGTGTTTAAAAGATAATAAGTCAAAACAAAAATTATAAATTTTTCTCATTTAGGATAGCACACTTAAAAATACATATTTTTCAGGGATTAGATATCAGATGCTATACATGTAGACTATAAGTATTATAGCTTACATATTTCTTTTTGGTCTGGTACTACAGCTGACACCATCTGGCAGCATATCTCTGATAAAATCAATGCAAGTGATAAAAAATCCTATTAAGACATGTGATAAGGTATATTCCTTAATCCAGAGTTTGACATCTCAAATCAAACAACGAATGGAAGATCCCAAGTTTGCAGGTAAATAGTTTGCTTGATCAGGCTGGATTGATAATATTAAATTGCGCATATTTATTTTATAATTAACTGTTAGGACAATCTTTTTATTAATTAAGGAACAACTTTCAGAATAAAAAATTGTAATAGTTTGCCCAATAACTGTTAGCTACTCTAATATATTAATAGCAAATTAATTTCACTGATGTAGATTGCTATGTAAGTAAAATAGCAATCACCCTTGCACAGGAAAGAAGATAGCAATAGGCTTAGTTAAGTACCAAAATTGGAGACCATTTCAGTGTGTGCGTGTGTAAAAGAAAACAAAAATAAAACAAAACCAAGCTGTAAGCAAAGCTGGCTGCTCTGAAGCTTAAGGAATGGGTGAATATATTTCTTTAATGTCTATAGTAACGTCCCTTCATTTTACTTTAATTAATTCTCATTGTTACTTTTTAATAATTGTGCAACTAGATATTCAACTTTATCACAGTGAAACATTGGAACTAATGCTGCGTAGGTGGGCCAAGCTTGAAAAAGACTTTAAAACAAAGAATGGAAAATATGATATAAGTAAAATCCCAGACATCTATGACTGCATAAAATACGATGTTCAGCATAATGTCTCTTTAAAGCTAGAAAATACAATGGAATTATACAGACTGTCAAAGGCGTTGGCTGATATTGTGATCCCTCAGGTATGTACATTGCCGCTTACATAGTACTCTCATTATAATAAAATGGCTATGTTATCCAGTCATTAGAAATGACTAAATTTACTGTCTCAGATCTGCATTTGTAGTTCATAAAGCAGTTTTTATGAACTATCGCAAACTGAAGAGCAGTACCTCTTTACCTTATTCAATTGAGGAGTCTGATATTTATATACACGACACATGTCGAAAATAAGGTGAAGATCTTGTGGGTCTTTTGAATACAGATGGATCATCATTTGGAATACAACACGCCAGATATCACAGTTGTCGACAATGTACTATCTATTGATATCGCTGTACCAGGAGACGCCAGAGTCGAAGAAAAAGAACTGGAAAAAAATCACAAAATATTACGACCTGGCGATCGAAACAATATGATTATGGATGAAACATGTAACAATGATACCCACTGTCATCGGGGCACTTGGTACCATGGCCAAGGATTTTGCAAAATACATCAAGAAGTTTCAGCTTCCTGCTGTAGCGCCAGCAGAGCTGCAAAAGACTGCAATACTCGGAACAATATACATTTTAAGAAGATACTTGGTTGATACCTAGAATGCTGGCAGCAACCCGTATCAACCATCAGAGCCAGTCAGCGATATTCGTGATACATTTTTAAATGTTCAGTTGACTGAGTTTCATGTTTAATGAATAAAAGTTTATAATAGTAAAAGAAGAGGAAGAGGAAGAAGAGGAATATAAATTTGTTGTTATAAACAAAATAACAATACAAAATAAAATAATATTTGTGGAACAATATAACTGCAATATATTTGTACCTTAGCAGATAGGCAATATTATAATCCCCCCCCCCCATGGTGTTTTTGCATCAGGAAGCCAATGTGACCAAAATTGAGACTCATATCGGGACAGGTATCCTCTCATTTTGTCTAAAGCTCTTCCCCACCTCTCATGGGTTTGCCCCTCCCTATTTTAATCAATTATTTTGTTTTAATTGTTTAAGAATTGAAGTGGAACACTTTTATCACCTCATGATACTGGTATGATGATGATGGAACATAAACGATCCCCTGTAATATTCTAAGCAAAAAAATGGCATGTTTTTAGCCATAATGTCTGCAAAAAATGAGCTTGTCTCCACAACATCTTTATTACAGAGATTATTACATATCTCAGCTGCATCCAATGGTGATTTAAAGCCTTATTGTAGTATAGAGGTAAAGAGGAAATAACTGATTCTCCCTCCAGCGAATATTTTATCCTTTACCTTTTGTTCCTGCAATAAAATAAGGCTTTAAAAATATATCTAGTGAATCCAGTGGATGCATTTTCTGGAGGAATCTGTATTTAAAAATGTGCTTGGGGCTGCTTGTTCATATCAAGTGGCCTCACCTGTTTTGATATATGGTCCTACTAAGTAACATATGGCCCTGCTCAAAGCTATGTGGACTCAGGTTGAAACAAGTTTTTTACTGCTGCTGTCATTGCTTAGGCCCCATTCTGTGTTATGGGTAGGTTAATCTTAGGAGTTCGTGTCTATATCATTGCTCTCTGAGTTGACATGCCTTCCTGTCTTCAGGAAAAATAGCATTTTATAACTTAACAAAGAATTGCAGTGTTTTTGTTTTGGGTTGTTTTTTTTTTTAGTCCAGAGGCAGATCCAGCAGCAGGACAAGGATCAGAGGCTCATACCTATGACCATTACTACTGTGACAGTTAAATTACCTCATTAAGAGCTTAGGTAGAAATAGGTACTTATCTAACAAATTGAGTTACAGATTGAGAGGGAATTTTCAAGAGTATCCAAGTTTATTTTCACATTTTTCTTCACTTAAGGAATATGGTATTACTGAGGCTGAAAAATTAGAGATTGCTAAAGGTTACTGTAATCCACTACTGAGGAAAATCCGGTCTGATCTTCAGAGAACTCAGGATGATGATACTGTTAACAAACTCCATCCTTTGTAAGTTTTTTAAACCATTTTTTCAACATTATTAAAGCCCTTATATAACAATAAATTTAGCTAAATATTTAGTTAAAATGATAGCCTCCAGTCCTTCTGTGAAGTCTATATAATTTTAGCATTAAAAAAACCTATGGTCTTTATCTATATATGATCACAAACATGGTAAATTGAGGCACTTGTACTTAATTTCTGTTATTTTCAAAGGTAATTATATTTTAGTATCTCACATGTCACACAGTTTAGCTTCTAGGCAAAGGTTCTGGTAAGATTCTTATTTTTGATCAAGGAGGCACAGATTATCAAATACAAACAACAACATATTCTGCAGTTTAAAACAAGGGTTCAACTTCAGATAATTCAGAGCGTGAAGTTTATTTTTTATTAAACATAAATGTAGCACTGATTAAGATTCCAGAGTTCTTTCAATTTGAGACAATTCAGAGCTTGAAGTTTATTTTTTATTAAACATAAATGTAGCACTGATTAAGATTCCAGAGTTCCTTCAATTTGAGATTTAGGTCTAAAATAAGTATGGATTCATAAAGGCTGTATAAAATTTAAGCACAAAAACAAAAATATATTGTTTTATGCCTAAATTAATTAATCATGAATAGGAGAAAATTAATACAGAAGCTTAAACGGTGTGCCTAATTCATTATTATTAGTAGAAAACTGTGAAAATGTTAGTTAATGTTTAGATTTTAGATCTAGAAATTTTAAATTTTTAGGTTTGTTGAATAGTATATGCAATGTATGATTCCCTTTACTCACATATGCAATTTTATTTTTAGGTATTCTAGTGGGGTTATGTCTCCTGAACGTCACGTGCGAACTAGGCTGTATTTCACCAGTGAGAGTCATGTCCATTCATTGCTTTCAACTCTTCGCTATGGTTCTTTATGCGATGTAAGGGTTTCAATGGCATTCCTTTTCAGAATCACCAAAGATAAGAGGATTTATTTATTTATTTATTTATTTATTTATTTATTTATTTATTTATTTATTTATTTATTTATTTATTTATTTATTTATTGTTTAAATTTATATACCGCCCTTCTCCCGAAGGACTCAAGGTGGTGAACAGCCAAAGATAAAAATACATAGAATACAAAATTTAAAAATAGTTTAAAACAAATTAAAAAGATACATTTAATAACCAACTCAATACACTATTTATTCAGTAATAATTTTTCTTTCACAAATAACCTGAAAGATTCTCTAAAGAGTCATCATAGTTGACTTCTAATTGTTTCAGTAATGGAAACATTGACTGATTACTTTGCAAAAATCGTGTTACCTTTTTCTGATTTCATTGTGCTCTAAAACATATGAAAATACTAGTTAATATATAAAACTAAACTAAGGCTTAAAGGCATGTTTTGTTGAACAAGTTTCATAGTCTGGTGTGCATGTTAATGGATTTGCTAATAAGTTAAAAGTTATATGCAAAAAATAAATGCTTTAGGATTAATTTCTGGCTAGTAATGTGTCTTTATTTTTCTGATGTTTTACTTGTCATCACTTGATAAGTTAATGTATAACACTGAATTATAAAATATATCAACTGAAGATACATTCAGAGCACCTATATTGTAAATACATTTAAGATTGCAACTTACAATTAGTTTAAATATTAGGGTATAAAGGGGGATCAGCACACAGACAATACTAAACAAGTGGTATTTACATTTTTCATCTAAGGCATCAAAAGATGAACAGTGGAAGAGAGCTATGGATTATCTTAATGTTGTTAGTGAACTCAATTACATGACCCAAATAGTTATCATGCTGTATGAAGATCCAAATAAGGTAAGGAAACAATAAACAATAATTTAAGAGAAAATCCAATTACATATAGTCAGAATATGACCTGACTTATCCATTTATTTAGGAGGTCTCATCAGAAGAACGCTTCCATGTAGAGTTACATTTTAGTCCAGGAGCTAAAGGCTGTGAAGAAGATAAAAACTTACCATCAGGTTTTGGATACAGACCTGCTTCACGGGAGGTAAATGCTCCTAGAAATGTTTTGCATATGAAACTTAAAGGGCACTTTTCATGTTATTTAACAGCATTTGGTTGATTAACTAAAAATTTCTAGTTTTTGGTTTAAATTTAGAAACTTCCCAAATAATTTGGAGATGTATTTAACTACTTTTAAGTCAGACAGTATTACACTTTTTCCATGTAATTATATAAAATAAAAGCCAGTCTATTAAGTGATAATTAGCAAGGATTTGCATTACAAATTGAATTAGAGTGCTATTATAACAGAATTGATACTTTTGTTATTAGGTATGTTTGATTTAGTGTACTTTTCAATATGGAGAAGGCATAATAGAACTTGCTTAACAACTGTCATGGTTACTGAGCATTAGAAGTTATAATGGCACTGAAAAAGTAATTTCCTGACTGTTTTCGCATTTACAAAGTCCCCACAGTAAAGTGATTGAGATTTGGGCACTTTGTAACTGGTGGGCATTTACTGTCACAGTATCCTGAGGTCATGTGATTTCCATTTGTGTGTTTTGCAACTGGCTTCCAACAAGGAGAGTCAATGGAGAAGGTAGCAATAAAATCACAAGTGGTAGTCATGTGATGTCTCTTAACATCACTTGATTGATAACTGAATGGGAATGACATTGTAAGTGTGTCATAGTCGCAACACTGAACATTTTTAGCTAAGGCCATGATATAATATTCAAGGGAATGATGCTTTTAGTTTGCTTGACGAAATGTTATATCACATGAAATATCTGTTTTCTTGTAGAATGATGATTCAAAGCAAACATCCCATAGAAATGAGAATGATGATGACCCCCATGCTTATAAAAGAGATGAGACGGATCGTTCAATAATGATGTTCAAGCCAATGGTGTCAGATCCAATTCATATACACAGGAAGTCACCCCTGTCAAGACCCAGAAAAATGGGATCAGCAGAAGTAAGTTTAGATATCCCAGTATTTTTTTTTAAAATTAGAGTTGTTCCCCAACTAATCAATATAATTGATTTTGGTACTGAAAAATTATAAAACATACTAGTATTACAGTGATTAGTTGATTGATCACCTACCATCAAATCGCTGTCAACTCCTAGCAACCATAAAGATAGATTTACTACATAACAGTGTATCCATAACCTGGTCTTTGAGGTGTTCCAATGGTGCACACATTCCCACATTAATCTTGTATACAGTTTACTTAATTATAATATACTTAATCAGGAACAACGGGAAAATCAAATATGTGTAGAGAAAGTCTACATATCTCTGAACAATAGTTATAAAACAGAATTAGTAAACGTTTTGTAGATTTCTGGAAACTAATCAGCCATGAGCCCTATTAGCACAAATAGATAAAGTAGGAATATTAAATCAGTGTTTCTGGCTGCATAAAACAGGCAACACTGCAATAAATGCATAACTTGTTCAATTTCCTTCACCAGGTATGGCATGAGTACTCTTGGACCAGAAGGTTACACTCCCCTCCATTCTTTGTCCCTAATTAGGTTTTGAAAAATAAATTCAGAAGTCTTTTTTATGTCGAGATGATGTCACTTTTCTTGATTGCTTGGTTGATTATTTCTACTATTTTTTATTTATTTATTTATTTTTTGGTTTAAACTTTTTAAGATTATTTACAATTGCTTACTTAATTTATTTTTGTACCGTGTATGTTTTAATGACATGATTATAACCTGCTGAGAATCTTTGAATTACAATGTGTAAAATATCAAATAGGGATGGCACAGCATCTTATCCGGCCAAATTAAGCACTCTCTAGTAAGGCAGGAATGCAGTATTAATAGACTGAAAGTTCTTCCCAACAGATTACTGTCATCCTTTTTGGATGATGTTCTAATTTTTTTCTGGTAATCATTGCCAAATATATACTTATCTCAGTTCCATTTTAACTCAAAACTAAGGAAAGCCAAGTATTGGGCTGAGAGTTCACAATATTTTAAATTCAGAATGATAAGTTTCTTCAAGATGACAGAAATGTATCCAGAAAAATTGGAGAGACAAGCAATCCATAAATGAAAATAAATTTCAGCAATAATTTTAAATTATAGAACTGCAATGTGACCCTATAGAGAACCTAATCCTGATTCTATATGCAATAAAAAAATGGAGATGCTCCTAGACATTTGGAATGTGGATTAGCAAAAATTGTAACATGAAGTGTATGACTCGGGAAGAAAGATTTGCTATCATTAATATTTCAGTGGCAGAAGAAAAAGATCTAAAGAACAACATATCCCGTATGCTAATATTTTACATTTTTATTCTGAGGAAAGAGTAATACTAATATAACAATAATTCCAAAACATTTGGCAACTTTATATAACTGAATTTTAGTATTTTTAACTGGTTTAAGTAGGAATGCTGCAACCAGTTTGGTGCAATGGTTAAGGCATCAGGCTAGAAAGCCAGAGTTTATGAGTTCTAGTCCCACTTTAGGCCCAAAGCCAGCTGGCTGACCTAAGCCAGTCCTTCTCTCTCAGCCCATGGAAACAGCAGTAGCAAACCACTTCTGAAAAATATTGCCAAGAAAACTGCAGGGAGTAGACCAGGCAGTTGCAAGTGGTCAAAAACTGACTTCAAGAGGAAAAAAAACCCAAACAGCTAAGAGTAATTAGCATTGTATATCTAGGAAAAAAATAAGACATTAGATAATCTGAAAGTAGTGGTTTGACAGCAAATCTCCTTTGCTTCTGCTTTGTACTCCACAGCAGAAGTGTTTAGTATTCCAAATTGTCTACAGGTATTTCTTCTGGCATGACTTGAATCCTTTATCTGCTGTAGGTCTTAAGATTGCTCTCAGTCTTTAAAAAAAATATTCTGCTTTGTGCAAGTTCTGTCTTCCTTTTAAGTCTATTGGTAACCATTAGAAGAGCAGTAGCTCAAGTTTGGCAGAGATATAATTGCTTAAACGATGCTTAAACGTAGCAAAAATATGAAGAATTGATGTTCCTCTTTGCATTTGTTGTCATAACTATCCTGTCTTTGGTAATCAGGTAAGCTACCTTTAGTGGCATCCACGATGACAGTGACTGGCTTCAAAATGAAAGCCCTGCCTCCTTTTAATGTGCTTTACACGCATTGCACACATTCATTTTAAAGCCAGTAACTGTTGCTGCAGATGTCTCCAAATCCTTACTGTAGGGGCTCTTCCTTCTGTCAATTGACAATTCAGTGTTAGCTCCAGGGAATCAGGATTCACAAGTCACTTACTGTGAAATCTTGTTACATAAACTTCTATTTTTCAACAATTGCCGTATATAATGTATGTCTTGTTATTTTGAACCCTCCCATCTTTCATCTAGCATTTGCACTGAATTCTTTTGACACAAGAACGCTTCTGAATTAGCTGGTCTGTTGAAAGCAAATTCTGTAATCTGTCTTTGCTTTACTATATTTCCGTAACATTTGTCACTTACAATAATGGAAAAATGTATTACTGTAATAGCATAAATACTTTTATTAAATTTCAACTGCTTATAATTTTTAATGACATATGAATATTTTTGAAACATGCTTTCTTTCAGGATGCAAAAAGATCTGCTATAACAGTATTATACCTATCCTCTCTAGCTTTTGATTTATACATGTGAGTTCTATTAGTTCTATACCAATTAAAATCTTAATTTACTGAACATAGTTATTTGAAACTTAAATATGGGAAGCTTGAAAATATTGTTACACTATATTACATTTCTTTTGAAGGCATTATTTACATATATTTAAACACTGTCAACATTGTTAACATTGTCAAATTCTTTCTATCTCAAAGAGAAATATTGAAAACATTTAAAATAAAAGATTTTGGTTACAAAAAATAATTTGATAAAAAGACTTTTACTCTCTCTCTAGATGCTATTAAGTTACTGTCTGTGTTTCAACATAAATTATCTGTAATTTTGTCATTTATAAACAAAAATTGTTCATTTTTTTAAAAAAAATATTCCTTGTGAACTTTATCTTCGTGTTAAGATACTTGATATCTTTCAAATGGAATACTGTATTGAGATCTGTGTGTATTGAGCATTGTTGATGTGGAAGGTTTTTTTTACTGGTGGCTGGTTTGATTCACTTATCTACACTTAAAACTAAAGGAAGAACGAGGCTTGACCTAATAATCGATGTGGCTAAATTTCACTGACATTAGAAAAAGTTACTGAAATATATCTTTAGCATTAAGAAATTACCTGCTACTGCTATCAAAGTTCGCTATTTAATTTCCAAAGAGTTTTTAATTTTATTTCATAAGAATATTGCATTAATGATATAGGATGCAGCAAAAGTGTATGTATGTATGTGTTTGTATGTATGTTTACAAGTATTACGTTTATGCCTGAAATGCACACACACATACACACACAACTTTACTCATTTCCGCATAGAATTTAAAAATCACGATTAATATTGCTGACGTACTGTAACTGTAGCAAAACCAGTAGCTGAATAGTTGCAGTTGCTGGTGGGTTTTGTTTGGTTAGAATCGAGCTATCTAGAAAAGAGTGCAACTATATTTTATTTTCTTACCATTTAGCTCTGACTCTAACGTTGCATGCTTTGCTGTTTTTTTGCCCCCTTTCTCATTTCCAGGAAGAGAGCCCCCTGAGTGTGTCTAGCCCAGAGTGGCTGCATTATACCAGTGGTGTGGGTACTGGGCGTCGAAGACGCAGATCAGGGGAACAAATCACTTCTTCCCCTGTCTCCCCTAAATCATTGGCTTTCACATCCAGTATTTTTGGCTCATGGCAACAGGTTTTTAAACTTTACTTCATTAAACGTTACTGTGCATTCCAAGCAGGAACCAATTGTCTTTAAGGACATCTAATCCCTTGTTCTGGATTTTGTTCAAAGTAAATTACTTCACCTGTCATTAAAATATGATTTTAAAAATAATAATTACTTCCAAAAATGCCTGGGGGGAAAAAAGCAAGTGCATGTCTTATTTTTGTTTGTTTTTTCCTACACAATTTTCACAGAATTGGTTATGGAATTGGTTGCTTCCAGCACTATATGGATTATTATGGGTTGTAGCCTAATGAAACAGACCTAAGCTCTGGCTTAGCTGTCCTTCAAAGCTTTTTTTCCTAAAGAAATAAAAGCAGCAGCATCTAATTTGGTGGCAGGCAAATCTAAATGGTTTTTTTTTTTTTTTTTTGCTGACATTGGAAATAATTGGATTATGATAATTTGGGGTTAGAAATAGATAATATTTTCAGTTGCCATTAACTGTGCAGGAAAAAAAATCATTAGTACTAATCATTATTTTCTCCACACCTTAACTGAATATACTTTTTTTTCCTTCCGTTCCCTTCTTCTCCTTCTCCTTCTCCTCCTCATTCTTCCTTCAGCACTTCACCCATTGTCACATAAAATATGCTGAAATGGGAAAATGAATACAACATTGTATATTTAGTTAAATATGTTAGTCAAAAGGCTAATACCTTAAAGCAGTTGTATGGTTTATACTAAACAATGGATGGTGTTCTGTTGTGAAAACTTTTCTTTAGAAACTACATTGTTTCTGTTTGTTCTTGGCTGTTTAAAATATTTTGATGTAGAGAATAAGTGTTAATTTTGAACATCAGAAATTCATTCTGGTAGGGCTGCATATGGTTCAGTGATTGTATGGTGACTTCATCAGCCTGTCTGTATTTCCTCTTTTTTTCCCCCCTTCCAATACAGGCGCAGTTTAGGAGTATTCATTTGGTAAACTAAACTAAAACGATACAGTTATCTATGTTTTCATAATTTTCTTGGTGTCTGTCCTGTTTTATCATGAATGCCTGCTTGCACCACTTCATTGCAAGGATCTCATGAGTGAAATGGAACTCCTTCAGCAATAATTGCATGATCTTTCATATTATGTTGGTATTTCTACTAACCCATTGTATGGCTTTTTAATACTTGTCTGTCTTAGCAGGCGGCTGTTTCAAGTTTAATGGATTCAACCAGCCCATTAGACTGCTTTCCTTATTTATCTCTTTCTTATGTCCAGGCACCATCAGAAAATAATAGTCTCTTTCGACCTCCAAGAACAATCGTGGAACAAAAGACCAGTACTATAGGTATGTACATCTAATAAAATCCTGATTCTTTGAAATGGAAGTATCCTGGTTTTTAATATTGTTCGGATAACCTTGTAGGTTTGCAATTTGGCATCACAGTAATTTTAATACCAACTGATTATTGGATCAATAACAAAAACAAACGAAGATTACTGGGTTGATATTCCTTTGTATCAAGTAAGATGCTCTTGAAAATCAAGCCATTCCTTTTAATTTTTTTTATTTGCTATCTTCCCTTTTCTTTTAAAACAATAGTAAAAGTTCTTTGCACTACCCCAAATTCCATCAACTACAGCTTTCAATGTATAAACATAGATAGCTATTGTAACTGCTGTCTTATAGCACATTTTATTTTAGTCCAGATACTGTTTTCTAAATAGTACTGCAAAAGGATACTTTATTAAATCATACTTTACTGTATTATCGGTAATATTATTGAAAGCATTATTGCCTCCTCCTTCATCTAAAATGATTTCCAAGATGGGTTGCAATAAAATCAGAAGCCAACAAAACCATTTGTGCTTTATAGATTTATAGTAAAAGATTTCACAAAACCAAAAAGGGTTGATGAAGGAAGAGAGGAAAAAGTCATCACAAGTTACCAGTTTTCAAGGCTAAAAACTCTTTTTATACACTCTTTTGAATGGGAATGAGAACTAGCTCAGTGAAACTGGTCTAACACAGCAAATGTAGAGGGTTTTCGGGCTCAGCATTCACTTTCTACAACCTAATATTTGTCAGTAGTGCATTGTTAGTGATTTGTGTTGTTAGATATAGATTATCCAGTTTGTATAACACTTTCAGAACATACAAAATTATAAATATTGTCAAATAACTTGACACGTAACCGGTTAAAAATTCTGTAATTTCTCTGCTAAATTCTGTACTCCTTCAATGCAGCCTTTATTTGGTATTAATCATATCAGAAATTTCCTTAGAAAAATGCATATGCAACAGGTGCTCTTGGTTTTTGGAATTTACTTTTTCTAATTTTCAATCTTCATCTCTATGCTATATCACATTATCAGGGTAAAAGAAAAACCGCCTGATCTATTTATATGTATAAGTAAAGGTATAACTTTGCTTCAAAATTTTTTGCTACAGCTGTGGCACTCAACACTGGATGAGTTTCATCATCACAGGTGCTAGTAATGTTGGTTAGGTCATTAATAGCTACTGCAACTCCTTGCAGTTAGGGGCATATGGTTAAAATGATATAGACCAGTTTTTAAATAGGAAATTTATCCTGTTACAAGTTCCATTGAGAAACACATTTTATCAATAGTTGAAAAAAATAAATTGCATCTACAGTAGCCTCTTTTGTAACTTTTAAATGTGAATTAGTGATAGATATGCCACAGAAAAATAACCTTGTAATTGTATATCAATATTACTTTTTATAAGTAAGATTTTTTAATTATTAGCAAAAACACAGTTGTTTATACAATTTCAATATTAATTTGAAATTGATATATTTCAATACAAGTAGACTGAATTTAGCTACTGGGCATATTTCATGGGATCCATCTACCAAAGACCCAAATGGACGTAAGCCACAAGCAGATTGTTTGAGAAATACTTAAGAATTCCAGGAAAATTTGCATATGAACATGTGTTCAGTTCTGCTGCATCTACAATTCTGTCTTCATTTTTTTTTCCCAGTTTAAGTACAGTTTCTGAAATCTAACTTTAATAATTCCAATCTTTTTTATTTTACACTGCCACCTTTTTCCTTTGCCAAGTTTGTTTTATCCTTCATTTAAGGACAGCCTTATCTTTGGTAAAAAGAACTTTAAACACAAATTATAGGAAATTACTGTAAATATCACTAAGATGCTACAAGCATAATGCAGATCTATCCAAGGCAATGCCACAAGGTGCCTTTTGTGTGGTAAGAGCAAAATGCTTGCATGCTGCATGCATCCCAATGTGAATAGAAGAACACCTGGTTTTTGTATGTATTTTCTCTAACTCCCATCAGGGTCTCACTGTGCAAGCCTGTTTAGCGCCTCAGTGCTCGGGGGGTCTTCAAGTGCACCCAATCTACAGGATTATGCTCGTACTCATCGTAAAAAGCTGACTACTTCTGGCTGCATAGATGGTATGTGCACACATTCGCACATGCATTTACATTTACACATGCCCACTATCTTGCACACTGAGGAACACTTTTTAAAAAGGCCTAAATCTTTTGACTGAGAAGAAGGGTAGGTTATTATTTGTCACTATTAAATACAGTGAATCTTACTGCCTATCTTTTCAGCATTAGGTTGAAGTTAATGTTTCTTCAGTTCTTCTGTAATATATCATCTTCTGAATAAAAGCTTTAAGAGATACAATCTGTACAAAATATTAACATTTCGAAGTATCACTTCAAAAGTGTTTTGAAAAATATATTTTGGAAATTCTTGAAATTGATCAGGAATGAAACAATAAAAAATATAAATATTTTTAAATTATAGTTTAGGCTTTGGACAGTTAATGGAAATGACAGCACCAAATTTTGAATGGTATTGCAACATTTTCCTAACATGTTTGAGAATAAAAAACACATACACCTTTTTTTCTGCTGTCACTACCTGAACATCAAATGCCAATCACGCATCATTTTGTGCATCAAATTTGCAGTTACTCCTTTAAGTCCATGCACTCCATTAAAATCCTAGTTAATATCAAGCAAAGGTTATTTTTAAATCTATTTGGCCTGTGCACTTTTTTCAATACCTTTTGCATGCCACTTAATTCTAACCTTTTTTTATTTCCCTTCTTCCCACCTTCCTGTCTTTTCTTGAAATGTCCCTCTTCTGGTAGCTGGTTTGAATTTCAGGTACCTGTTTTTCTCTTTCTCAGACACCACACGTGGTTCTGCTGTTAAAAGGTTTTCTATCACATTTGCTCGACACCCAACCAATGGTATGTTTTGCTTTTATTTAAAAAAAAAAATATTCCCTTGCTTCATCCTCCACAAAATGGGATGGATATTATTATCCCACTATCTTTCTACATTCCATCTTAAGCACATAAGACATTTGTCCAATTATTAGGTATGGCAATTGATTAATCCCTTTTCATATATTAATTTCATTTTTTTAATTCACATATCAAATCTTTTGGGGAAGTAATATGAAAGAATAATTCAGATCTAATTATACACATTCATCCAAATGACTGACACAATGAATACATCTTAATACATGTTTTTTAAAAAACATTCGGATCTTAAAGCTCCTTGGACTCTCTTCATAATATTCTTTGCCTTCTTGCTGCATTAGATATTTTCATCTGAACCTTTGTACCACAGCATAAAAAAAATGTCTTGCTAAATCAGGTCAAAGTGCATTTTCTTAAGCATTTTGTTTCCAATAGCAACCATCAAATGGTGTTGGGAATTGCAGAAGGCAAAAAAGAAAAGGCATTTCTACTTCTTTTTGTCTCTAGCACCCCAAGCTACACTGCCTTTAAACTTGGGGTACTGTTTATTTAATTTCATTAACAGCTATCAATAAGAGCACTCTGTTAATTTAAATTGTCATTTAAAATGAAATCTATCAATCATCTTTCGTGAAACTGCATTGCATTAAAATAAAAGTTAAAACGGTACACTGTACTAACAATAACACAAGTTGTTTCCCTTATTTGAATCTTTTTCTCATTATGGTGAATCCAGGGTTTTTTTAATCAATATATATTAATCAATATATAGTTGCATTCCCGTGAAGATTGTGAACAAATTCAAAACTGGTTTTGTTGTTAAAATTAGATGTTGTGGAAAAACATCCTTTTTCTGTTCCCATATGAAACAATTTGCACAAACTTTGCCATAGTCAATCCTTTTATTACAGAAACTGAACTGACTGCCCCACAATAATAATGCTGCCCTCAAACCATAATTCAAAACTTTCCAGTAGTATTAAGTAAGAAACGTCAATATGTAAAAAGAAATGTGGGTTCATACTGAAGTTACAGAACTACAGTTAACTCTTTGATACATTTGATTATTAGAAACAATCTAAAATGCAAGAAGTACTTGCCTTATGATAATAGTTGAGCCTGGAATTTTTGTCAGAAGTCGTTGTGGTCAGAAGTCGAATCACCATGTGACTGGACTTGATTTTATGACTGTTTTTACAATGATTGTTAAGTGAGTCACTGTGGTTGTTAAACAAATTAAATGGTGGTTAAGCAAATCACGTTTGTAACTCCAAGCTTATCCAATGGGTGTTTTTTGCCAGAAAATGGCAAAAAAAGGTTGTAAAACGTGATCATGTGACCACAGAATAGTGTACCAGGTTGTAAATTGTCAAGCACCTGAAATACTCCCGGTTCAGACCGGATCGCCCGATCCAGTAGCGACGGAGGCGGATGGTTCAGAGAACTGGTAGCAAAAATCCCTGCCCCCCCCCCATGCCCAGCTGAGCCATGCAATCATCAGAGGCTTTCTTTTTTTTTAATTTTTAAAAGCATTTTTTCTACAACCTCTTTGCTCAAAAAAAATGCTTTTAAAATTTAAAAAAAAGCCTCTGATGATCGCGCGGCTCAGCTGGGATCGTCAAAGGCTTTTTAAAGCATTTTTTCTACAACCTCCTTTCTCCTTTTAAAAGCCTCTGACGATCCAAGCTGAGTTGCCTGATCGGCAGAGGCTTTTTTCCTTTTAAAAGCCTCTGACGATCCCAGCTGAGTTGCCTGATCAGCAGAGGCTTTTAAAAGAAAAAAGCCTCTGCTGATCAGGCAACTCAGCTGGGATCGTCAGAGCCTTTTGAAAGCATTTTTTTACAACCTCTTCCCCGAAGAGGTTGTAGAAAAAATGGTTTTAAAAGTAAAAAAAAAAAAAAAAGGCCACGCCCACCTAGTCACATTCCCACCACCCTACCAACCCATGCCCACAAAACCGGTAGTAACAAATTTTAGATTTCACCACTGACCAGAACTGTGATCATGTGACCATAGAGTGTTGCAGCAATAGTAACTTGAAGACAGTTGTAACTTTTTGAGTCCATCATAACTTCAAATGGTTGTTAAACAGCAGTCAGAAAGCAAGGACTACCTATAACAGATCTACTTTAGTTATGAAAAATATTTATAAAGACAGTTTCTATATATTATAAATACTGTATGAATTTGGAAATTTAAAAACATGTTTGAACTCTTAAAATTAAACTATCTAAAAAGAGAGAGAAGCTTAGTGCAGTCATGCAAAGCAACAAAGTTGGATTTTTAATGTTAACTATTACATGCCGGTATTTGCATAATTAAGAAAATTCTGTTTAATAGCTAAATGCATTTCACCTAAATTGTGTTCTTAATATACTTTGTATATTATGCACAACTACATTACAGAGCTTTCTCTGATCTATTTTATATGTTTCTTAGTATCTTTAATAATTTATTGCATGCTTTAGGTATTTATTTGAACCTTAAAGATACTCTCCGATTCATTCATAGTGACTCTTAGGGACAGAAGTGTGATTTATTGTCTTTTCTTCATCTTTTCATTGGAGCCTTCCCCCCCCCACCCCCCACCCCGCTCTCAACTTTGGTAACCCTAACCTTTTTTCAGTCTTTCCCCTTTTCTCATCTTGAGTACAAGAAATATGGTGAAATCAGTACATACTGACAGTGCTTTACCTTATTTTCTGGGCCTCTTATGCAGAGCATCCAGACCTCTATAGGTGCTGGTCGGTTTCCTCTGAGGAATTTCTAGGCTCCAGTGGTATGTCTTTATAGCTTTCAAACGTAAGATGGTAGGGTGGCTTTTTGTTGCTGCGCTAACCCTTTCATTGTCTTCCATGTTGAGATACAGATATGTATTGCAATAAAAATTACTCTAGAACTATTGTTTAATTAAAGCTGGGCTTGTTTTAAAGACATAAACTTAAGAAGAAAGTTTTCTTTTTTTCTTTTTCACAGAAACAGCCTCTTAGGAAATATCTAAAAAGCATTTGATAATTAGATAGTAGAATTGCTAAAGGTTGAGTATATGTGTGACTACTTAGTTCCCACTGTATAGCCACAGAGACACACTAATTATAATACATTTTTCCTATACATTTTTTCCAAGGTACTGATATCTTAAGCATTTGGATAGGCATGGTCTCTTTAAGACAAAAAAATAGTTTGTTATAAAATTCCTTCTTGTAATCCTGGAGTTACTTGTGCTTATAGATTTTTCTCTGGTAAAGAAAAGCTGCAGTTCTTGTGGAATTTACTGTAATGCAAAGAAAGGGTTTGCGCTTGTTGCATGTATACTGTTGTAGTTTATTTTACCAAGCATTGAATACAATTAATTTGAATTATACATAGAAACTTAATTGCTAAGATTAAACCAAATTCCCAAATATCTTTAATAAATATTACTTTACATATGAAATATTATAGGTTTAAAAAATTAAGGAGGCAAAAGTGGTATTGAAATCATTGAGAGATTGTGAGTTAACATTAATATTACATTTTAAATGTGTCCTTGAACAACTACTTCAGTTACAGTCCTGTTTTTGAAACAAATGCCTTGAAAATAATTCGGCAATCTAAATTGAATGAAATTCAGTTTCATTCTTTAAACAATATAATATATGGACATCATTTTGTGGGGCACTGTCACAATCAGTTCATGAAACTCCTTCAAATCTCTCATATATGTCTGTATGTATACATACCCACACAATCAAATATTTATTTGTTAGTTAAGTTTTCTTACTCATTAAATACTAGAATACCTGTAGTTTTGTCTAAAATAGTTTTTGTATAATTAATGAAGCAGGTAATATTTAATACATGTTAAATCTTGCATGTTGATGTTTTATGAAAGGATCGTTCTTAAAATTTAACTCAGAATTGTATAATTTAAAAACTTTCAAATTATTTTCCTATTTGGGTGTGAAATGCAGTTTTATTGGTTATAGAAATAGTCTTAGGATATATTGCATCATTAACTTAATTAATTCTTAAATAGAGCTTCTGCTAAAATGCATATATATATATGTGACTGTAACTATAGCTGTATTAGTGATGGTTAAATAGCTGCCTAATTTAAAAATGCATGTTTTATTAAGTTTATATAAAATTATGAGCTTCATGTGAAATAACCTGGTCTAAGTATTACTTTAGTTTGTGAAGTGGTCAGTGTATTTACTGGTATATTCAGTGTATTTATATGTATTTATATATTTGAGTGAGAGTCAGAGTGATTTTTGGCCATTCTTTATTCTCATGTTTGACATGCAATATTTCTGAAAATTTACATTGTAGAATCAGGCAAAATTTTGATGAGAACAAAGATTTGTCAAATCAGAAGTTTGCTGTGTTGAAAAGTATTTCATTACACATGGCCTAGGGTTGTTGTTTTTTTCCCTATTGTAGCTTTAAAATTCTGTAGATCACTTTACTATCCAAAAAAGAATTCAGTGCTTCTGGACTTTTATGGTGAAAATCTGTGGGTTTTTTTCTTTTTTAGGCTTTGAATTATATTCCATGGTGCCTTCAATTTGTCCTCTAGAAACTCTCCATAACTCCTTGTCTTTAAAGCAAGTGGATGAATTTCTTGCCTCAATTACAGCCTCAACCTCGTGTGAAAATTTTCCACATACATCTACAGCTTCATTTCGTAATTATTTACTATATGTTCTATTTTTCAAACTGCAAAACATTGCTAAGTGTAAACAATTCATTAAAATATCAGAATTAGCACTTTGAGTTGCTTACATATCTCTTTATATATCTAAGGTTTAGAAGAACAGAATCTAAGACACAGATACAGTACAAAACAGTGTCTAAGGTCCTGAAATTCCAATTACAGAAGGGGCTAGCTTACAATTGTATTAATTTGCTTGTTTGTTTGTACAGATTTAAAAATACTTGATTCCAAACAATGTGGAGTACATATTCCATCCTAAGGCTTGTTGAAAAACTCAGGTTTTGATGGCCAGTCCTTTAGTGGATGACAGACAGTTTCCAAACAAATATGCATTTCTTATTTCTCCTTTGCTTTAGCATTTTGATAGATTAACTCAGCTGAATCTTGCTTAGCAACGATACTATACAAGTGTCAGATTTATATGTTTAGAATATAATATATAATAACAAAGGTTATTTCCACCTCTACAAATACTGAAGATCCCCAAAGTTAAATTGCTTTCATTATTCCACCTCTGAACATTCTCTTGTTCAAGATTATTTTTTAAATCAGCTTCACCTACCTCTGAAGACCCAGCAGAATTTACAAACTTTTCCATGTACTAATTATGTGATATTGTAATACAGGTAGTCCTTGACTTACAACTGTAATGGAGTCTACCTATTACGGTTGCAAGTTGTGATGGTTGTCAAGTGAGACACCTATGTGATCATCTTGCTTAATGACCCAATCCCTGTTCTCCCTGTTCCAGTTGCAGCATCTTCACAGCTCTTATGTGATCTGTCCTAAGCCTTCACCACTTCCTGCAGCACCCTATGCTCTGCTTCCCACTACACTGAGTTCTTACAGGCCTTGGACTTGCTTTCTCACCTGAGTCACTTCAGGCCTTGGATCTGCTTTTTGACCTGCTGAGTCTCACACTCTCTTCCTCACCCGTATCACAGATTAGTCATTTATCTTTTGATAGATCTTCAGTAAACAGCTGTTCTGCCACCCGGCCTCCTTAAACAGTGGAGGCCATGTGGCATCAGCCTGGAAGTGAGTGCCATTTTGGCAGTGGCTACAATGAATTGTAGCTGTTCCAAAATGGCACCCACTTTCAGGATGGTGTCACATGATCTCCACTGTATAGAAAGGTCCCATGGAAGAGTGGCTGCTTGCCAGAGAGCTATTTAAAAAAAGTGAGTGACCAATCCATAATGGGAGGTAGGGTGGAAAGTGTGGGACCTAGCTGGGTGGGAAGCAGGCCCAAGGCCTGCTTTATCAGGTGGGACGGTGGAGGGGAGATAGGTGGGGGGGGGTGCTGCAAGCTTCCCTGTGGTCTGTGGATTGCCAAGCGCTTAAATTTTGTTCACAACTGTAGAGGCCCTGTAGCAGCCATAATTTCAGGCATGGGTTGTAAGTCCATTTGGTCGTAATTTTGAACAGTCGCTGTATGAATGGTCATAAGTCAAGGACTACCTATATACAGGGTGTAAGGTGTAGACCAAGAATAGAAGACCCAGATTCCATTCCCTGGAAACTCACTAGAAGATAATATATATAATGTATGCTGAAAGAACAAGATTTAAATCTAATGAATTTTTTAAAAAGAGTAAACCTACACCTAAATATACAACAGTGAACAATATCCAGCTGCTCATACTGATGACTGAAAATTTCAGAAAGTGTACTTCCACTACCATTCCAAAGATGATCTATCCAACATTTCAGTGGTGTGGTTCATGATCTAAGGGACTGAAAGAGAAGAGGCATCTCAAAGTCCGGTTGAGTAATTTTATTTCCTAAAGATTTACATACATAGAATCACTAGAGTTGGAAGGGACTTTGGAGGTCATCTAGTCCAGCCCCCTACTCAAGCAGGAGAGTGTTTCAGACAAATGGCTGTCCAGTCCCTTCTTGAAAGCCTCTAGTGATGGGGCACCCACAAGTTCTGAAGGCAAACCATTCCCCTAGTTGATTGTTCTCACTGTTAGGAAATTTCTCCTTAGTAGCAATGCTCAAAAAAATAATGTGGTTTTGTTACAGAACTTCTTATCCTGCCCCCATTAATCTTTTAGGTTCTCCATCATTTATTGAATCCATGACAGAAAGAAAGTGTTCTTTAAATACATATACCCCTGCTAAAATCCAACCAACAACGTTTGAAGACTCTGCAAGGCGGAGATCTGTTGAGAGAAGGCCCTCAGGTAAGTAATGCTTGAAAAAGTTTACATGTTCTCATATCAATAAGCTTTTTTAAAAAAATAAATTTTATTAAATATACAATTTAAAAACATTAGACATGGTGCGACTTGTCTATCAATAAGATTCTAATTGGTCATACTTTTCTTTTAACAATCAAATTTATATAATTTTAATCTAATTGAAATCTTTACAAACCTGATTTTCTGTTTTATCTAATTAAACTTGTTGATCAATATTGAATTAAAAAGATGAGAAATGTTTCATTAGTAGGCAACACTTTTTGACTTTAACTGACATATAAGTGCAGGTAGTTCTCGACTTATAGACCCAATTGAGATCACAATCTTCAATCATTAAGTGAAACAGTCATTAAGCAAAGCAGCACAACTCGTTTATTCAACAATTGGTCATCTGGCAGTCCTGGTTGTGGTCATTAAGTAATCTCCTAGATCATTAAGTGGACAGAGCAAAAATAATGCTCTACATGGGCTTGCATCCGTCCAATAGGCAAGTCTTTTTCTCTCAAAAGAACTGCCTACTGGGGAAATTCTGCCTTGCTCTCGAGAGGCTGGCTGAAAAAGGTCCATCCAAAAATCCCAGCAAAATTTTGGCATAAGTGTTTGCAGAGTATTTGCAGAGTCTGCAAGGATTGACTGAAAATGGTCCATCCTTAAATCCAAGTAGGATTTTGGCATGGAATGTTTGCAGTATGGGGCCTTTGCAGCCAGCCCCCATTACCTTTTGTTTCTGGGGGCTGGCAGCAAACACCCCATGCTGCAATGGATTTTGGGATAGACCATTTCCAGCCCCCCAGAAACCAGAGGGAGTCCTTGGGACCTCCCTGCTGGCTTCCCATTGACTTTCTAGGGAAGACAGCAGGAAAGATTTCAAATGGCGATCACATGATTGTGCGGCACTTGACAATCTGTTATAAGCTTGCCAGCACCTAGATTGCATTCATGTGACCACACACTGCAACAGCTATAATTGCATGGGTTGCAAGTCTCTGTTCAGGAGCATCATAATTTTGAATGATCATTGAACAAATGTTTGTTAAGCAAGGACTTAGCAAGGACTATCTGTGTTTATAATTGTGCTTAGTCAGTTAATACACACATGGAAAAAATAGTTTGACCTATGGAAGTGAAATACTGTACCATTTTTTTGCTTGCACCAGTGACTTGAAAAAACTGAAAAAAGAGATGCCCTTTACAGCACTATATAATAATCATGTTTAATATGAAGCTCAGCACATTTTCAGGGTCTTTTACTTGTTTTGAATGTTCCAGATGTAGTGTTCCCCCATATCTTTCAGATCTTGATTTAAGTGACTATAGTTGAAAGTATTTTGTGACTTTCAACTATTTTGTGACATTGTGGCTCATAGTATCTTGACTTTCTTACTACCTATCGTTTGCCAAAACTGTTCAGTTTGCTTCTATCCCCTTTCCTTTCTTGGAATTCCATTAAATATTGCAAGTTCAGATTAAAAGCCATATGTGAAGCCAATTTTGTAAACAGCGGAGGATTATCAATTTTTAAATTGATATGTGGTATAAAACACATATCCAGAGGTTTTAGTTTTAAGAGTGATTCGAAGAAGTGGATAAGTACACATATAAATAATTGAAAAATGTGAGTAAACTCTTGATCTAGTCATGTTTGGCAAGGAGCTTAGTTTTAAGCCTTAAGAGGACTTTCAGCTGTTCTGATTTAGTTTTGTTCACAAAACATAAGCGTGTATTTTAATGGTGTACAAAGCACCATACTGAATTTAAACCCAGTTATTTACAGTACAGTGCAAATTTCAATGGACTGGGTATTATAGAAATTTTTGAACTCATTTGTAGAAATTATTTTGAACTCAAAATGAGGCGTTATGAATTTAGCTTAAAATTTGACTGAAATAGTATTTTGTTTCTGTACAGATGCCACTTGCTCTTCAGTTCCTGATATTTGATTGTACCATTAGAAGACAAAAAGGATTTAAATAATAGTAGTGTGATGTTAGTAGTGAAATGCTTTCTGAAAAGGAATTAAGCACTTCAGTCAAAACTTGAAGGAACACTTCATTGCCTCTTCTATAACAAACAAATCCTTACAGAAAAAGGCAGTTATTGAAATCACATTTGCCACACAGAGTGTTTCATTGTATATAAAATAACTTCTGGAATGCATAAGTTGTATATTTTCAGGTTGAAGGTGACTTCCTTTCTAAAATATAAAAAGCAACAAAGTTTACACTTATAATTTTAAGGTACTGATATCTTAAATGTAAAAACTGCACAAAGTATTTCCATCATTGTTGTCTAAAATATGCGCACAATGCAAAACCAAAACTGCCTACCATTGTATAGTATTGTATTGTATTGCAGAAAGGGAGAAGAGACAAAGATTTATGAAAGGCTGTTATTTGGGGATAGATTTACAATAGGCCTTTTAAAAGTTTACAGTAGGCCTTTTTTCATTACCAAGAAATATTAACATGGCTCTGATTAATGGCTACTTTTCTGAATACTGATCCCTAAACTAGAATTTAGTAATTTATACTTTATTTCTAGTACTCCTGCATGTTGTTTGACTTATAGATGAAAACTGTTTAGATTCTGGGACTTGGAAAATGCAAAGAAAATTGAACAACCTGCTGTAGAAATTAATACTCTAAAGCTAATGTGTCATATATTTTGAGTCATATAAGCACTAATAGCATCTATATAATATTGTACAATTGTATCGTTAAAAGTTAAATTTGGTTTCAGTTCACAGATCAGCCTCACTGAAGATTTATTCTAACTTGACTAGTCAGGGCCACCAAAAACCAAATTAAAAAGAGAACATTTTTAATGCTAATATAGCAGAGCTAATGGTTTCATAGCAAAATATTTTATTTCTATTTCATGCATGCTCACTACTAAGTTAAAAACTCATTCTCACTCTATGCCAATTATTTTCTCTGTCAGCAGCAGTTGTATAAGGAACAAAATCTTGGTCTTTTCTCTATTCTGTATAGTCATTCATCTGTCAAGTGAAAGGTTTAGACTGTAATCTTTCTCCATGTTTCAATTTAAATATGGCTTCTGGAAGCATCATGTCTTTCCTATTATATCGAGGTACCTCTAATGAGATTTCACAGTAGTAATTAAATAGGGTATTGTCCAAAAAGTCATATAAATTAGTATCTTGCCCTAAGATGACACCTCAGTCAGTCAGTCTTGGTGTAGAAGTACCTCTTACTTTTTCCTACTTGGATATGAGACATTTTGGGAATCAGTTATGGACAGTATATACATGATTTACCACATTCTTTGTTTACATCAATATCTGGAATTTGGGCAAGATTATTCTAACCTATGCTTTAGTATAGGCATGAATTAATTTTGATTGCATTATTTATGAATTTATTTCCTGTTTACATACTATCCAAAGATTCTTTTTTTAAAAAAAAAAAAAATATTTGCCACATAGGTTTCTGCAGAATACTGTTTAAAAGTATAGTCCTATAGAAGGATAACAGGGCTTTATAAAAGCAGAAACAGCTGGTCTGTTTACATTCATGATTGTAATTTTATATATCTGTACATGCTGTCATTTGTCGTGTTTTCAAATGAAAAGAAGTTGCAACAAAACCAATTTTATGAAATTACTGTTTCATCATTGAATGTATGGGCATAACCCCATATAGAAAATAGGCATATCATTGATTTTTTATTAATGCATACTGGTGGACAATGTTTAAAGATAATCAGCGTTATCAGACATCCCAAAACTGGAACTCTGCTTTTAAAAAAATATTCAGGCATGTCAACATCTATATATTAGTTGTCTTTTGACTTCCCTTATGTCATGTTCAATTATTGAATATTTTCAGTCTTTGCAGTAACTCTGTAATTTAGGAATGGCAATATTTATACTGCAAGAGGCCTGGTTTCAGTGCCTTTATAAGAATAAAAATACTTCTCATTCAGTAATTTACCATAAAAGTGTAATTGCTTATAAAGCTTGCCATGGCATTGCTGTGCATATTATATGGGATTATATAAGCAATTATTAATTAAGATACCAAATATATGATGAGTTCACAATTCTCATTGCATTTCATCTTCTAAAATACAGGTTTTAATATGGACAATGTTTGTCTTGCTCATCTATGAATGTATATGTTATATTCTGTTTTTCTATACAAAATGTTGTTTAATTATGTGTAACATTCCAGTCAACCAAAGCTTTGGCATAAAAATTCAATGTGCTCTTAAATAAAAAAGTCCGCAAAAAAGCAGCATCCATTCTACTTGATCTTTAACATGATTTTTTGTCCTATTTGACAAATATTCCTAAGAGACTGAATACAGAACTACAGTCTTAAGTAAATATAAAGTATAAGAGCTATCATTACAGGTAGTTCTTATTTAGCAACTATCTCATTTAGCAACTATTCAGTCACAACAGTGATAAAATAGTAACTTTATGATCAATCCATGCAATATGATCTTCACAGTGCTGGATAAACAGAATTCAAGAGGTTCAGAACTTACTCCGTTTGTGGCTATGTAGAGTCGCTAGGCTGATTCTTTTGATTCTGCCATTCCTTTTCCTTCAATAATAGTGTGTTGAAAACAGCTGCTCTGTATTGTTATCAAAATAATATGACACTTTGGTATACATTTATGCGTGAGTATAAATAAATAAAGGGCACACGTCATTCTGAGCCATAATGCAAAATGTAAGAGGGATAATCTGTTTTAATTGACAGATACATGTAATATTCTGAATGTTTTTCAGGATATCCTGTTCTTCAACTATCTGAAAGAATGCGATACTGTAGATCAAAACTTGTTTACTATTACATAAGAGTGCCAAACACAGAGTAATGGATGGAAATTATAGGAAGGCAGATTGATTATTAGAACACCATTTCCTAACAGTTAGAGCAGTTTAACAATAGATCCAATTAATCAAGTAGTTGTGGGTTCTGTTCCCTGGATCTGTTCAAGCAAAGCTTAGGCAGTGACCTATTGGGATTGTTCGCATTGATGTTGTTAATGACAAGGGAGTTAGATTAACAATGTTGAATGGTCTCCTTTAAATCTGTAATTGTAAACAGATGGTTCTTGCTCTATCCCTAATGTGGATCTTCCCACAAGAATGTAAAGACTCTATCCTACACTTTTCTCTTTCCCTTTTCCTCCCCTATTTTACTTTCATCTCTCTTTATATTTTTGTATTTTATGCTTTGTAAAAAATTAATAAAATTTTGAATGGTAAAAAAGGACTATATCATAGATAAAGTATTTCAACATTGGAATGTCTAACCCATTCATTAATCAACATCAAATATTTTTAAGTTTCTTTCTGTGCTCTGTAGTTCCATTGCTAGCAACACAAAATAGACTAAATTTAAATTTTCTCAGAAAAAGAAATTCCAATTTTAAGTCAATCTCATTTTAGATTACAGCCACCTTTGCTCATCACTGTTACTTTATTACTTTAGCTCACTGCAATAGAATTAAAGCCATTAATAGGTTTGTACCAAATTTTATACTACCTTATTCTATATTTTGGTGACATTTTGAAACAGCTTTAAAGAAAATGCTCAATAGCTACATTAATGATTGAAACTATTAATGAAACATACCTTTTAATTTACAGAGGCATAAGTAATACCATGACATCATAATGGAACAGGTATATATTTTTTGTTTATACTGTTATGAGAATTATTGCTGCCTGGAATACCAGTAGATTGTGAGTTTCCACATCCTCAACTCAGACACTATAAGATATACTGTATAATCTTCAAAGATGGGATGCTAAATTGTTCATAGGACTGTATTTCTGACCAGTAAAGAATCTCATTTTTTAAATTTAGTTCAAAGAATATAATTACGATACATTAGATTTGTGTGACAGGAAGATACGATTAGTAAACGTAGTATCCCACAGATTATTAGTGGTATCCATTATACAATTGTAAAAGCATAGGAATCATAGAAGAGATTAGGTCTGTTTAGGTGTATGGATGTTAAGGCCTGTTGTGACTGGGGTTTTGCTGGTATGAGCCAGACATGGGGTGAAGGAAAAAGTAGAGCTGCGCCCGCACACCCCGCCACCCAGCTTAAATGTGTTCTTGAAGGATAGCTGGGCTGTTATGGATGAGCTGACCTGGCTGTTAGCCAGGGACAGGAAGGGGAGATTTTGAGTGAGCAATCCCATTGGTATATAAGTGTTAAAAACTATTGCCTGGGAAGATATGTACCTCCTCAGTAGTTGCAGGACAAGCTGCCGGAGTAACCCAAAATTGGAAAAAGAGAAAATGAGTGGAGAATAAAGGTTTATTGCTGCAGTGGAAGGAGAAGCTGGAGCGAAAAGAGAGAAGAGAAGTAAGTGTGCATGACAAGTGTCAGTTCTTATTTGGAGTGTGAAAACCCATAGAGACAAACTCCACCCAAGGCCCCAAACCTCAGAAGACTAGAAAGAATCTGGCTAGTTGCAAGCAATGGCTTCACCCAAGATAGTGAAAAGGGCAGAGGGAAAATCATCTGCCAATACAAGAGCCCTGGTTTTGCAAATTAACTATAGAATTGCAAATAAAAATAAATTTCTAAATGCCAATCACAATTTATAAAATGTTTCTAAATCTCTATTTTTCATTATTTTTTTATGAAGTTTAATAATATTGAGGAGATATTCTCAATTTTCACGACCCCAAAGTAACTATGAAAGCTGGCATTTTTATTTGCCAAAGATTGTAATAAGCATCTTAAAAAATTGAATGGAAACATAGTCTGCTCAAACAATAATCCATCTGAGTTTGGCTTGACCTATTTTTCTAGAAATCAGCCCAAGTTAAGAAATGAATTAGATAAAGCAAAAAAGTATAATTGTAAAAAAGCAGTGAATGATCTCTTTTAAAAATAGCAACTGGTAGAAGAATAACATATGTGCAATATATAGCATTGCTATTCAGCATTCATAAATTACATGCCATAATTGTGTATTGCATCAGATTTTTGTTTAAATATGAAATTCTTTTCAAAAAGTTCAAAATAGGACAAATGTAACATTACTCATTTTGCTGCATTTATTTGCTATTTCACATATAATTATATATTGCAATATAATAAATTATCAAGCAAGAAGATAATAGTGTCCGCAACAAATCATTATGTCAGAATGATACATTACCTTGTGTCATAAAGTCATCGGGCAAAGAATGCACTTTAGAACTTGTCTGAGACATCTGTCACAATTATTTAAATCATGGTTCATTATTATGGTGGTTTGCATAATAAACATAGTAAATATTGCCAAATGTTTACATAGGATTTGATATTTTTATTCACCTATTTTGTGCTTCCCAAGAACCTGGGATAGGCAGATTTGTTATTTAATACTATTAAAGATATAGTCACAGGATGTAAGCTATTCCAAGCAAAGCTGCCTTTTGCAATTGACTGATGATATTGTCAATGTTGATGGTGTTCAAGTAGTTTTTCAGTTGTTTGGGGGTTTATTATTTACTAGAAGTCAACATCTGTTAAAAATAGATCATGCCAGGCAAACCTTATTGCATTATTTGACAAAGTGACTAAATTAGTGACTCAAGGAAATACTGTGGACATAGTTTACTAGACTTCAGTAAGTATTTGACCAAGTAGACCATAGCCCATTTCTATGTAAGATAGAAAAATATGGGACAGACAGCATCACCACCAGATTTGCAACTAGATGATCAACATGCTCAACAGTCCTCAATGGAGCTACATCTAATGTAGCATGTAGTGGAATATCCTAAGGTTCTGTCTTAGGCCAGTATTCTTCAACATTTTCATAAATAATTTAGATGAGGTTATATATCAAATTTGCAGACAATACCAAGCTGGGGAAAATAGCAAAACTTTAGAATATAAACTCAAGATGCAGAAGGATCTTGACAAAACCGGGCACTACCCAACAAAATGCAATTTAGTGGTGAGAAAAAGTTAGGCAAGAAAAACTAAATGCACAGGTATGGTATCAGGCTCAATAGCAGTAACTCTGAGGGAACTAGGTGTTCTAGCTAGTAGACAACCACTTAAATATGAGCCAGCAATGTCCTGGGCTGCCCATAAAATTCAGTGCAGTCCTAGGCTGCATCAACAGAAAGATAATATCAAGATCACATAAATTGTTTAGAAAAGATAAGTGATGATTTTAGAAACAGTGCTAATGGGAACTAAAGATTTAAAGCAGAAGAAAAATAAATACAAGCCTGATATCAGTTAACACTGGGATTTACAGAATGATACAAAACACTGTAGTATCAGAAATATTAAAGGAGATCTTTGAAGAATGTAGCTAGAACCACAGTATCAACACTCAGCAACAGTATCCGTTTCTATGAATGGGTTATTTTTAAAAGATGTAAATGAAATAACAGATATAGAACAAATTTTATCTGACAAGACAAAGTACAGAATGTGGTACTACCAATGTCTGGCCAAGAGAATGATTTTGAAAAGGATGCTTTGCTAGATATACAAAAGAAACTGGCTTCAGTTTTAAAAATTAAAAGGGAAATACAAATAATACACCTAGAGAATGACCTGTAAAATGTTTTCATACTGAATCTATAAAAGTAGCTTGTTAAACCTTGAAGAAATCTGTTCAATGAGCTAAAGAAGATATTTGATTGAATTAAAGATTAAGACTTAATCTTTAAGTCTTATTAGAAGTAAAAGTAATATACAGTGGGGCAAAAAAGTATTTAGTCAGCCACCAATTGTGCAAGTTCTCCCACTTAAAAAGATGAGAGAGGCCTGTAATTGATGTCATGGTTGTCCCAAAGGTGCTTTTCCAGAAGGCAGCTGGACTTTTTTTTCTTTTGAAGATGTTTCGCTTCTCATCCAAGAAGCTGCTTCAGCTCTGACAGGCTAGTGGGGAATGGAAGGATTTATATTCCTTGCAGACAGCTGGTCATTTGCATCCTTTTTGAGGGTTGTTGAAGTACTTGGAGGTTATCTGTGTCCTCAGGGTCCCGAGTAGTCCTCCTGGTTCCTGTAGTCTGCAATTTCTCTTGAAATCCATTCCTACTCCCATACCATTCCAAGGGTGTTCATCCCAAATTGTATAGCTAAATCTGTACTATTCTATCAGTGCTGTACATTCCCCACTATTCTGTCAGAGCTGAAGAAGCTTGGATGAGAAGTGAAACGTCTTAAAAAGAAAACACAAGAAAGTCCAGTTGTCTCCTGAAAAAGCACCTTTGGGACAAGGCATAGGAACATTTAGTTAAATCCAGAAAATCCATGATGATTGGAAGTACAATAAAATAAAGGTTAAAAATATTGAAATAATTCCTTCAATATCAAGATTTTCAAAACTGTCAACTTTCAGTTCAAAAAAGAGGGAAACTTCTGAAGTAGTGCTTCCAAAACATTTCCCCTCATTACCCAAAACAGCTTATCAGAAAGTTACCAAATTTCAAGGTCATATCTCCCTTTGTTCAGCATTAACATAGCTAAATAATCATAACTCAAGAACTACCTGCATTATTAAAAAACCTGACTGATCATGTCATTTCAACAAAATACCCATTGGTCATTTTTTGTCTGAATAGGAATAATTTGGAAGAGTTTTGAATATAGTAAATCTGGCAATCTTTTAAGTCAATTAAAATATCCCTCATGTGGGTAATGGGTTGTTACCCAAAGGAGGAAAAAACCACTTTTACCCAATTATGGGCAATTTACTCAGGTTTGGGAAGCATTGTTCTAAAGGGGAAGAGTTGACTTTGAATCCTGGTGACTTTATTGACCTGTCCAGCCATCTTTCTTAACAGGAAAAACAACAAATCGTGTGTTCCTCCAGGGTGTTTTCAATTTTACAGCTAAATCCACCAGCCCTGATATTCTTTAAATATTTCTCAAACTTGGAAACTTTTAAAATGCCTAGACTTCAACTCCCAGAATTCCCCAACCACCAATTGCCCTAGAAGTTTCCCATCCAAGTACTAACAGGGCTAGTCAGCCACCTGCTGAGCAGCAAACGGATGTCATAACATCTTGTCATCTTTATCGTAGTCCCAGATTTCATGAAAGAAAGTTTACACCCTCACGGAGGCCTATAGGTGCCCGAGAACGTATGGACTTTATTTCTAACTAAGAATGTCCTGCGTTGAGATAAGGAGAAAAAGTCACGTGCCCGGAACCTTCTTTTCCTCCTTTTATGACTTCACGAATTCTATCAGCTCTGACCGAACAAAAACGCGCGAAAGGCGGCGGCGGCGGCGGCCACCAAGGGAGCAGGGACGGGTGCGGGGGGGGTTGAGAAAGCGCTGTTAGGAGAAGGCAAAAACAAGTTTACGCGCTCCGCATTTCCCACGCTTAGAGCCAGGCTGGGAAATAAGGCAGGGCCTTAACAGGGGCACCGGTGGGCGGGACCGCGGCAGGAGGAGCGGCTCTCCGCCTCGCCACGCCAACTACAATCCCCGCCCCAAGCCGGCAAAATAAGAGAGCGGGGAGGGGTTGCCGCTTGCCTCTCGCTTGCTCTTTCGCCTGCTCAGCGTCGCGGGCGGCGGGAGCGAGGCCCGCAGGCCCCGACCGGCATCCTGGACCGCAGGTAGGAGAGCGGGATGGTGCCGGTAGGCCTGGGGAGGAGAGGGGAAGGTTGGTGGCGCTAGCGAGACCAACAGCGGCGCTTGAGCCGGCGGAGGGTTTGCGGCCCGCCCTTGCAAGGCTGCGGGCGGGATGGGCCCCGGCAGCCGTAAGAGCTGCAGAGCCGGAGGGCGAGGCGGCAGCGGCAGGGCGGGCGAGGGAGGAACGGCGGCGCGAAGGGAGAGCAGGCGCGCTCCCACCCGCTGACTGCGGTGCGGGCGTCCCTGTGGCACAGCCCCGCGTGTGCTTGGCGGAGGGAGCGATAGGTGGGTGGGCGCCAACCCTCCAGTGCTTGTAAAAACACAGCGGGCGCGCCGGCTTGGTGGCTGCCTGGGACGCTGCCTCTTGAGCTTCCCGACGGCTGACATTGAGGTCGCCGGTTTTCTAGAGGTCACCTATGCGCGGTTGTAAGGTAAACACTGGCCGGGTTTTGCTGCGGGTGCCCGTCGAAGCCCTGGCGAGCGTAGAAAATCCCTGTGTGCGCGCGCGCGCGCGCCTTCTCGAGCATCCGTGACGCAGCAGTGGCTTCATTGTGTCTGCGTGGCTGTGGCGAAGCGAGGCGAAGCGTTGTGTGGGGGGGGCTTCGTTCGGAATAATGCGTGGAGGTCGAATTCGCGCGTGCGGTATTTATAAAATAAGTGCGAGCCGTCTTTTGGCCTACTTTTATGCCCGGTGTAGGTTGTGGGCGTGTGAATGAATACGTGCGCTTTGACTGTCAGGTATACTTATCTAAGCTTGGTGTAGCTTCTTAACATTGTATGGCGTTCGTTCTTGGACCGCAAACCCTTTGCGTATTATATATTTTATGAACGGGTTCAAGATTAAAATTATTCAATTAAATAACATTCGCATTCTGAGAAGCAGTCCCCATCTCTATTTAAACATGCTGCTGGTTTCAGTGGCATTTGATCCTTGCTGTGTCCTACATATACTTTTCTTCTTCCATAGGGAGGAGATATACCTTGTAGGATGTGTCAATATTTTTACACTGAAAAACAAATGTGAAAGCAGTGTGATTCTTTTATATAGAATCCCGCTCTTAAATTTAAGAGTCAAATTCATTTTGACTGTATTAAAGCTTTGATTTTATAAGACTTTAAGAAGCCTCGGAGCAAAACCGCAAATCTGAGCGAGCTTCAGACTATGTACAGCTTTTGATGTTTGATGTACTTGTGTTTTTCTTTTGTTTGCAGTTTCATAGTAGGTAATAGAACTCGGATGTTTTGCCATCCGCTATTTGCAGCATATACTTCATGGCACCACCGTCTATTCCCATTGAGGAATAGAGCTGATTCTGAAGCATACTTTTTAAGCCTGTGCGTATGTATGCCCACGTGCTTCAAGGACTCTCCATGGTACTGCTGCCTTGCCTCATTGTCCATAAAAGGAAGTAGCACTATGGAGAGCTCTTGGCAGCTACAGATTCTCTGCATAACAGAGAGATCTCTTTCATCTGGCTTGCCTTCAAATGTATCTTTGTAGAACTGCTTCCCTAAAACAGATCTATGTGATGAATCTCAGCAGAATGACTGCAAATAAAATGGATTTGGCATTTAGGCTTGGAAAAATGTAATGTTTTCAACCAACAGCAAAGTTGTTAAAAAATCATGCCAATGCTAGAGGGATGTTTTTATTTTTGTTTTTATTTTATTTTTTGTAGATAAAATGACTGCTGAATATTTTCAGCAAAGACAGTATGCTATAAATAAATACTTTCCTGCAGTAATTTTATTTCTCACCTGATTTTTTTTTAAAATAATCCCAGGATTTTTAGTTCTGCAGCTTCACTTTTAAATTTTGGATTTTTTTGAGGATGACTTTTACAGTAAAAAAAATAAAGGGGGGAAGTTATTTTAGTATGGTATATAGTTACAATAATATATTTTAAAACAATTGTTAACCATAACATAAAAATGGCAACAGTAACATTAAAACATTAAGCCCAACAATAATACCGAATTTAAGAACATTGTAGCCCAAAATCATACCCAGAAATCTAGTAAAATTATACATTATTTTCTATGTTGATATAAAATTGCTAAACTGTGTTTTTATTTGCTGTTTCCATTTCCATAAGTAATTTTCTAACATGCAAAACCTGAGATCTGCTTCTAACATTATACATCACAAGTTCAGAAAATCTGAGTATACTATACATGTTATGCCCCTTTGAATGCCAGTGTTTGAATGCCAGTGCCAGCAGAGTTGGTGGCAGACTCGGACGATGAGAGGTTGGAAGGAACATGGGCCACTCCTAGAGTCTGGGGAAGGAAGGTTCTGATGGATGCTCTGCGTCAGAAGCAGAGATAGAGCCAGGGCCATCTGACATTTCCCAGCTGCCTTTGGAGTCGGAGATAAGTGGGGAGGATGAACAGCTGGGGCCTGTTCCAGATGCATGCATGTGCAAAGCTGGTAGGAGACAAGAACAACTGAGGACAAGGAGCCGACTCAGGAAGAAATGCTGAATGGCCCCTCCCTGGCTGGGGAATAAATATGAGGAAAGGGGAGGGGTGGTTGCAGGAGGCAACCGTTCGTATTTCTTTTGGAAGATTTGCTAATCGTGGTTCATGCCTCAGAGACTGCTTGCTAGAACTTAATTTACAGCTTTGCAACTGGAAGCTCTGGGCCTGACAAGTATCCCAAGGAACTGATACGGTCTGTTACTTCAATTAACCCTTTGAAGAATTATTGCCTGGACTTTTCATGCCAGTAATTCACAAGAGCTAAATAAAGGGATTTTTCGGAACAAAAAGTCTGTTTCTTCGTTTTGCTGAGTCAGAACAGCCAGAGGGTGAAGGGATGTTAATATCCAAAGCATCATAGTTTTGTAGCTTGTCTCTCTTGATATTTAATCATGAATCCATGAAGAACATCTGAGAAGGTATCAAGACTAGGACTGAAGACACCCCTCTGTGTGTGTGTGTGTGTGTGTGTGTTTGTGTGCGCGCACGCGTGTCTGCGCATATGTGCTGTATGTATATTGTTTCTCTAAATCTAGTGTGTAATTATTGTTACTTTTGTGACAATTATGTATGTCTGTGTGTGTGTACATATACATACGTATACATATAAACACCCAAATATGTAAAAAGAGAGAAACATAAGGCATCAATAGATAAATAAAATTAAAAATAAATCTGATTCCGGGCCCAGTAGAGTAAGATTTAATATAATCCCATGCAAATGTAAATTATCGGAGAGACACACCAGACTCCAGTTTGGGAAAAAAATCCTTATTAAGCACTAATGCATGATTTTATGCTACAGAATTTTATGCTAGAAGTATTTATATGCAAAGATATCTTCATTGGTACCCATCAGATTCCCAGTCATTTATGAATATATATTATTTATAGGTTTATTTGTAATCTAGGACAGGGAAATGTATGGTGGATCTGCCAGTGTCCTGTGCCATATTTTCAGGAACACCTCTGGGATTTCCATGGACCCCAGATAAATCTTGAAAAATAAAGGGTGAGGATGTGGGAAGAAGACATTGTTTTATTCATGTCTCATTCATTCCTTCCCCACTTATTTTTATAAGTAACTTAAGGCAGCAAACATACATAGGACTCCTTCCTCTTCCTATTTTCCTCACAAGAATAATTCTGTGAGATGGGTTGGGCTGAGAGCAAGTGACTGGTCCAAAGTCACCCAGCTAGCTTTTATGGCTAAGATGGGACTTGAGCTCAGGGTCTCCTGTTTTCTAGCCTGGTGCGTTAACCACTAGAACAAACTGGCTCTCATTTTGCCAGTCTTGTGTTTTAGTTTTTGGCTGGTTTTGTTGGTTTTGTTTTGGTGTAGTCTATTTTTTGTCTGCCTGCTCTTATTCATAATGAAATATATTTGCCTATGTGTTATTTTCTCCTTGGGTAAGGTTTTGCTTGTCTTTGAACTTCATCAGTTTGATTTTAGATTTATTTTTTCTTACAAAAAATTAAAAGTGAAAAACTAGATTCAAAAGATCATTATTTTGAAGCCCTCACTTCAGCTGTTTCTTGAGTAAGAATATATCTCTGTTAGCATAATTTGGAATTGTTTTTTAACTGGTTATAATTATAGTTTTAGCCATTTCACAAACGAGCAAATCCATCATGCAATTCTTCTGTCGTAAACTCTATATGTATTCTGAAAATATCCACTGGCTGAAAATTTTAGAAAACTTCATATATGAATATGCAAGGAAATGTTGAATTACACATAGGATGGAGATTCTGGAGAATAAATCTTACAAAATATAATATGTATGAACTACATAAATATTTTCAGACATCTGTACACTGAAAACATTTCTAGGAAACATCTGTTGCTAGGGAGAGAATAATCACTAGGGACTAAGACTGGTTGATGTGATCTCATTTTCACAATGAACCAGGCTTAATTATCACCCGTAACAAAAATGATTTGAGTGTGATATTTTACATGGGTGATACGGCAAAAAAGAAACCCCTCTTATCCTTTTCTCATACTATTACTCTCTTAGGAAAATTACACACTTCTATCAATGGGTATTTTTCTGTTATGGCTGAGTGGAGAAAAATTCTAGAATGTTTCAGCTATATCCTCTTTGCTTGATGGATAAAGCTGGCTTGAAACTGCAGGAAATCTGTGTTGTTTAGTGAGTTCTCATTAAATTGAAATATCGAACATTTTTATTATTGATATTCTTCAACATGTTAATGACTTGGATAAAGAGGGGGAGGGAATGTTTATCAGATTTCATGCAAAAATGAGAGGCCTAGCTAATACTCTAGAAAGCAGAAAGAAAATTTAAAACAATCCAATCCTAAAAGAAATAAATTGAAAGTTACAGAATGAAATTAAATATAGACAGGTGCACTTTTTCACTTAGGAAATAGAAATCACATACACGAGTTCAGGTTACCTGCCTGAATGACATTACATGTGAAGATGTTCTTAGAATAGCAGTTAAAGGCAAACAATATGGGTCAGCAATGAGATATGCCTGCAGAATAAGACAAATGCCATTTTATTCTGTGTTGGTCAAATCCCATTTTCAGCAATATGTCAATTTTAAAAAACACATTTTAAGAAGGATTCAGATCAATTGGACAGGTCAAGAGAAGATCACAAGGATGACAGGAGGGTAAAAAGAAAATTCTGCAAGAAAATAAAGAAGGAACTGGAAATATAAGACTTTAGACTTCTGGGGGAAGGGAATATTTTGAGTCCCAGAAAGAATGTCACACAGAAGGTCAAAGCTTTGTCATTTAAGAATGCAGGGTAGAAATAATTTAAGCTGCAGGAAGAACTGGCTGAATATTAGAAAGTATGTCTTAACATTAACAGAGTTTAAAAGTACTTACATAAAGAAGTAGAGACAACAACGTTCTATGAATTTCTTAACTTTGGATTTTTATACCAAGTACAGAAATGATTACGTAAATGGCAAAACCACTGCTGTGATTTTATGATTGCTTGAGTCATGCTCTGATTACAGTTTCTCTATAGAACAATACCCCAGTGAAGATGACAATCCTACTCTTTTTACTACGTGCTTTTCCTAATAGGGCACTGGCTGGATGCATATGGAATGAAACACATAGCATTCTTGGATAAAATGATCTCTAGCAGATCTTTGCTCTCTGAAAATGTTGGCAGTTACAATTGGAGAGAGACAAGTTGGTAAAAAAAAACTACTGCATATTGTATATGTTATGTTCTATGAAATTGTACATTAGAAGAAATTTCTGCCTAAAGCATTATGATTAATAGCTCCATTACCCAAGCTGCAATTTCTTGAATCCTTAAATGGCTAGTACTTTATTCCTATCAAGTATGACCCTACATACAGCTGACTGACTACTCAAGACTTAGAAAAATCATACATCCTGCTTCTCTTTTGTTGGGGTCTCCTGAAACAGTTCATAATTTGTGAAATTCTAAACATTTTTGTTTCTGGTTAGCATTTCCTTAGAAATGGTCCTTTAATTGGGGAGGTAATTTTCAGTTGTGCAGTCTAGAAGAGATCAAAAAGAAAATACTTCCCGGAATATTTTTTTATTACCTTTTTTCTCACACATGCACATCTTGAACAATAAAATTAATAAAACTGAATTAAAGCTCACTGACAATGAGTTTTTTGAAGAATGGGTAAATATAAGTTTGACAGCCACAAAGAGTTTGTTTTGTTGAATGGCATATAGATTTTAGTCAATAAATAATTAATCCATATGTTCATAACCTTTATATGCTATTTGATTAATACTGTAAGACATCCTTCACTTGGATGATTTCTCCCAGATATGTTGTAACTCCAGTATCCACAATTTCTAGCTAATTTATCTGGGTTGGTTGGCAATTCTGGGAACTGTAGCCCCAGCATAACTGGAGACCATTAGGTTGGATAAGGAAGTTGTAAGGACATGCAGACATTGCCTTTTTAATTCTTAAAGCTTTTGGTCTATGAAATTTGTGTGAGATTTGCTGCCTTTCTGGAACAGCAAGTGATATAAACGTTACATTTTAGAGAAATATAAATTTAGAGAAATTTAGCTTTCTTCTACATTTGTCAGCCATCATGCTAAATGTTAGAGAACTTTATATTAAAATGTTATTCTTTACATTGAAAATGAAAGTTTGTTGACCTTCAAAATTATTTGTACAAATCAGCAAAGAAAAAATCAGCCAGCTGTCCTTTGTAATATTCCACAGTCTACAAGGAAAATGCAAGTGTTACTCAGGTTCAATGTGACAAATGTACTTTCCAAGTTCATTGGCCCATATTAACAGCAATATTGCATCACCATGATTTATTGCACAAACAGATGTATAATTACCATGCTAATGTCAGGCCTACATAACTTGTAGAAAGGAAAGTTTACCACTTTAAAAATAATTACAGGTCACAAAGGAATAGCTGGCAGGCAGATCAACTCTTCAGCAGTGCAGCAGTAATGGAACTGACTGTGTTGGTACTGCAGGTACTCAGCAGAGTGCCTATTGGGATGAAGGGTAATGCAAAAACCTAGGCAGTGGTGGATCCTTCCTGCCATCAGAGGATTGGTAGGCCGCAGGTTATGCAGACCTGCTAATATACATCCATCATAACTGCAGGTCAATGTGCCATGCTTATATAAGTAGATATTTTCTGGTCTTATGCTACATACCAGGGTGGATAAAAATCAATGATTTTTTTAAAAAAATCAAAAAAATCAGATTTTTTTAATTTAAATCGGATTTTTTTTATTTTTATCGAATTTATTTTAATAAAAAACTTTTGGGGTAAAAATCTATCGTAAGATAGTTTTCTATTTAAGATACATAAATAATTTAGTTTATTCAGCATGAAATGGAGCTTAGTTATGTAGCATGAGGCTGTATATTCTGCAACACTGGGACTATCGGTGAGTCAACAGTGGGTCAAAGGAGTAGAAGAGATGACAGTTGTTCTTTAAAAATTATGATTTAAATCGAGTTGATTTAAATCAAGCCTTTTTACTAGTGATTTAAATCATGATTTAAATTGTGATTTAAATCAACTCGATTTAAATCAAATCCACCCTGCTACATACAAATCAATACTAGAATTAAAAAAAAAATCTCTAAAGAACAACTATTATGAAGGGCAATGATACAAGAGAGGAGGACCGAGGATTTTGTGAAGAATACTGCATTTTATTTGTGCTAATTTTATTTTTTAGTTCCAAGTGTTGACAAAAGAGGCTTACAATAACAACGTTAAAAGAAAGGGAAAATTCCATTGATAAATTTCTATTAATAAAACTAGATGAGAATGATTGACCTGTTGGGAATACCCTAAAAAAAATATTCCAGAGTATTCTCCCCAGTTATCCAGAAGAGTTGGGGTAGAGAAAAATGAGGAAAAGGCCTACCACATGATTTTTACCAAAAATAAAAACCAGAATCAGCTACAAACACATCCGAGACTACTTTGGCTATCTACTCAGTAAAATGTTCAGTTGTGATTTAAAATTCACTGATCTTCAATTATACTTGCTATATAAATCATAAACTTCTGGATAGAAAGATGGAATACACTCTCTATGAATTGTACTCCTAATAAACCTTACACGTATAAAAGGATATGCTTTGAGACTGCCCAGTATGTATAAATGGGCATATCTGTAATTAACCATGAAAGTACCCATTTTTACTCTTCATTATTATCTGCACTTGGAGATTACATGTTCAGTTAGTTTCATTTTGGATTGTTTTACACAAAGCACTTCAAGTATCCCATCTTCTTTAAGATAGTGGTGAGCTATTATTTTTATTAAAAGAAAGCTGGATAAGAGAATCTTACAACCTTTCATATCTAGTGCTTTCAAAATATATTTCTACTGCAGCCTCATAATTCCCAGACACCATGACATCCTCAGACTTGGAGTGTAGTGTTGTGAAGGCTAAATTAACAAAAGTGTTTTCTGTGAAGATTACCACTATTTTACTTTATATGGTATGCATAAGAAGCACATGTATGTAATGAAGACAACCACAGCAGGTTCATGCACTAATGGAATTACAGTTTGGCTCTTTCTTCCTGTAGGATGTTGTTGAATTTGACAAATATAAATATCTTTTTCTAATGCACTTTTCCTCTGAAGTTGCAGGTAAAGAATTTGGGTTTTTTTAAAAAAAATCAATTCTATGTATTGTGGATATTATTTCACAGGTTTTTTTAATAGCATTTCTGGATAAGAAACTTTTTGTTTGGCACATATAGTAATTTATACACATGGATTGTATATTGTTTTCCAGCCCTCTGCTCCTGCAATCCACCTTTGGGTTTCCTTCCTCCTCGCTTCTTTTTGACTGGGTGATATTTTTCTTAACTGTCTCTCCGTGCTGTGGCCACGCCCCACTTTCCCATGATGCACCAGTCTTTTCACTCAGTCGCTGACTGACTGGTGTGCTTTTCTCTTCGTGCCTTTTTTTAGAAGGATTTCTTAGTATTGCGTTAGGTTTTTTCTTTATTTTTAGTAGTATTTTTCTCCTATTCGGTGAGAGCCTCTATCGGTGTGCTGCAGGGCGTGTGAGTGGTGCCTGGGGACCCAGCCCATCCTCCGCCCAGGGGATTGCTCCCCTTTGACAGCAGCGTGGGTTACCGGCCCTTCGGGGCGGTTCCCTGCCTTCCTTTAAGCCGCCGGTGTGGAGCGCGGGGTTTGCGATTGCCGTTTTCCCCCCCCACACCTCTCCTCTGCAAATTAGTTTTGGCTCTCTTAGGGCGGCTCCGGAGTGCTCCGCATGGTTTGCCCTGCGGCCTCTGATGTATTGCTGAGATTCCCACCGCTGCGGTTCGTCTGTGCTGCGCTCTAATCGTCAGCCTTTTCAAAGTTGCCGCCCGGGGCTCCAGCTGCCTAGACGGAGTCGGAAGCTTCGCTCCAGCCCGCAGCGCTCCGGAAGGTGCCTGCTGCTACGGTGGTGAGATTCGCTGACGTCCGTCCCTCGGGCGGCGTCCGGTGAGGAGTGCCCTTGGCCCCGTTTTTTTGGACGTTGTTTAGCCGCCTGAGCTGCCGCCGGGTTCCGGACAGTCCACGGCCGCCATTTTGTTGCTCTTTCTTGGCGGCAATTTTAACGGGCGCCATTTTGGGATCGCAATTGCTTCTTAAGGGCCGTTGTGTTACTGGGTTACCCCACTCTCTCTACACCTTTGAAGCAGTTTTTTGGGGGTGTGCCTCTGTGGCTGTCTGCCGTTTAAGTGGACTGGTTGCCTGTTGTCCCATAATTGCAGTCTGGGCAGTACTTAAATTTTTTTCCTCTTGACACCTTAACCAGCCTCTTGTCATTCCTGTCAGAGATTGCTTGGCTGGACTGTTTCGGCTACCCTCAGCGGTTGGGGTGCCTACGTGTATATAGTTCCAATTTTGTTGGTTTATAACTCAAAAAAAAAAAAAAAAAACAAAGGAAAAATTGAACTATATTCGGTCTTGTCATAATGGCGGATGCTTATTTTTCATCCGATGCGGAGCAGGAGCCCAGCCCCCCTAGGGCTCCAGCCAAGCACAAGTCAAAATCTCGCAGCAGGGTCTTATCTGCTTCTGAGGACTCCCGCCAGCCTAGGTCATCGACAGCGGCAGATAAGGACGCGCAACGACGCCACAGGGCTTTGGAGCGCCAATTTTGACAAGGCCAGACAGGCCACCTTGGCCTCGGTTTTTCCAACTGGCCTGAATACAGCACCTTTGCCTTCGTCGCCCAGCGGGTCACAGGCGCCTGATCCACCGCAGCCAAGCACTTCTGGACGCCTGTCCAAGAGAGCTTCAATCTCATTGCCGGACGTTTCATCGGTGGGCTTGCTCAACTCCGCCCCCCCTCCCGCCCCGCGTCCCGAGGCGACGTTCACTCCAACCGCCGCTGGTCTTCGCGGGGCTGATGGTCAATTATCGTCTTCCCAGATGGACTTACAGTTGTTGCTATCTAATGCCTTGTCCTCTGTGGGCTGCGGGACTCCAACAACCGCCCATGCCTCTAGTACAGACGACCTCCCGTCAGGTGCCTCAACCACCTATGGCACCGACTCAGAGGCCCTCTCATCACTTGGCGCCCGATTCTTCGGATGATTCCGATCATGGGGAACATATGGTCGAGGACTTGGAATTTTCAGAAGACGAGGGCCTCACTCCTGATGTTCCTGCTTTTACCGGGCTGTTCAGGCCCTCATTGTTCAAATCTCTCCTACACAAGGCTCGTCAGATCACAAACATGTCTGTTGCTGCGCCTGCATCCTCCGAGGCCGCATCCATGGCGACCCCCCACGAGGCCTTGTTTTCGTCTTCCAAGCCGGGCAGGGATTTCATCCCCTGCCCTCAACTTTTTTCTGACGTTCTACAATCTCCTTGGTCTCAACCTGCTTCGTCCACGGGCCCCAATAGCATCGATAAGAAATTGTATTGTGCGGCACCAGAATTGGACGCCATGCTGTCCCTCCCTGTGGTGGACACGCCTGTTGCCAACCTCTCTTCCTCGTCCTTGCTGTCAACAGATGCGCTGGACGGGCTGAAATCGGAGGACAGGAAGTCTGAGCTTTGCTTTAGCAAAGAACATCAACCCCTGGCGTGGGCGATCAAAACCGCGACCGCCACATCCTTTTTTAACCGGGCAACTCTGCTTTGGTTGAGACAGCTTCAGGATAGGCTACCGCCAGAAGACACACGTCTCCACCAGGACATAAACAAAATTGTGGCGGCTACGGAATATTCGGCCGATGCCTCATTAAATTCTGTTAAGTTCACATCCAGGGCTTTGGCCTCGTCTATTACGTCCCGTCGTTTATTTTGGCTTAGGAACTGGAGGGCTGATGCCAAAGCTAAATGGCGCTTGGCGGCAGCACCCTACAAGGCTCCAAATCTGTTCGGCTCCGCTCTCGACCCTGTCCTTATCGAAGATAAGGACAAGAGGAAGGTTATGCCGACTTCCTCTTATCGCAGGCCTGAACGGCGCTATACGCCTTACTATCAAAGACAGTCCTTTCGGGCGACGTCGGGGTCAGGGGGTGCCTACTCGCAACGTCCACAATTTTTTGGCTCTGACCGTTCCTCCGATCGTCAGCGGTTTCGTGACAGAGCCAGGAACCCCACTGTCTCCAAGCGTCCCTTTCGGGGATCTGGATACCGTCAATTCCGCAGGGGGAAATGACTACAGGTCGCAGGATCCCATTGGAGGTCGCCTGCAACTTTTCCACCATCAATGGGAGCAGTCAACCTCGGACTCTTGGATCCTTCACACGGTGTCCTCCGGACTGTCGATCGAGTTCCTGGGATGCCCTCCTTCTCGCCACATTTGCTGCCCTGCGCCACGTTCTCCCGAACAGGGACGCTTACTACAGGAGCAAGTCCTCCATCTACTCAGCATCAGGGCGATAGAAAGGGTCCCGCCGGAACAACAAGGCCTAGGATTCTATTCGACACTTTTTCTCGTCCCGAAACATTCCGGAGGTTGTCGGGCCATTTTGAACTTGAAACAACTAAACCTCTTCATTTGCTATCGCAGATTCAAAATGCACTCCTTGGGGTCCATCTTGGGGGGGGTTCGTCGTGGCGACCTCCTTCAATCGGTCGACCTCAGGGAGGCATATCTGCATGTCCCAGTGTCACCTTCGCACAGGAAGTTTCTGCGCTTTCAAATTGGGGACGATCATTATCAATATTGCGCAATGCCCTTTGGTTTATCCTCTGCCCCAAGGACTTTCACAAAATTAGTAGCTGTAGTGGCGGCGTCACTCCGAAGGATTCCGGTGCGGGTACTCTGTTACCTCGACGACATCCTGGTGTTGTCATCGTCCAGGAGCCAGGCAGCTCGAGACCTTCATCTTGTCATCATGGCCTTCCAGAATCACGGATTCTCAATAAATTTTCCCAAGAGTCACCTTTCCCCGTCCACATCACTGCTGCACTTGGGGGCGGTGATAGATTCTATTCGGGGTCAAGTCTTTCTATCTCCAGACAGGATTTCAAGTCTTCAAGACCTGATACGTCAAGTTCTGTCTCATCGCTCCATTCCTCTTCTCCAGCTGTCGCAGCTGCTGGGGAAGATGGTGTCGTGCTTCTCAATTGTGCCATGGGCACGACGTCACGCGAGACCATTGCAATGGTTTCTGCTCCCTTACCAGCGCTCGGGACGCAGCGATTCCCTTCACAAAGTATACCTTCCACCTCAACTTCGTCTGTCGTTTCAGTGGTGGATGGGATCAGCCATTCGCAAGGGCTCGCACTTTCTGATTCAAGACAGAATGACTCTGACCTCGGACGCCAGCCTTCGAGGCTGGGGAGCCCACCTTCAAAATCAGGTGGTGCAGGGTCGTTGGTCTGTTCCAGAAAGAGGCCGCAACATCAATCTGTTGGAACTCAGGGCAATCCGCCTAGCCCTCAAACATTTTCAATCTCAGTTGGAGGGCCACCACGTCCTTGTGCTCACGGACAACATCACGGCCAAGGCTCATGTAAACAAAGAAGGCGGGACACATTCGAGGCCACTAATGTTAGAAGCGGAGAGTCTCTTCCGGTGGGCGGAATGCCACCTTCTTTCATTGAGAGCGGATCACATTTCCGGCGTGGACAATGTGCGGGCGGATTGGCTCAGCAGACAAAGTCTCGATCACTCGGAATGGCAACTACATCCGAGGCTCTTCCACGAAGCCATTCTTCTTTTCGGCACGCCTGTAGTGGACTTGTTCGCCAGCCCGTCGAATGCCCAGCTTCCACTCTATGTGACTCGTTACCCGTGCCATTCAGCGATGGATCACGACGCGCTCCGATGCCGTTGGCCCCCAGGGCTCTTGTACGCTTTTCCCCCGATCCCCTTGATTCCTCAGGTGATTCGGAGGCTCTTGGAGGAAAGGGCCGAAATGATCCTGGTGGCTCCCGACTGGCCTCGTCGGCAGTGGTACGCAGATCTTGTGGCCCTATCGTCTCGTCCACCATGGCTGATTCCACCGGACCGCATCGCCTTATGCCAAGGGGCCATCGACCACCCAGAGCCAGGATGGCTCCAATTGGCCGTTTGGCGTTTGAGCGGCTTATCTTGCGAAAGGACCGACTTCCCGACTCCGTCATAGGTACGATCCAAGCTTCCCGTAGGCCGTCGACTTCGCGGATATATGAGTCTTCCTGGAGGGCCTTCTGTCTCTGGTGTGCGGCCAACCTGGTGGACCCTACTTCAGCCCGGATAGAGGACGTCCTGTGCTTTCTACAATCCGGCTTAGACAAGGGGTTGTCACCGTCTACCCTTCGTCGTCAGACGGCGGCGTTATCTACGGTCATTCGGTGTCCCCCATACTCGTCTTTGTCTATGCACCCGCTACTTAAAGGATTTCTTCACGGAGCTGTAAACCTATGCCCCCCGGTTGTTCATAGATACCCGACCTGGGACCTTTCCCTTGTTCTTCAGGCCTTGATGTACCCTCCCTTTGAACCTTTGGGGTCTATTCCTTTAAGGTATTTGTCGTTCAAGGTAACCTTTCTTTTGGCGATCACTTCGGCCAGACGTGTGTCTGAGCTCTCCGCCCTATCGATTAGAAAAGATCTCTGTATATTTCAACCTAATACAGTGATACTACGTCTGGACCCTGCATTCTTACCCAAAGTGAATTCGTATTTTCATCGGGCTCAGGAGCTTATCCTTCCGGATTTCTGCCCGTCGCCGAAACATCGACGCGAAAAGGACTGGCATACCCTCGATGTACGTAGGGCTCTTCGTCGTTATATTCGTCGGACTGAATCCATCCGTAAAACTGAGGCTCTTCTGGTGTCGTTTCATCCCCCTTCTTTGGGCCAAAAGATTTCTCCATCCACAGTGGGCAGGTGGATTAAGACATGCATAGCGACAGCTTACAAGCAACGTTCTCGTCCTGTACCGAGTCGCATCTTGCCTCACTCTACTCATAGTGCGGCGGCATCTGCCACCTGGGCTACGCAGGCTTCAGTTTCAGATATATGTCGGGCCGCTACTTGGTCTTCTGTGACACCCTTCATCACACATTACCGGATTGATAAGTATGCTTCGGCTGAGGCTTCCTTCGGGCGACGTGTCCTCCAAAGTGTCCTTGAGGTCCAGGAGTCTGAGTCCAACTAGGTTTTTTTCCCGCCCTGGGATTTGAACTTTGGTATATCCCAAAGGTGGATTGCAGGAGCAGAGGGCTGGAAAACGAACGTTGTCTTACCTGAACGTTCCTTTTCAGCTCTCTGCGACTGCAATCCACACCCGCCCGGTTGGTTCCTGATTCCAATTTCGGTGTTTTTTTGTTTTTTTCTGGTTCCAGTGTTCACAGTTTTATATGACTTGTTCTGAAGTTTGAATTGTTTACTAGATGGTCACGCCTTCGTTCAAAGACTGGTGCATCATGGGAAAGTGGGGCGTGGCCACAGCACGGAGAGACAGTTAAGAAAAATATCACCCAGTCAAAAAGAAGCGAGGAGGAAGGAAACCCAAAGGTGGATTGCAGTCGCAGAGAGCTGAAAAGGAACGTTCAGGTAAGACAACGTTCGTTCCCTTCATTGTTTATTAGGTATGTATTTTGTAAAACAGGCTGCAGATTGAAAGTAACTTCTGTGAAAATCAGTGCATGATTTCCCTATGATTGTGATGAAAAGGAAAACCTTCCTATTCCTGATCTTGTTCATTCAAAATCAGTTCAAATAGACGTTATTAAGTGATTCTAGTAGCTGTGGTGCCGCAGTGGTTAGAATGCAGGCTAACTCACTATTCACTGCCAGGAGTTCGATTCTGACTGGCTCAAGTTGATTCAGCCTTCCATCTTTCTGAGGTGGGTAAAATGAGGACCCAGATTGTTGGGGGCAATATGCTGACTCTGTAAACCACTTAGAGAGAGAGAGGTGTAAGTTGCTACTATTACTTGCTGGTCTTTTTTGTTTCGTTTGAGGTTGGCAAATCCTAGTAGGTGCACTAATGTCTTTATTTTTTATTTTTTTTTGTGGCCCTGGTAGTATATTTAGTGTAACTGTCAAACATAATACATGTATCATGATAAGACATAGGCTAGATAGTGAGAAGGTGCACACTGCTCTTTTCTCCCTACCTGGTCCTTTAAACATGGTCAAAATCTTAAGGTTGCTCGAGATTGTCAGAAATCAAAATTACTACCATTTCTAGTAATCAGAAGTGGAGTTTAAAATCAAAGTTTTGACAGACACGGAAAATCTCCCAACCCTGGCAATGTGAAGTGTTAGCACTATTTTAAGAATATTGCATCTAGTTTTGGTCAACAGGATATAAAAAAGATGTTGAGACTCTAGAAAGAGTGCAGAGAAGCACAACAAAGATGATTAGGGGACTGGAGGCTAAAACATATGAAGAACGGTTGCAGGACTTGGATATGTCTAGTTTAATGAAAAGAAGGACTAGGGGTGATATGATAGCAGTTTTCCAATATCTCAGGGGATGCCACAAAGAAGAGGGGGTCAACTTATTCTCCAAAGCACCTAAAGGCAGAACACGAAGCAATAGATGGAAACTAATCAAGGAGAGAAGCAACCTAGAACTAAGGAGAAATTTCCTGACAGTTATAACATTCAGTGGAATGACTTATCCTCTGAAGTTCTGGTGTTCCAGCACTGGAAGTTTTTAAGAAGAGATTGGACAACCATTTGTCTGAAATGGTATAGGGTTTCCTCTTGAGCAGGGGGTTGGACTAGAAGACCTCCAAGGTCCCTTCCAACTCTGTTATTCTGTTAATTGTACATGGGGTTATATAATAGTGGCTTATTCATCTTCTGAATGTTTTGAATGGACAAGAGTCTCCATTATCCATTCATTTACCTTTTGGCATATTAGAAAATAGTTGAACACTAAAGACAGCTGATTTTCTTTTTCTTTTTTTTTAATTAAAAAGTTTTACAAAAAAAAAGATTTTTTCCCCAATATTCCCCCCACCCTTTTTCCCTCCCGCCCACCCCCCCACCCCCCCACCCCCCCACCCCCCTTCCCCGCATCCCACCCTCCCCCTCAGACTTCCCAGAGCAAAATATAGGGTATTTCAATTAACAATCATAAGCTAAATTAACCTATCTATCCTTAGACTACACAGTCCCCCCCTGAAACCTTAACTCCACTATAAATAACGTACTTCTAAAACTTAACATTCATTCATAAACTATTTGATATTTTCTTGTTGATACTTATTTTGAATATAATCAATCCATCTTCTCCATTCCGATATGTACCTTTCTTGTGTATAGTCCTTCAAATACGCTGAAATTTTCGCCATTTCTGCTAAATTCGTTACTTTCAGTGTCCACTCTTCAATAGTAGGCAAAGAGTCCTCCTTCCAATATTGCGCTACCAACAGCCTAGCTGCAGATGGCTGATTTTCTTATGGGCCAAGAGTTGCATGAGTGAACATGTTTGTTTTGAAAATACAGTTCTGCCTTCCAAAACTCTCAAGCATCACTTAGAGCAGCGAAACTTCACAACATCTTCTATTGTCAGTACATGACAACACCATACCACAAAAGCAAATAATTGCAAAGAAGAATTATATTATAAAAGGTGGCAGATAAGTTATACTATGAAAAGTTATATTATAAAATGTGGCAAACTAAGAATATCCCTTTGTAAATAAGAACAGCTTAACCTACTGACAAAAGGGCATCAACCTAATCTCTGGATCACTGCAATTTTTATTAAGGGGTTTATATGAGACATAATCACTTTGTTTTCTATCTGAGCTAAATTCAGTGCTATAAGGGTCATGTGCTGTGGTTGAGTAGGAAGTAGAAATTGAGTTGGGGATTCCCCATAAACAACAGCTCCCACTGAAAGTAATTAGAAACATACTAGGCTTTTTAGCTGTTGCTTAGCTGTGCACTTGAATTATTATATTCATTTCAGTATAACATGGAAGGAGATAAGCAAGAGCAGAGTTGCTTCAGGGAAAACTATTTTCAGTGAATTCTGTACAGTGTTGAAGCCATCTTCTGAAAACATGGCTGTTCCTATTACATCTTCCTGTTCCATTACATGTTCCTGCATGTAATGAAGAAAATTGAACACTGAACTGGACCCTAATTGGTGGTAGCATGTGAAAATAAAAAGACGTTTTAAATGTTATCTTGAAGATAATTCTTGCTTTTACTTCTTTCAGCTGTACGATTCCCTTTAATTTGTTGTCTTGTGGCTCTACTATTAGGGTAAGATCTGGTGATTTTGAAATATGGTTATACTCAGAACTATCATTATGTTTACTGTCCACAGGTAGTACTAAAATGAGAGGGTATTTTCAGTTTATGGATAAAGGTTGGGAGCTGAACCTGGTAGAAAAGAAGAAGGGTAGATAGGCAAAGACACATACTAGTGTTTTGCCAAAAATGGAATGCAAGTCCAGCTCCAGTCATCTGTTTGTTATTTTTTACAGTGAAGACTCTGCAAAGTAAGATCTAAATACAGAAGTGACTGCCACTTCTCAACTGATACCACCTGTGCTTGTGTCTTGCTAATACAACTCTTTTGTATTTTTAGGTTGTTGGATTCTTACTTAAAATGGAAGTTGACATTAATGGAGAGGCCAGATCTATGCTAGCCCCCCTCCCCTTGCCTATCGCTGAAGTGAGTGCTACAAGCAAAACAGACAACGAGAAACCTCGCTGCTCCAGCACCCCATGCTCACCAATGCGCCAAACTGTTTCAGGTTACCAAATCCTCCACATGGATTCTAATTACTTGGTTGGCTTCACTACTGGAGAGGAGCTCCTGAAATTAGCTCAGAAGTGCACTGTAGAAGAACAGAATAAAGTTGAAATGATAGGGCCTACTTTGCGCTCCAAACAGCTTGATTCAGGACTTTCTCGTTCTTCCCGAGTGTGCAAAGCCAGAAGCAGATATTACCAGCCTTATGAGATCCCAGCGATCAATGGCCGTAGAAGACGACGGATGCCCAGCTCAGGGGATAAATGCAGCAAGCCACTACCTTATGAACCATACAAGGCATTTCATGGTCCTTTGCCTCTCTGCCTTTTCAAAGGTAAAAGAGCTCACTCAAAATCCCTAGACTACCTCAATTTAGACAGAATGAACATCAAGGAACCGGCTGATACAGAAGTGCTTCAGTATCAGCTCCAGCACCTCACCCTGAGAGGGGACCGTATGTTTGCTAGGAACAACACATGAACATAAACCATCATTCGTTCTTCACTGCATCAAGATTGTCTATACAATGTAGGCAATCATGCACTTGGTACCTGGTTGGATCAGAAAAGTGTTTTCTTAGATCATAGCATAGGAAGATGAGGTGTATGTTTGTGTGTATGTTTGTGCATGTGTGTGCGTGTGCAGATGCGTGTGTGGAAACTACATGGAAAGAGGAAAGAGTACTGAAAAGTTCTGACAAGAAATTTATTTGGAATAGTGTAACGAAACAAAACGTTTTGCACATGGATACCTGAAATTTATGGCAATTTAACACTCAAAAATTGATGTAATGTGAATTATGTTTCTGACTGAGCTTGCTGTAAGAATTTACTCATGGAGAAGCACTGAAATATATTATTTAATATTAATCATATGTGCATATGCAATGAGTTTTGCATTATAGGACAAAATGTTTCACTAAAACCATGTGTTCTTTAAAATAATCCAGTTTGTACTCACTGTAGCTGGATTTGCACTGGCAACAAAAGAAAAAAATTGCTAATGAAATTAAGCCTCAGTACTTTACATTACTAGAGCTGACTGTTTTTAAATGTATAATTGAATTACTACTTGCATTTCAAACTAATTTCAGTGTAATTTTTTTAAAAAAATCTTAAAATGTGTTTTGAAGAAAAAAATATTGAAAGAACACTGACTTTAATTTTGTATGTTTTTTTAAATAATTATCTTAACACAGAAAACCTTTATAGTGTGTAGTGTATGTATGAATATATATGTATAAATATATATACACATATACACACATGCACACATGCACAAATGTGGAAAACTGCATTTGCATTTGTGATATTCAGCATTTAGAGTTGACAGTAACAGTACTATGTAGGTATGATGGGAGGTTGTTATGACATTTTAGCACTGCATTGGAACATTCCAATTTATTTACAGCACTGATAATTATAACTTTGTCTTGTTTTGTTTTTCTTGAAAAGCCTTTCAGGCTACAACTAAATTATTAATTTCTCCAAATGTACTGGTGTAAATCATCTCCAAACAAATCATATTTTACATTTTAATATTTATTATTATTGTTACTCTCTTTTAAGATATGCTGCTTATTATTGAAAGAGTGTGCAATCATGTTATGTTCTTGAACTGTAAGTTATTTAGAAGTGAAAGCTTAACTCTTGTGGATACAGTAAGGAATGCTTAAATTGTTTATGAAACCGAGCCTTTTTAAAACCATTCCTTGCACAGATTTGATTTACTTGGAAAAGACTCGTCTCTTAAGAAAGAATACAGAGAGCATATGCTTTGAAAGCATAAGGGTTGTCTCTTCTTTGACATCTTGTACAAAAATTGTGCTCAACTGGCAGTGCATAAACTATGGATCAGGTTTGTTTCACTTGAGAAGATGCTTGAAATTTTTACAAGTTGCACTGCTGTATTATAGTGAAAAATGATTCCCTAAGTAACTACTTTGCATGGCCTTCTAGTGTAAACAGAAGAGTACTGTCCAATGCCAAAGAAAGGATTTTTACATTTATTGATTAAACATAAATAATAAATATTAATTGATTTTATCTATGAAGCAACATTGACTAGAAAATAAAAGGGTTATATCCATACTTTTCTATGGCCCTTGGTATGTGTTGCTCTTTTAAAAACCTGGAAAGGAAATCTGCCTGATTATATATCATTTTACATTCTTTCCTAAAAATGTACATGTATAAATGTTACATTGATTTTATATATTTTCATATATATTGTAGACCCTGACACACGAAAGGAATTTAGTTTACATATTTCAGAAACTATGACATGGAATCTACTACACATTTAATATTCAGAGAACTGCTAAAATCTAGTCATTTTCCTTGCCATTGTAATAGCAGAAACAGGTGCATTTGCCTACAGCTCACTTTATAATGGAGGTTTCTCTGTGATTTTCTTTTTATCTGAGAAAAAATTGCCCATTGGAAACAAATAGCCATGGTATATGCATGAATCTGTTCTTGTTATGGTGTGCAATGAATAACTGCATTTTGGGAGATAGATAATACATATAAGAGAAGCCTCACATTTGTTATTATAAAGTTTGCTTATAAAGTAAACGATTGGCCTCCCTTTATGTGACTTTTGACCTATTTTCTTGAAAAAAAAATTATTATTTTTTTTATTTTAATTTCTAAAAGTCTCTGCAACTCTTAAGTCAGTTCTCTGGCAATTTAATCAGCCCATTGCTGACACTCTATGGGATAAAAGTGGGAAAATACAAATTTGACATGTTTTCCCTACTATTTTTAAGAATTGTTCTAAAAGTTATTTAAGCTATAGCGCATCAATTTCTTGTCTTGTACAAAAATGTAATTTCAGTGATTGAATTCATTGCTTGGAGTTTGCTCTTTTATTATTAATTGTTTTAAAGAATTTTTGAGAGGGGCAACATATGCTTTTAATGCTAAATTAATGCATTCATTTTATTAGATAAACTTACCTTGAATTGCATATTGAATGATGACTTACCAAGAAAGTAAAACCTGAATGGAAAATTATGACCTGAAGTTTTTTTACCAAGTAGTCATTCATTGAGTTCGGTACTTTTATATGTGGATTTTTACAGACTAATCACAGGCATATACTAGATACATAGAGAGCATGCTTTGTTACCCCTTCCATGTGGGCTTCTTCTCTTCTTGATTCCCACAAAACATTAACAAACTATTGAAGTATACTAGGAATATGGATTTTTCTCTTCTACAGCAGGATTTCTTTATAAAAAAATTTTTTTTTACCTAAGTAAAAGATATTCATAAAACGGAGGTGGAATGATGAGGAAATTCATCCCATCCCAGTATCTGGCAAAGTTTGAAAGTGCTCTTCATCAGAGATAGGAGCTTTTGTGTAACTTGGTCTGCTTTATACTTTGCCAAATTAGAGAGTGGAGTGGTGACCTTGATCAAATATAAGTTACCTTTATGGCAAAGGCAAAGAAACCCCCATTATTCTCAACATATGAGCACTATTCTCTTGCATTGAGAGGGGGAAGCAAATGCTAGAGATTTTTGAAATGTTGCTAACTTCTAAATTATTTTTAAAATTCCAAAATTTTAAATAAATTTTAAAACTGTTTTTTAAACGGTCCCTTGCTATTTTGTTTCTATTTTATTAACAAAATCTTTATCCTGCCCCAGTCCAGACAGACCTGGCAGTGAATAACAGGAAAAAATACATAAAAATAAATCTGGGTTTTTTTTTAAAAAAAATCATATGTCAATGCTCACTTATGATGATAGTTCTCATATATAGGCAAATGAACTAATTCAAAATTTCCATAGCGTATCTAGCTCAGTCTGGGGTATCAATATTTCTTATATTTGTATCCCAACTTTCCTCCAGCACTCATGGCATACATATACAACATTCCCTTCTCTTAATTTACTCTACAACATTGTAATAGGTCCATTATTCTTGCAAGAGTCTTATCTGTGATCTAATTTGACACCTGATTTGATCAAGGCAAAGGTCAAATGTTAACGTTCTCTGTCAATATCACCTGTTCCAATGTGAAGACCAAATATATCATCCTGTATTTTGGATCTGCAGTTTCTTGTGACAAGCCCATGGTGAACATGGACTTACAAGCTACACCAGATTCCTCTTTCAGGACATGGAGAATGAAATTACTCAAGGAACAGTCTTAGGAACTCCATCACCTGCACTGTGATGAGATCCAGAAGCTTATGACACCAGCCCTAGTTCATCAGTATGACTCAACTCCATATATAGGCACTTGCATCTGGTTCTGTTTGAGACAGTTCTCCCTGTCTCTCAAGAGTCACATGAATGATCACAGCGCACACATACAAAAAGGACAGGTTTCCAATTACAATGCTGTACTCACCATCTTGAAGTTTTTGAAGCTTTCCCCCTCCCCCTAGGATCTATGAATGTATGAGATTGAGTCATTTGTCCATCACCATGTCGGATGCAGTTTTGTTGTAGAGCAGAGTTTTTCAACCTTGGAAGCTTGAAGATGGGTGGACTTCTGGGAGTTGAAGTCCACCCATCTTCAAGCTACCAAGGTTGAGAAACACTGTTGTAGAGAAACCTGACATTTACCAACAGTTGAAGACTTAAAGCACCTTTCAATTTGCTAATCTGGCTCTAGAAGTGGAACCATTGTCTTCGAAGGAACCTGAATTAATGTATGAATCCCCTTCCCCAACAATACACTCAGTACTCCCTGCCATATTTCCATTTTCTTATTCAGCCCCTGCTGTTTAGTCTCCAGAACCGCCCCACCCCCCCCAGCTCAATCCACATCTTGGGGCCTTTAACTTTGGGGAGAAGTTTAAAACATTCATAAAATACCTTCATTTCACTCCTGTTCTCTTGCCTGGGAAGGGATGGGAAGCTGACTTCAGTTTTCCCTAACTTACTGGGAGAACATACTCATATTTAAATCCAAGACAGCTGATAGATGCTAAAATAAACTTTCAGAAGCTTCCCAGACTCAGTTTAATTGCAGCTGCAGTTACCCCGGCAGCACTTCTCTTCAATTCTGGCACCTGCAGACACAAAATTTTTCATCCCATCAGTGAAATCTTTCTGGACCTGACAAGGATTCTATTGGGCCAGGATTTTTCTAAGGAATCTCTGATTCCGTTTTTTGTTTATCATTCCTACTCCAGATGCCCTCCTGGCTGCCACTGTAGATAATAGTGGTCATAGTTTGTGTTCCTCACCCACTCACTCTTCCTGTCAGCAGCGTCAGCCACTTTGCTCACCTCTGATAAACTTGCTGAGGGCAGAAGAATCCAAGGCAGATTCATAATCAAGTCCCAAAGCAATACTGATAGTTCCATTTCAAATGTTCACCTGTCCATCTTCATTCACCAACCAGCAGACTCCATTATGTCTTTCTCCACCAAACCTTTTCTGAAATCCTCTATTATTCATATTCTTTTTCTCCTCATGTTCACTAGCATTTTCTCTTTCCTATGTAGTCCCAATGGTCTTGGTAACATACAAAGTAAACACCTGCAATAAAACCATTCCTGATGGACTAACTTTGGAGCCAAAACTACAGAATCACCAAGGACTATGCATTCTTTTAGTAACTCCCAGGGTGAATATGTAGTATAAAATATATTTGCAATGGATAAGGGTAGTAATGCTATCAAGGCTTAACAGAGTTTTACAATCTGAGTTACTGCAATTCTTTACGGCAGTCAGATTAGGAAATGTTACTGGGCATTATGCTAAGAATTATTCTGCATAGCATACTATTATAGCACTTTTAAAAATAGTTTTAATAATAGGTTTAGGTTTTAGGTTTTATTGAATTTGTATACCGCCCTACTCCCGAAGGACTCAGGGCGATGAACAGGCACAGGATAAAATACAGAAATACAAAAGTTAAAAACAATTTAGAACCAAATTAAATAATTTGGCCCACGACAATTTAAAATCCCAATAAATTTAAAACAAATTAAAATTCCAATTTAAAATTTAAAAGAAAGGGGAGAAAAATTAGGCCAGGCCGGCTTGCTGGAATAAGAGGGTCTTAAGAGCGCGGCAGAAGGTGCGCAGATCCGGGATCCTCCATATCTCCGGGGGGAGCTCGTTCCAGATAGTGGATGCCCTCACAGAGAAGGCCCTCCCCCTGGGGGCCGCCAGTCGACATTGCTTGGCTGACGGCACCCGGAGGAGCCCCTCTCTATGAGAGCGTACCGGCCGGTGGGAGCCTATTTGTGGTAGTAGGCGGTCCCGTAAATAACCAGGTCCTAAGCCATGGAGCGCTTTAAAGGTGGTAACCAAAACCTTGAAGCGCACAGGGAAGACCACCGGGAGCCAGTGCAGCTCGCGCAGGAGAGGTGTTACACGGGAGCGCCATGTTGCTCCCATAACCACCCGCGCGGCCGCACTCTGCGCCAGTTGGAGCCTCCGCGTGCTCCTCAAGGGGAGCCCCATGTAGAGAGCATTACAATAGTCCAGGCGGGAGGTGACGAGGGCATGAGTGACTGTGTGTAGGGAGTCCCGATCCAGAAAGGGACGCAACTGGCGAATCAGGCGAACCTGATGAAAAATCCTCCCGGTCACAGCCATCAAGTGCTCTTCTAAAGACAGCCGTGAATCCAGGAGGACACCCAAGTTGCGAGCCTTCTCCGCCAGCGATTCGCCCCCAATAGTCAGCGATGGCGTCAACTGACTATATCGGGACGTCGGAAACCACAGCCACTCGGTCTTGGATGGGTTGAGCCTGAGCCTGTTCCTCCCCATCCAGATCCGCATGGCCTCCAGACACCGGGACATCACTTCAAGGGCATCGTTAGGGTGGTCCGGGGTGGAGATGTACAACTGAGTATCATCAGCGTACTGATGGAACTTCACCCGAAACCACGGATGATCTCGCCCAGCGGCTTTACATAAATGTTGAACAGAAGGGGCAAGAGGACCGACCCTTGTGCACCCCACATATGAGGGGTCTCGGGGTCGACCTCTGCCCCCCTGCCAACACAGACTGCAACCGGTCAGAGAGAAAGGAGGAGAACCACCATAGAACAGTGCCTCCCACCCCTAACTCTTCCAGCCGGTGCAGCATGATACCATGGTCAATGGTATCAAAAGCCGCTGAGAGATCTAATAGGACCAGGATAGAGGAGCAACCCCTGTCCCGAGCCCTCCAGAGATCATCAACCAACCAACCAATTGAACTCTTGCAAAACCCACCATTAATTTAGTACTTAGGTTGATTGATTTAGCAGGGTAGAAAAGGTTTGTTCTAATATATTCATGTGAAGTTTACTGTTGTACAATTATATACACATTAAACTAGCAATAAATGCTAGAATCCTGACCTGATCATACACACAGGAGTATACTGCAGTTTGTACTGGAGTACTACTGTGTTAATTAGAGTAGCCCTAGAATTAAGATTATGCCACTGAACCACAATTTGGGACATTAGATAAAAATAAATTCAATCTCCAGTAGAGATTTAAGTCATCTATTTATTTGCAGGGGGGTGAGATGGGGGAATCCCAAAAGCTTACAAAGGAGTAAAAATACCTGCACTCTCTGATGATCTCTCTAGCCTATACCCAAAAGTGGGCTGCTGGGAGTTTGCAGGGGTTCAGGAGAACCTCTACCTAAGTTTCTGTGCAGTTCAGAGTATCCCCAAATCCCACTCCTGGCTGGCCCCGCCCACCCCACCCCGCTCCTCCCAGGAGTCCACACATGGCCCGTTTTGGATGCAGGTAAGTGCAGGGCATACTCGGAGGCTCGGGGAGGGTGAAAACGGGCCTTTTGGAAGTTTGGGAAGGCCAGAAAAGGGCCCATTTCCTGCCTCCAGACAGCCTCCGGAGCCTGGAGAGACCATTTTCGCCCTCCTGGAGGTTCGAAAAAAGACTCTGGAGTCTGGGGAGAGCAAAATGCCCCCTCCCCCCCCATGGTGCAGGAGGCTGACTTGGCCATGCCTACCATGGCCAAGTCCACCCAGCAACCAGGCAGAGAACCCCTTGCTAAACGTTTTGAAGCCCATCCCTGCCTATATCTCTATGCCTCTTAGCAGCTGGAACACCACCAGCAGCAGCAGCCTTTAACCACAAAAAGGTAACCTGTCCTTGTTATATTAAGGGTGGAAATCTGTTCACAAAGGAAACTTGCAGCTTCCTCAGACTATTATTATTATTATTATTATTATTATTATTATTATTATTATTATTATTATTATTATTATTATTATTATTAATCAAATTTCTATAAATTTCTATTAAACCTCAATATAACCTCTTTTACTTTTAAACTTGTAGGCAAGATTATAAAGAACTTACAAAGGACTAAATACCCTCTTAAACAGTATACTGATGGACTAAGTGCTTTCATAATTCAAAAATTACTTATTACAATAACTGTTAGTCATATTAGAAATACAGCATGCATGTCAACTGATCAAGCAGTTATACATAACATACTTTATATAATTACTTCTTAAACATAGACTATAAGAAAAAGTACTTGTGTGCTTACACCAGTCTTTCAAATGCTCTCTTTTATTACCACAGTCAAAGATTTTAAAAAAAATGCTGCTCCATGGTTATTCCTCTTGAAGTTTCTTTAAATCATTTTCCTGGTATTTTTTTTGAAGGAATAGCAAAATTTCTGCTTGCAGATTAAAATAATTGGCTAAATCTCAGCTTTTTTATACTTTCTGCAACGTCTGAAATGATAAGCATATTTATTACAATGTTTGCTGCAATTATAAACAAGAAATGCAACTCTAGCAATAATACAAGATTTGCTGATATGAGTGAACAGTGATGAAAAATCTGGTAAAATATAGAAATCCAGGGAAGGACTATTAATAAAAATTAAATATGACAAATATATACAATGTGAAGACATTCTAGTGAATTAGCCAAAGAAATGAACACTTGGATTTCCTTTAGTTCCAAGTTAAAAGGAAAACTCAGTAATGAATTTTTCTGATTTATCCTTGCCTCAGCCTGCAGGATTTTAGGCGATTCGTTAATATTTAACAAATATTTAAAAAATAATAAAATAACAAAACAGTAAGAATAACAGAATGTTTCCAAAATATATATTAGACCAGAGTTTTCAAAACTCAGCAACTTTACAGATGTTTAGACTTAAACTCCAAACTTTCTGAGCCAGTTGGAAAATTGTGGGAGTTGAAGTTATTGCCGAGATAAAGAAACACTGCATTAGACTGTAGATGCTGATCAGGGGTGGGTTCTACTTACCTTTACTACCGGTTCACATCGTGCCCATGCGGGCAGATCCGCATGCACAGATCACTTCTGATGACATCCGGGTCAGTGGGCGGAGCCTCCTGCCGGTTTTACTACCGGCTCTTGCGAACCGGTCTGAACCGGAGGCAACCCACCACTGGTGCTGATGGCTTCACAGCTAAGTACCAAAGATCTTCCAGAAACACTAAGTTCTTACCATCTTCAGAAGAGCCCAAGTATGGGAGGGCATATTCTCTTTGGAAAAAAGCTGTCCTATAGGAAAGAACTTCCCATAGTGATTATTCACAGTTGAGTCTTCTTCCACAGCACCAGTTTGCAGACGGGGACCCTAAGTAAGTGCTTCTTGATTGTCTGAATTAGGCATAATCTATTTGTGAAGGGCAGTCTCAATATTAAGCCATATACTGTAATATAGCGAATACTTATGCCATGAGTATCCATTTGTTCTGCTTTGTGTTTTGCTTCTACACTGTCTTGAAACTCTTATTACTAAATTCATACTCAAAGCATGCCTTGAACCTTACAGAACTCATTGGGTGCTTTGGGTAGACATATATGATTCTTTTAAAGTTGTTTAATTGTTTTTAAAACTATTCAACATGACCCCACAGCTGGAGTACATTTTTTTCTTCAGGAAAAGGTTGCATTTAGGTTTTAAGTAGAAACCTAGAGATCTCGTGATATGCCCAAAAAGTGGGCTGAGCTAGGACACAAACTAAAATGGGTTTAATGTATATGTAAATAAAAGACAATATTTTCCTGTCACATTAAAGTATGCAGTTTTATAGCAAGGTTCTGGAAGGGTCTGCAAAGTCTGGAAGTCAGACAAAGGACACATTAGCAAGATTCAAAAGTGAAAAAACCCTATCCCACCACCAAAAACAGTCTACATCTACTTTATAAGAACAGAGAGACTTAAATTACAAAGCCATTATTGGTGACAGGGAAGGTGTCAGGAAACTCTGTACTTGGATATAGATAAAAGTCATAAGATAAACACATGTATTAGAAAAATACAAACTAAGCAATTTCTTATCTATGCTGTGCTATGTGCTAGTCTGTACCAAGGGCAGAAATTGTTCTATGTCCCTATACTATCTAGGAAAGAGTATAGTAAGGAAAGTAAAGACTTTCAATAGGTTGGTTAAATGAGATGGTGATTCAGTTGACTAATCCTGCTGAAGCAGTTTTACAAAGTCAAGTTGTGCAGTACTTTTACATAGCTTTTGGACAGTGATTCTTAAACTAGGGGTAATTATCCTAAGGGGTAGCATAATTTGGGAATATACTGTGGGGAATGGAACAATTTGGGATTGCTTGTTTGTGAGTTTCCAGTTTGGAACTGCTGCTGCTGAGACCCTTGTGTGAAAGAAGAATCAGCTGGGTTAGAGGGTAATGACAGTCAAAATTGGGAAAAGGAATATTTTGGACAAACAATTTAATAAGCACTATTAAGAAAAACTACAGCAATGCTTCACTTTTGCTGCTTCGGTGATCTTCTAAACATTAATTAGAATGATTCTTTTCAACACGTTCTGAACTGCTACTACTGAATTAAATGATATTCCTTGTTTCTTACAAAAAAACTTGGTGTGGCTGTTTGTTTAAATAGAGTATATAGTTCTATGTTTGAACTGCAGGGTGTTTTTTTTTTTTACTATGTCAATATTACTCTAGTTTTATCATATTAGTCTACCTCCTTTTGTTATATTGAATTCATAATTTCCTATTCCTTTCTTACATGTTCAATTTCTGAATCTTGTCTGTCTTATCGAAGGTATAACACTGAAATATCTTGAACAACACAGCCATGGGATGGCATCAAAATTTTAAACAAGCATCAATTTATTCAATAGAAGCCTATTTAAAACCAGAGGACCTGCAGCAAAAGGAAGCTGCTACACTACCAGTAATTTGTGTTGATCCCATAAGAAGGAAGATGGAGGGTATTGGAGGGGGAGGGAGGGAGGGAGGGAGGGAGGGAGAAAGACATATCTGAATTTCTTCATCTCCCATTTTTCTAAGCACTGAACTATCTTCCCAACAGCTGTAGGTTTCCTTGCCCAGTCCAGTGGAGAGACTTCTTTGATTAAATGAGCCAAGCTTGAGTTAGTAGGAAAAAATGTGAATCAATTTAGTGAGCCATTTCTAGAGGGCAAATTTGGAAACAATTTAGACTGACTTTGAAAGCCTGCTTAATTGGTTCGTGTCTAACAGAGAGAAAATATGTTCTAGATTTGTAAATGTTTTGGTTGAAAGAACATAGGCAGGAAAAAAAAACCCAACTTTAAATTCAGTTAATGATTGATATACAGTCTCGATAATGTAGAATACAGTGTACAGATTACAACTCATTTGGAACTGAATAGCTATATTTTACTATCTTGAACAGTAATAAAAATAAAGAACTCATAAAATTCTATTCTGAACTGTAATAATAGTCATAGTGATAGTAGTAATAATCATAATTGTAAACAACTTCAACATGATGGCAATTCATCTGTTAGGCCAACTGAAGGCCTAACATGCCAGGTTTTGAGTTTCCAAGAATTCTTAATAAAGCAAGAGTGTTAAAAACCCAGGAAAAAGAAAACTGTGCCACAAATTTATTTCCGATACATTAGTTGTATTCTACATTTTATTAATGCCTTCAAGTTTAGCTAGGAACTATTGTACTTAAAGTTATTAATAAAATTCTTAACACTTAGAATCAAAAAAGGAAACAAAAGAAAATTAGTTAGATTTAAATTCAGTTGTGTGCATTATTGCATAGAATCATTGAACTGTAGAGTTGGAAGGGGTCACAAGGATAATCTAATATAATGTCTGTATTGTATAAGAAAACTATTTAAACCATCTATGAGGTGGTATCAGGGGTAAAATCCAGCAGGTTCTGACAGGTTCTGGAGAACCGGTAGCGGAAATTTTGAGTAGGTCGGAAAATAGGCAAATACCACCAAGAATCGGCTGGCCCCAGAGTATGTGGGAATGGAGATTTTGCAATATCCTTCCCTGGAGTGGGGTGAGAATGGAGACTTTGCAGGATCCTTCCTCTGGAGTGGGGTGGGAATGGAGATTTTGCAGTATCCTTCCCCTGCCACGCCCACCAAGCCACATCCACCAAGCCACACTATGCCCACCAAGCCATGCCCACAGAACCGGTAGTAAAAAAAAAATTGGATTTCACCACTGGGTGGTATCCAGCCTCTTCATAAACTCCAGAGATAGAACTCTCATGACCTTTGTAGGGACACTGCTCCACTGTTTTATTGATTTTATCAGGTAGCTTTTTCTTATAATTAGATAAAATAGGTGTCTGCAAAACTTATACCATCATGCAACACATTAAATGTAAAAGATGCACTTATATGTGTACACACATACACTAAAATGAATGGAGAGATAGTATAAGAAGATCAAAGAATATCACCCAGGCATAGAATCCTTGCATCACCCTTGCATGAATCTGTCTAACATGCCTGCTTCTCAATAAAGCAGATAGACCAACACATTTCAATTTAATTTTAATGTAATTTATTTGCTTTGGCTGCTTCCCAACTCAAAACGACTTTGGGTTGCTCACAATGGAAATACAAAGTATGCTATTAAAAAGTCCAATAAAAATAGATAAGGCAAAATAACAAAATGACCTTTAACCAGTTTAGTTTATAGATAAGGAACCAGGCAGATACAAGGATATTGTGAGTTCTAGTCTCACCTTAGGCATAAATGTGTTTGGGTGACTTTGGGCCAGTCATTCTTTCTTTGTCCAAATAGGAAAATAGGAGGAGGAAGGAGTATGTTTGCCATCTTTAATTACTTAAAGATGAGATTTAAAAAATAAATAAACAACAGAACTCACAAGGGGCTCCAATTACCATAGCACAGAGCCCTGGAGAACTTCTGTTACCCTGGAAAAAAAAATGTGGCTGCTTTGAAATTCCCAGTAATGTTAATAAATTGACTCCTTAAAGCAGCTACACCTTTTCTGCCCAGGGTTTTGCAGACATCTAAAAAAATGAAGACTTTTTTTTTAATGAATAGCAAGAGAGATGCTGTGCTTGCCCAAGGTCTGTATCATTTTCAGGATCAGAACAACTGTATTTAGCATAAGGATGCACAGCCTTTTTTGAGCCAAGGGACCAACTTTAAACTTCGAATCAGCAGCTGCCTTCCAACAAATGAGAAGAGCCAGGACTAAAACTAAATGGTTTTTCAAATCAAAATTTTAATTATTTATCATGTTTAATGTTTTCCCCCCCATTTATCCCATTAGAAGGCACAACTTTCAGCTTTAGTAGCAGACCACATTTAATATTGCTTTACCTGGAATATATCCAATTACAGCTGATCTAATGGGATTTGATGAATCATAGAATATTAGATTCTATGTCTCTTATGTAATACGAGCCTTCAAATCCTATTAAATCAGTTCTAATTAGATATATTCCAGGCTGAACAATACCAAGTATGGTCTGATACAAAAAAGAAACTTTTTTTAGTAGCAGTCTTAACTGACGGGGTGGGGCAAATGACTTTCTTCTTCTCCAGAAAGGGAGCTGGTCCATTGGGGTTTCAGGTTCACCAAGTCGCCAAGGTTGAGAAATACTGGTATATCCAAACCAGGTGATTATTTCTGCAATACATAAGACTGCTCCAGGGGTCTATCCTAATGGAAGCGTGTATAAAAGGAATGGGGTTTGGATGACTACCTATGTATCTAACAGTCAAACTGATAAACTGTTACTGAGAAGTCAGCTACAGTTCATGGGTTAACCAATTTCCTAGACTTGGCAACTTTAAGATGTGTAGACTTCAATTCCCAAAATTCCCCAGCCAGCATGTCCACATACCTTAAACTTGCCAAGCTTAAAAAATACGTTGATCTTATATATCCACATGAGATTACAACAGGGGTGTCAAACTGGCAGCCAGATGCATCATGTGCAGGCCACGCCCACCCAGCTCTGGGAAAATTGTTGCAAAACGTCACGTGATGGCATGACACCGCGAGTTTGACACCCGGGGATTACAACAAGACTCCAGCACTTTATTTACTTAAAATTTAGTTCTGCAGATGTAGGTTATCTACCCTTTATTTGCAATTTGTATACTTCTAGCTGTATTCTGCAGGATATTTTAAAGATCTCCTAAAGCAGTTTGCATGTGTTATGACTCTTTAAAAGGCAGAGTAAATTGCTTGCCTCCCTGAATTACAGGTTTAAGAAAAGAACTTTGACACAATTTCATAGTTCAGAACAAGGAAATGGTATAAAAATAACAGCACACATATATTATTTTGAATGATAAACTCAGTGTTACTTAACATCTTAACAGCTTTCATTCGTATTTTGTTTAAATGTAATGAACTTATTCATATCAAGCAGCTGATGACTAAATCAACATCTCTATGTATTCTTAGTCACAGAAAAATTTAAGATCTTAAAGAGTGGCTTGAATGTTAATTGGGATAGGAGAGCAAGCCTTCTTAAAGATGCTGATAATGAAATGGATGAGAGCACGATTTGAGAAGGCATTTAAATATCATCAATGGGATTTCTTTTGCTTGTTTTCCTTACATCTGTCTACTCTGCCTCAATGGTAGAAAATTGAATTCCCTAAAAACATCATAAATGTAATATTGTTTGAAATAATATTGATTAAAACCTATTACGATTCTTTTCCTTTGTCAAAAAACATGAAACAGTTCTTAAGCTCATTAAAGTAAAAGAACATGTACATCTGTGCTAAGTGCTATTTCTAAAGACCCATCAAGAGGAAGCAGCTGAGATTTAAGTTTTAGAAATGCTCTGGAAGAGGAATTGGACACAACAGAATGGCTACAAAAATGGAACTAAAGAGATAATTCAACTTTCTTTGGTTTTTATAACAGTTCCAGTTGTCTGAATGCATCTTCCCACTGGCATAATACTTTCTTATTTAAGAATATGCCATGGATGATACCAGTTGGGAAACTAAGCTTGAGTTCTATAGTCTTCTGTAAACTACAGAGCAGCAGGAAACTCCTAGCTATGCCCAGACACAATTAAGCTCATTGTCATTTAATAGTAGCTGACTATTTATATACAGGAGTAGTCAAAACTCTGACATCTGAGTTCAGTTTTAATCATTTGGGGGTGGATCAGAAAACGTGCAGTGATCAAAGCAATTCTAGGTTATCTTCTATTCTGAATTTTTAAAGTGATACTTGCAAGAAGAGGGTTAAATATCCATTTGCATCAGTTCGAACGAAAGCCTTTCCAGTAAAGCTGTGACTGGGGAAGGTAATTGTTGCAGTGTTTCATGAAATCTAGTTAGTCATTGTTTTCCTGATCAGAATATGTGGTCAATTTCCTGGATTCTCATTGATAGACTGTGTGTGTCAGGTCTCATGAAAGTCACATTCTCTCTTTCTGTGTTTATATCAGAATTAACTAACTTACTAATTAGGTTTAGCTGCCATGCCACTTAACTCTACATCTTAAATGTGAGTTGGTGCTGAGGTAAATAAAGAGCTAAAGATAGCAAATGTTTCGGCATAGTCTCAGCTTGAACTGGGCTCTGCCTGTTTCATTGCTTTCTGATGCTGCTAAGTGACATGAAAGACAAGAGAGAGAACCAAAGGTAGCTGCTGTCCAGCAAGTCACTGGAATCACCTAATTTGCTTTTTCTTCCTTTGCTGCAGAGAAATGGATTGGGTTCATTGCTAACTATTCTGAATCTACATCAGTAATGGGTTCCCCCCCCCTTCGCACTGATTCTATAGAACCGGTAGTAAAACCGGCGGGAGGTTCCACCCACTGACCCTGACATCATCAAAATGCTTCTGCGCATGCGCAGAAGAGCGTGCATGCGTGGCCCCATTGCGAACCAGTAGTAAAGGTAAGTAGAACCCTGATCTACACGATCTTTTTTTAAATGTAAGCAGAGAATAGGATTCATATAATATATTTCAAGTTTTATTATCTCTGGTCATTTTAAAAGCCATGCCATCTTTCTGCTTTTCATAATTTCCCTTGCTCTTTACTCTTTCACAACAATGTTGATCTGTAATTCACAACAACTTACACAAATAAAGATGTTAATCACAATCAATTTGCCAAACTGCTCAGAAAGTTAACAACCGGTTCTCCCGAAGTGGTGCGAACTGGCTGAATCCCACCACTAATTTTGCCCCTTCACCCTCAGTGGCCAAAGGTGGGAATAAATAATAATAAATATTATTAATAAATTTGTGTCAAAATTAGGATATGAAAAGTTGCTGAAGAGCTATGGAAATATTAATGTTATGCATTTTTTTTATTTATTACCTATCTTTATTATTTTTTTAATAAAACTCCAGGTGGTAAACCTACACAATACTCTTTCTTCCTCCTATTTTCTCCACAAAAACAACAAAAAACTCTGTAAGTTAATATTGGACTGAGAAAGAGTGACTGGTCCAAAGTCACCCAGCCAGGTGGGACTAGAACTCAAGTCTCCTGGTTTCTATTCTGGTGTCTTAATCACTACATTATTTGTAAATAATCCATATATTTGCTATCAAAGTAGTACTGTGTTGACACCCCTGAAATTTTATAACAATATGTAGCTTGAGAACAGTTAAAGGGGCCAGCTCTTAATTCACATATATTTAATCTATTTGACACTCAAGATATGCTAAACAGACAGCACCATATAGAAATATTAGAAACCATTGGAATGTGGTTATTGCTTACTTGATGAATACAAAGAATTCAGTAAAATTTTCCTGTATTTCAAAGAAAGCTCTTACATAGCCAAAAAATAATTTGTCAACAGCAAAAGAATATTAAAAAACAAATATTGCATTGGTTTCTTCTTGGATGTAAAGAGATTTATGATACTGTTGGTGCTTAATGAGAAATTTCAAGTAGAAAGCACTCACAGATACAAACACTCCTTAAAATATAGGTCATCCCTCCACATCAGCTTTTCCTAACAGTTTAGTGCAATCAGTCTAATCAGATATATTGAATCGCCTCTGAAGGAGATTAAGTCTCATCCTGCCTCAGTACACTAGAAACTCCTATATAAAATACATGGAGAGAAATGAGATTAACTATTGATTGTAATCCAAATAGAAGAGAAATTCTGCTCACTCTTAATTAGAATGGTGGCATAAAAAAATATCAGTCATATGAAGGTTAGTTCATTTCACGATGCTCTGTATAATTACAGTTGCTGCTGTTTTAAAAAGCCTTGTTTTGTTAATAGAGCAGGACAGATATTCCCAGCTACAAGTGGTTGCTAAGCAGCACTTTTGCACACAACATCCCTACAATATAGATGTTCTCATTTATAAAAAAGAAATTCAGTATTTTCACATATATTTCTACTGAATTCAAAATTCTCAGTCCTAGAATATATATGACAGCAGAACATGTCATGTTTTGCTTTCTTTCTGAATCACAGAAGAAAGAAAATTTTGGAAAACAATTTGGAAATTGATTTAAACAAACTAAGAGGAGTAGATAGTTGTTAAAACAATGTAATACAAATGTGCGCATGTGCAGGAGAGTTCTGAAGACCAGTTGGGTCCCCTGAATTGCACGTATGCGCACCAGAGGCCTGAACACCAGCTGGGGCACGTGCGCATGTGCAGTTTCAGGTGAGCTTGGCGATGGCTCACATGCCCAGAAAAATAGCTCTGCGTGCCACTTCTGTCAGGTGTGCCATAGGTTCGCCAACACGGGTCTAGGGCATGGGTGTCAAACTCGCTGCATCATGTTGCTGTCACGTGAAGTATCATGATGTTTTTTTCCCTTTGGGGAGCTGGGATTGGCATGGCCTGCCTGTGATGTATCTGGCCTGTGGGCCGCCAGTTTGACACCCCTGGTCTAGGGTATAACATTATTATAGTATTCAGTAATTATTGCTGATTTACTTTTATATTAGCAATCCAATGTTCAGGAAGATAACCGTTTTTAGGCCAAGTTGGATGTTTAAAGAAAACAAACATGGAGGAATTATTTTGAATCAGAATAACTCAAGATCTTTTCCTGCATTGCTCCTCTTTCCTTTCATTTAAACAACAAATCGGATAATGTCATCTGGAAATGGTGGACTTATTTTCCTATCGGCATTCAATCAGAATTATTATTGTACCAAATAAAGGTTTTGGCTTGTTATATTGCAAAACCATAAATACTAAAAACACTAATATATTGGTTCTCAACCATGGCAACTTTAAAATGAGTAGACCAACTCCCAGAATTCTCCAGTCAGCTAAACACTAGACAGTGGCTACAAGCATGTAGTTATAAGCTCCTCTTTTCGTTTCTTATATATCATCTTTTTACTTCTCTGTTTACCAGTGAGCTCTGAGAGTTTTAGTTCAAGTTTGGGAAAGACTGCATTAACCTACTGTATATTGACACAACTTGCCCAACTGCCTAAACAAAATAAATACCAATGAAGGCATTCCATCCCTCAATTTTCATAACTTTGAATGTTACATATTTTTAAATGGTATATATTAACATTTCCTTTTAATGTTTATAATTTAATATATTTTTGTATTGTACTTTGAATCTACAATATAGTTCCACTATCTTGGATGTATGTAGTGGAAATGTGCGTAAAAGCTTTTTGTCTACCCCAGCATGTAATGTGGCTGATGTAAAAGCTAATGCAGCTTTAAAAGTTTACTGACTGCTCTAGGCACTATGACCTATTTCAGCTGCTTAACAACAAATGACTGCATCAGAGATTTGCTCTCCACATTTTTGTTTTGCAAGAGGCAAAACAATCTGCTAAATCCTGACTGTGCCATTCATTTTAACTTTAAATGCCTCAGATTGATGCCAAAGGAAGAAAGCCATCTTAATATGGGGCATTGTTATCAACTCTCAAATGTAGGTGTCGTTTTGGAATTGCCAAAGATCAGAATTCCCAGATGTTTACAACTCCTGGCATGTTTTTTCTCCCCCCAAATAGCTTGAATTAAGAAGTCTTTACTTAAGTCATGCTGTTTAGGACTACCACAAGGGTAAACTAATAGCAATAACTCAGTACAAGTTAGACTGTACCCAGCAGTGACCGTGGGGAAGGGGTTCAGAAAAAGGCAAGATGGCAGTCACAGCAGGATGATCGAAGTTCTACTTCCTTTGCATTCCTAAGGAAAGGAGACATGGCTTCAATTATGCTGTCCTTACCACTATCTTGCTATTTCTGCACTCTTGTGAGAATAACATGGTGGGTTTCAACAGGTTCTGACCAGTTCTGGAGAACCGGTAGCGGAAATTTTGAGTGGTTCGGAGAACCAGTAATAAAAATTCTGACTGTCCCCGCCCCATCTATTCTCTGCCTCCCAAGTCCCAGCTGATCAGGAGGAAATGGGGATTTTGCAGTAACCTTCCCTTGGAATGGGGTGGGAATGGCGATTTTACAGTATCCTTCCTCTGTCACACCCACCATGCCACGCCCACCAAGCCATGCCCTGCCCACCAAGCCACACCCACAGAACCGGTAGTAAAAAAATTTGAAACCCACCACTGGTTTCCACCTGTCTTATAATATAAGAAATGATCCTTATTTAGCAGTGCAGGTAGTTCTTATTTAGTAACCATAATTGACACTAGGACCAGGAAGTGATCACTGAATGAAAACTCATGTAACCATAACTTTGATTATAATTTACTTATGATCTAATATACAGGTGTCACACTTGATCACGCCACAGGCCATATTGTGATGTATTGTGATGTTTTTTGCCTTTGTGGAGCCAGGGTGGGTGTGGTCTGCACGTGACGTATCTGGCCCGCCGGCTGCCAGTTTGACAGGCCTGATCTAATAGTTTACCCCACCATTATTTTATATGTAACTCAGATCAATGAATATACATAGTACTCCTTTCTCAACCTATTTTCCCCAAATCAGGGCTGTCAAACTCGTGGCCTGCAGGCCGGATGTGTCACGCACTGGCCATGACCACATCCAGTTTAGCAAAGGGGAAAAAATCCCAATACGTCACGTGACACTGCCATAATGATGCAAGTTTGACACTCCGGCCCCAAAGCAACAACCCTATGAGATGGGCTGGGCTAAGAGAGAGTGACTGAGATCACCCAGCCAGTTTTCATGACTAAACTGGAACTAGAACTCACAATCTCCTAGTTTATAGATCAGGACCTTAACCAGTAAGCCAAAGAGCCTCTTCAGCTTTCCTTTACTTTGCAGCATCAAAAGGCCATGACCCCAAACAGCAGGTGAGTCCAAATGGCAGGGACATTTTCCAGAACTTGATTCACAAGGAAGCAGGGTAAGAGGACAAATCCTGTAGCCCCTTTCCTCCACTTCTCACCCTTTGGAATGCTCACTTCTGTGCTGGGACAATTAGCAAGAAGGGAATTAGCATTTGTATTTATATTCCTCAGAGCAGATGAGATTACAAGAGAATAAGCAGGTACATAGTGGGGAATATACACCAAAAGCAATGTGCTAATGCTGGCTGTTTACTTAGCAGCTGGCAGCTCTGAGCCCTCAGCTGCTTAGGAGGCAAACAAAAGCCTTTAACGTGAAACTGATTAGGGTCTGGTCAATTGCAAGCAGCAGCTTGTCAGTCAGCAGAGTATTCCAATCAACTAATTAAGGTCACAGAGCTGAACTTGTTAACTTGCGGTTAGCTCTTTTTATAGGCAGTGCTGCTGCTGGGAAAAGCAGCTCAGGAATAGATACTGTAACTTATTTAAGCAATCTCTCCGCTGGGGATGGGGGAGAAAAAATGGGTCAGGCACAGGACAACCTGTGATGACTGCAATTGCAAACATGTCACTGAGATATACACTGAATGGCATAAATGTGGACACTGATTGCAAAGTTATTTTTCATCAGCATCGTAACTGCAAACGGTTGCTGTCTGAGGCAGTCACTAAACAAGACTCCCTGTGCAATGTATACAATTCAGACAATGTAGGCTGGTGACCCCCAGGGGGAGAGCCTTCTCTGTGGGGGCACCTACCCTCTGGAATCAGCTCCCCCCAGAGATAAGGAGAATCCAAGACCTCAGTGCCTTCCGTCGCGCCCTTAAAACCCATTTATTTAAACAAGCCGGGCTGGCTTAAGATGAAATTTTTAACTGTTTTTAAATGTTTTAAACGTTTTTAATTGGTAAATGAGTTTTAATTGGGCCAAATTTATATATCTTTTAATTGTTTTTAATATTTGTTCTGCATGTTTTTTAATCTGGCTGTACACCGCCCTGAGTCCTCAGGGAGAAGGGCGGTATAGAAATCCAATATAAAATAAAATAAATAAAATAAATATAATTCATTTCCTATCAATAAATGATAACGTTTCTTCTCTTTTGTTACTGCTTGGCCTTGGGGAAATGCATCAAAACTAGAAAGAAGCTTTAACATGTTACCTACTGGTAATTCCCCCCCCCCAGAGTTTATTGCTGTCCAGCACTGTTATTTTCTTTTAATGAGGTAACATAATGTTATTTGTCTATTTTATTTATTAAATTTATATGCTGTCTACATCAGGGGCAGGGGTGAAATCCAGCAGGTTCTAATAGGTTCTGGAGAACTGATAGCGGAAATTTTGAGTAATTCAGAGAACCGGCAAATACCACCTCTGGCTGGCCCCAGAGCGCGGTGGGAATAGAGATTTTGCAGTATCCTTCCCCTGGAGTGGGGTGGGAATGGAGATTTTGCAATATCCTTTCCCTGCGATGCCCACCAAGCCACGCCCACAGAACCGGTAAGGAAAAATTTTGGATTTCACCCCTGAATCAGGGGTCACCAACCTTTCAGACCTCAGGGATCACTAAATTCTTAATTTTAAATCCCACGGACAACTAATATGATTTTTTAAAACAAAGGTAAATAGTATTTAGTGCAATATAAAAAATGCAAATAATTTTTCTGTGGGATACCAAAATTTTCTCGCAGACCACCAGTGAACTCTGGTCTATATCACTAGTGGTGTTCATTATGAAGTACTGCTGTGGTACATAAGAAATAAAAATGTAAATCTAAAATGTAAATCTAAAAATAAAAATCTGTGGGGGAAATAATCAATTTTTAATTTTTTTTTTAAAAAAATTGATTAATATTGTAGAAGGAATTTAAACACATTAAATTAATAAATGTGATGATTTATAGTACTCTCTAAAAATAAATCCTTCCTAAGACGGGGGAAGAGGGATGGTGTATTGTATTTTAAACAATTAAAAAAAAAAACAAAGCAGAGGAAGCAGTCACTTTCTCTCAATCCAACCCACTTCACAGGGTTATTGTTGTGGGGTGGGTGTGTTAGATGTACTGCATTCACCACCTTGGGTTATTTGTAAAAAATAATAAAGGTGGGATGCAAATAAATAAATAAATAAATAAAATAACTATCTCACCTGGTGCTTTCAAGTGTTTCAGAAAAGAGCTGAGCTGGGATTGGAGTAGTGGCTTTTAAATCTGGGGCCAATTTGTATATAAACTGTGATTTTTCTCATTGAACTGTTAGAAGAATTATCTTTCTGAGTTCAGCTCCAAGTGGGGAAAAAGACACTGGAAACATGGAGACTGCTTGGAAAGATGGTTTAATGGTGGACAGGATCATATGGTTTGAGTTCCTGAACAGAAAAGGCAGAGATGCTGAGCGTGCCTTGGTTTTATACTCTCTCTCTGGCTTTGAACTTCCTGGGGCCCAGGAAGAGTATCCTGACTGGTTGTCAGACTCCCAGGGGGTGGGGGTCTTAGCTAGCCTTGCTGGCTGATGTAATCTTCCCAGGTGCCATGTGATGAGTTTCTGTTGCTAGATGGGTCCTATTGTGTTAGTTTCTGTTGCTAGATGGGTCCTATTGTGTTGCAGATGATGGTCCATTGACAAAGGGTGGGGGGGCAGGAAGGTGGGAGCTGCTTTGTCTTTAAAACATATTTCTCTATTTCTCAACCAGGGAAATATAATATTCTGCCTTTTTAATATTTCCTAAAATATTTCATTCTTCTAGGGAGGGGGTGGGTGCTAACTTCCCACAGAACAATTGTCCAAAAGCTGATATTCATTATCCGTAAGAATAAAAACCTTTCCACATTTTGTCATATGTGACAGAAACGGGTACAAGATCCATTTGTATACAAACCATAACCTTTCCTGCTGAAAAATTCTTCCTTCCAAATGCTGGTATTCTATTTCCATAAGAACAAAAACCTTCCCAAATGAAGCTTTTTGTCATATATGAAAGAAATGTGTATGTTTCTGATGATATAATGTGCCACTGCTGAAACCTGTGTCTGAATCAATGGTGAAATCTGAACCGGTTTGCTACCGGTTGCTGGCTTGGGAAGGTAAGTAGAAGCAAGGGATTTCCTGCTTTCTAGCAAAACTAAACCCCGCTGCACAGCTGATTCCCCCCCTGCTGTTCTACTTACCTTCCTAAGCATCCTTTTGATGTGTGCTGTGCGCATGTATGTGCAGTACATGGCAAAAGGAGGCTTTGGAAGGTAAGTAGAACAATGGAGGGGGGATCAGCTGTGCAGCGCGGTTTAGCTTTGCTAGAAAGCAGAATTTCCTGCTTTCTAGCAAAGCTAAACCCCGCTGCACAGTTGATCATCGGAAATACCGGTTTGGAGAAACTGGTAGCTTTTTTTAAAATACCAGTTCACCCGAACCGGTAGTTTTTATCACTACCGGTTCACCCGAACCGGAGTGAACCGGTAGCATTTCACCTCTGGTCAGAATAATTATGTTTTTAGAACTGTGGAGGTATTTCTCCAGTGATTTCTTTGTGCTTCAGATTCTAATTCTTTGGGATAAAGGGACACTTCAGAGGCAAGATATGCAGTCGCATTTCTCTCCATTCATTTTGAATGAAATGTGCTACATGAGAATATCTCAAGATGGTTGAATACTTTATAGTCAATAAATATTTTTACATTATTACAAGTACTGACCTGGTTTTTGTATATTCTATGCATCTTTCTTGTCTAAGGATATTCTGACTTTGTTTAATCCTGTTGTTGTTGTTGTTATCTTCTGTTTGGATATTAACTGGCATAAAGATGCAATAGGAATTTCAATGTGGTTTTTTGCTGAGGATACTTTCTGCAGTGAGGAGTTTTCTCTAGCCCTGAAGGCTTCCTTGTATAATTTAAAACCTTGATCTTCTAAAGTTTTAAATCATGCAGAGAGGCTATATAGCTTCAAAAGGTTCCCTCTGAAGAAGTTATCTGTCATTTGCAGGAAGAAAAAGCTTCTGGTAGCTTCAGTTCAATAAGGAATTTTCCATGATTAAAATAACAAGTGCAAAGGATGCAAGCCAATTTTTAGATATCAGAATATGTATATGTGGGGAAGAAAGGTTTATGGCCCCCGGTGTTTACCCGACCCCAATTTTAAACAGTATGCCCTTGCTGGCCATTTATGAAAGAAAGAAAAAAACCCTACTTCAAAAAACCCCATATCATTTAAATCATGTGTACATTGGCCCTCGGCTATGCAATGCTTCAGATTCAATTTGGAAGATGTGTTTTGAAATGTGTAAAAGCATGAAGGCAGCATTGTCTGTGGCTCATTAAAGCTGATGCGTCCATTTCCAGAATCACGTGGATTCTCAGCCTTAGCCCTTTGGTGCACTGATATTTATTTCACCAGGTGGGCCTGGCCTAATTTTCTCCCTCTTTTATAAAAGATTTTTAAATTTTTAATATTTTTTAGTATTTTATATATTCAAATTTTAAAATTGGTTTTAAATTGATTGGGGTTTTAATTTGTTTGGGCCAAAACTATTTAATTTGATTTTAATTCCACTTTTAAATTTTGTATGTATGTATTTTATTGTTTGGCTGTGCACCGCCCTGAGTCCTTCGGGAGTAGGGCGGTACAGAAATCAAATCAAATCAAATCAAATCAAATCAAATCAAATCAAATCAAATCAAATCAATAAATAAATAAAGGAGATGGTCTTTAAGCACACATGTTGTAATAGAGATTTAAAGCAACAGGGCTTGTGGCATGTTTTGAATTTTTAGTATTTCTCATAAAATGATCACTCACAAGTAGATAGCTTGTCTGTACAAAATGGTTTCCATCACGGGCATGGCTAGTAACCAATTAATCATTTACAAGACAGCTGGTGGGGCCATTCTATATCTTGTACAGGCTTTTACATTTTGGAGGGTAGATTTAAATGTATTGTGAGCCGCCCTGAGTCTCCGGAGAGGGGCGGCATATAAATTTAATAAATAAATAAATAAATAAATAGAGTATCCACCATTTTTTTAAAAACAACATCTTAGAATACCCTTCCATTTCCATTTTAATCTATTTTATATTTATTTATTTTATTGATGTCCCACCTTTTTATTATGTTTTACAAATCAAGGTGGCAAACATATCCCACACACCTTCCTGCTCCTATTTTTCCCATAACAACAACCTTATGAGGTGGGTTAAGCTGAGAGAGAGTGACTGGTCCAGTCACCCAGCTGGCTTTCATGGCTAAGATAAGACTAAAACTCACGGTCTCAAGTTTTCTAACCTGGGTGCCTTAACCATTAGACCAAACCGGCTAGGTAAATTAATTTAATTTAATTTAATTTAAATTGTTTTTGTCCCCTTCCCCCCAATTACTTCTTACTCAAAATGAACAATTACAGAATAGAGTATCTGGAACTGGAAGTCAAGTGAAGTGCATAATATTACATCAGCTAATGATGAAATGTCCTCTGTCAGTTCCTCTATTCACAGCAGGGGATCTTATAGTTTGTGATTGAAAGGTTGGATTCTGAATCAATGCCATGAATACCAAGGTTTTGTTTGGAACAGGACTTCAAGGGAATGATATAATGCAACAAATAATGAGTGAATTTTTGACCTCTCACCACATAGTCCTTCCAATGAGTCACTGCTGGCAAATCAACTAAATGGTGTGCATAGAAAAGGACATTATTTAGTGATGAGAATGACAGTGGATATTTCTATTCTGGTGAACACATTCTCTCTCTTTCTCTCTCTCTCTCTCTCTCTCTCTCCCCTCCTCACCCCTTTTGCCTTTGCCAGTGCCTTTTACAAGTGGCTGATTTCAGCAGACTTTTCCTTCTGCTGTGGGTAATTGATGTGTTCATATTACGCAGTGTCAACATTAGCCCAAGGTCATCTCAAGGCAGAAACATGGAGACAACACTTAATCTGTCAGGTTTCACCAGCTATGCTTCTCTAAATAAAATATGCAGGTCCCAGTTGTATAGATGATTTTTCATTGAGTTATTCTGTACATTCTCCTTATGGGGAGGGGGCAGATTTATTGTTTTAAACTTGCAGGATCTATTTTGACCTCATGAGAATATAAATCTGACGTCTGAACTCTCACTATTCAGCCAGTATTATCTTTCCATGGTATTGTCTTATAGTCCAAATAAATATTTTTTGTGGTTGTTTATAACAGGTTCAGTCTCAAGGCTTTCAACCTGTAGAAAATGCAGGTGCAGGTTCTGTCACATGGAACAAAAATCAGATAATATGATGAAATGATTGCTACACACACACACACAGAGAGAGAGAGAGAGAGAGAGAGGGCATGAAAAGGTTTAAAAATAAAGTTTGTAGCAAAACAGGTTCAGACAGCTGTTGGTCCTGAGGATTACATCTGTTTAATGGAGGGTGGTCAGGATGTCTTCTACAAATGGTGTACTGGGATCTCCTAAAATCAGATGGCTTGAACACCTGACTAATCACCACAGAATTAAGACTTTAAGGGCCGACTTGGACATTTTAGAACCTCCCTCCCAAACGCATTGGGATTGCTTTTATTCTGAAGATGGCTGCTACTTTTTTTTTTTTTTTTTTTACATATGCTTGTAAATCACAGTCCTATTGATTCGGCTTTCCCCAATCCCAGTTTCTCATGTGGCCTCTTGGAAAAATTGCCCACCCCTGCCTAAGAAGATGTGGTATGGATTAAGTAAAAAGGTAAAGGTAAAGGTTCCCCTCGCACATATGTGCTAGTTGTTCCCGACTCTAGGGGGCGGTGCTCATCTCAGTTTCAAAGTCAAAGAGCCAGCGCTATCCGAAGATGTCTCCATAGTCATGTGGCCAGCATGACTAACTGCCAAAGGCGCACGAAACGCTGTTACCTTCCCACCAAAGGTAGTCCCTATTTTTCTACTTGCATTTTTACATGCTTTCAAACTGCTAGGTTGGCAGAAATTGGGACAAGTAACGGGAGCTCACCCCATTACACGGTTCTAGGGATTCGAACCGCTGAACTGCCGACCTTTGGATCGACAAGCTCAGCATCTTAGCCACTGAGCCACTGTGTCCCTTATGGATTGAGTACAACCATACTTATGAAGAGCAATTTGTGGTAGAGACATTGAGATGCAGGATAAGAGAGAAGGGGCTAAGTGTATGTCCAAAGAAGAATAAACATGGACAATGTTTTGAAAAAAGAGGTTATTGTTTACCTACTAGTTAAAGAGTTCCTTTATCTGTTACAATCATAAGCTAAATTTAATATTTTGTATCAGACCTCAAATAGAAGGCTTTAAATAACTTGAAGTTTAGATTAATTTGGGTAGTTGAACTTGTAAAAAAGCTAGAAATTTCTGCATTTAATTACATATAATGATACAAAGATCAACATTCAACTCAAAGCAGAACTTTTCTTGCTGTGTTTAATGGACAGCCATTTAGAAAAGAGCCATGGAAGATTATTTTTACATATGATTACAGCTGTTCCACTATTACATGTGCAAAAAGGAAAGACTCTGAAGTACCTATAATCGACAAACGGTTGGTAAAGACAACAGAATTAGGAGATGGCAAAATTAACTTGTTTGATTAGAGAAAGATCAATACCTCCCTTGATCCAGTGATAGGAAACCTCTAACCTTTTGCTGAAGAAAGAAAAAAATGAAGTTGTGATGTATAAGCTTGAAGATTAGAAGGGGAAAAAAAGATTAGAAGGGGTAGCCTATGGAAAGAAGAAGATGTTGATGTAACCTTAGCGAGGGGGAGAGGGGAAAGAGAATGCAAAATATAAATGTATCTATAAAGTAAGGGACACAGTGGCTCAGAGACTAAGACGCTGAGCTTGTCAATCGAAAGGTCGGCAGTTCAGTGGTTCGAATCCCTAGTGCCGCATAATGGGGTGAGCTCCTGTTACTTGTCCCAGCTTCTGCCAACCTAGCAGTTCGAAAGCAAATAAAAAATGCAAGTAGAAAAATAGGGACCACCTTTGGTGGGAAGGTAACAGCATTCTGTGCGCCTTTGGCGTTTAGTCATGCTGGCCACATGACCATGGAGACGTCTTCGGACAGCGCTGGCTCTTCGGCTTTGAAACAGATGAGCACTGCCCTCTAGAGTCGGGAACGACTAGCACATATGTGCAAGGGGAACCTTTACCTTTACCTATAATTGCTATCAGGAAGATCAGAAGCCACCTCTTTTTAATCTTTTTTTTCCTTTCTTATTTTATTTTTTCACTATGTACTATTTTTCTTTATTATCTCTATTTTCTTTTATGATTTTTATTTTGTTAAAAATTATTTCAATAAAGAGAGAATAATTAAAGTCTGCAGACATTTCTAGCTTTTTGTGTTTCAAAACCGTAGACTTACTGAGGATAGAAAGGGGTTCTCATCATTTGCAGGAGCACTATGGAGGATAAATATAAAAATAAATATTTATTTATTGAAATGTTATACCAACTCCAAACAACTTTGGGAAGCTTTTCAAAATTAAAAATAAACAATGTTATATTAAAAAATCCACAATTGGTGGTGTGTCCTACATCACTGAAAACCTGCTTCAGCAAATTGGGAGACTTTTTTCCAATAGTTAAGGAGCAGATATTAAGAGCTCCAGGAAGAAGAAGGACAAAACTTTCAGCACCAAAGGACATTCTGAATAAATCTGATTTGGAGACACATTCAGTTGGAGAATATTACTCTGGACTCAAGCCATAATCTTCCCTATTTCCAAGCTTTCAGTATTATGGCAGGGGTAATGCATCTTCCTAAACTATTATTTATTTTTTGAGAGATTTTGTGTGATAGGCAGAGATTGGAAAATAAACCATGGATTGTTTTATGGGTATGCATCAATTGGAGTCAATTTTGATGTAGTGTGACAAAAGAATAGGAGAACGTAGCCGTAAACTATTTATTCTATGTGGCCTGCTAGTATAATCAAATTTTCCTACAATGCTTTTTCATGATTTCCTTCACAGAGATATGTTATTTCTCTTCTGCTCTTTGATGATGTTCCATTCTATTAATACCAGAATGAGTAAGAGTTTTCTGATACTAGCTAATTGTCTTTGCAATCTGGCAGACAAAGACAATTAAAATTTGGCAGCCAGAGAGCAGATACTAAAAGAATTCAGTTTCAAAAGTAAATAATTAATGGAACACTAGGAAAACCTTCCAATAAATATCCCATTACTTAAAAGGTTCATTTGCACTCCATGATCAATTTTGTTATACTGGCAACTATCATTACATCTAAAGAATTTCATTGCGATTTGCTATTGAGTCCAAAACAATGTGTGGAAGTGGAAAAGGAAACAGATGAATAACCAGATTTATTGCCATCACATATAGAAGGTGGAATTATAATCTAACAACTGAAGGCCATAGATTCTTCATACCTAGAATATAAAATTGTGCGGCTGAATGAAAGGCATTTAGGTTCTAGAATACATCCAGTAAAGGGGATTCCATGACCTCTCTGAATAATTTGTATCAGTATCAAACTGGTCATATTGTTGCTCTTATTGTTAGTCAAGTTTTTGTAACATTAAATTGGATGATGATATACAATACTGATAAAAGGGTTTTCTAGGCAAGGATGGCTTCACTCTACAATATAAGTGAAATGCATATTTGGGATGGGGGGGAAGTCCTTTGTAATCTTAATCGGAATTATTGCAAATTAAACAGAAGGAAGAGGGGCAGAGGCCCATAGACATGGATAGAAAAGTGCTGGATGTTAAGTATGTGGACAAGGCAAGAGCATGGGAGGGCACTCAAATCCTCAACACAACAGTAAAGAAGCCAGCAAGCAGTGTTATCCCCAATCTCCAGGCAATAACAGGAGAAAATGAAAATCTCACTAGGAAATGTAATTTAGGTTTCATTGAAATATGGTGGGATGAGAATCATAGCTGGAATGTAGAACTCAGATATTATTCATTCAAAAGAAATAGACTCCGTAAAAAGAAAGTCATTTGGCTTTCTAATCTTAATATGCATTTGCCCGTTAAGTAATTCATATTTCAGAATGTAGAAGTTCAAAGCATTTGGGGAAGAAGAAAAGGAGTATGAACAAAATAGTACCATTGGGAGAATTTACTGAAAGCAATATTTTTAAGCAAAGGATATGAAGTGTGCCTTTCTACTCTCCATGATTTTAAGGATGGAGGCTATAATGGCAATGGAAGACTTCAACTACCCTGAGATCTGCTGGAAAAATAACTCACTAAAAGGATTAGATCTAACAGACATCTGATCTCTCTTGGTGACAGTTTAATTTTTCAGAAGGTAGAACAAGAGGTCAGGCAGCCTTGACCTAATCCTGACCATCTGAGAGGAATTGATTGATGGACTAAAGTTGTCAGACACCATGAAGGAAAGCAAGCTTATCTCACCAAAGTTCAAGATAACTAGGGGAGGAAATGCTGAGAAGTTTGTCATGGCCTTTGGACTTCAGGAATACAGATTTTAATGAGGTAGAGCAGAGATTGGAAATGGGGGGCAGCATATGATATTTTTAAGCAAAGGATGTGCTCAAAATCATGAAGGTATTCAAGTTGAATATAATTGAGAGATCCTGAAAAATGAATACAAATTATTCTCATGAAAAAAGAAATATGGGAAGAAATGTTAAGAGACTGATAAGGACAGATAGAGAACTCCCAGCCTCTAAGACCAAATTTGAAAGCGAAAGACACACAAGCTAATGCCACTTTATTATAAGGGTATAGTAACAGAATGTTGAAAGTCTGAATGTGTCTCTCCTTTTATCTTCATGAAAACTAGAGAGGGTCACACCTGAAGCACTTTCTCAAATTACATTTCTGCCCTTGATTCAGATGTCTTCTATCAGATTGTTGTCTCATTTGCAGCTCTACCTCCTGTTCCTCAAGGTTATTCCTTCTTCCCATTACAGGAGTCACAGATAAGTTGAGAAGTAAAAAGGTGATATACAGTGTAAGAAATAGAAAGAGGAGATAATAACTGAACCGGTAGTTTTTAAAGTTCAGAATGAGAGAAGGCTGGTGAGGAATGCAAAATCGGTTTGAGATATATATCAAAAAACAGGAAACATTAAGAGGCCATTGGCCTGCTGAATGGGAAAGATTCATCCATGTTCAGTCCTCCCTGTAAGGTCCTGCTTCTGGGTAGGATAAATCAAATGCATAGACCCAGGATTAAAAACACTACATGGCAAATATAAAAGAGGGAAAGGTGCTTTTCACTGTTATGGTTATAGCCACTGTCTAGATTGTTTGACTCTGCACTGCTCACTGGAAGTGTCTGGCAGTTCATCTGAATGCCCTGTCTGTCTTTATCCCAGCCTAAACAAATCCAGATTAAACTCCCACTTTTCTGACTTGCTTTTCTAGTCTATGTGGGAAGCCTTTTTTTCTCCCATTAGAGTACTATTTTAAAAATGACAAGGGCAAACAGAAGTACATTGTGAATTGCATAGCTATTGCTGTCAAACTCAATTTCATTGAGGGCCGCATCAGGACTGTGGCTGACCTCAGGGGGCAGGGTGGGGGGGCGACTGGGTGGGTGTGGCCAACTGCTGGGCTTGGCCAGTTTGATGTCACTCCCCAAACTGCTGGCATGTTTGCTCTTCGCATTGGGTAGACCGGGCTGAAGCAAGACGGGCCAGCTCCTTACATTTTCCAGGATGGCCCCACGGGCCAGATCCTACCATATCATGGGCCAGATCTGGCCTGAGGGCCTTGAGTTTGATACCCCTGCTCCAAAGCCTTTCCAGTCTTTAATACTGAACAATCAGACAAAATCAGAGTGACACCTAGGAGAATGCTTGCATTCTTCTCCCCTTCCATCTAGGATCTCCTTGTTGCATTTATTTCGGCAAAATAGATTTCTGAGCTGGATGCTTATCTGTTTTTTTTAAAAGTAGTAAATCATTTAATGGAGATGGCATAAATCTATCCTGATTTTCCATTTTATACATATACATTATTGTATGCATATGCATATGTATATGTATATGTATATGTATATGCATATGCATATGCATATGTATATGCATATGTATATGTATATGTATATGTATATGTATATGTATATGTATATGTATATGTATATGTATATGGAGGGTCTTCTCTGTGGGAGCCCCTGCCCTGTGGAATGAACTGCCCCCGGAAATGCGTAATATCTCCGACCTCCGTGTATTTCGCTGTGCCCTCAAGACCCTACTTTTCCGCCAGGCTGGGATATCAATGTAATGATTTTAAATTAGGTGTTTTAAATTTTGGGGGTTTTAAATTTGAGCCGAAACTATTTAATAATTTTAATTATTTTTAATTGATGTTTGTCTTTGTGCTTTTAATAGGCTGTACACTGCCCTGAGTCCTCCGGGAGAAGGGCAGTATAGAAATAAAATAATAATAATAATAATAATAATAATAATAATAATAATAATAATAATAATAATAATAATTTGTATATGTAGTATATAAAATCAATGTAGGAGACTGGAAGATCATCCCACTTCCTCATTTTCTAGAAGGTGACTTAGGCAAAGGAAGATCAGTAATTGCAAGTTCATCATCTTTGGCTGAGTGCTTATATTAACTTACCAGTAATCAGTGCCATGCGTTACGAAGTGGTTGTTTAGTTTCACCAAAGTACAGGTCTTCACACATCTGACTGCATTGCACAGCATATACCACATTGCTTAGTTTGTGTCTGGGTGTTTTATCCTTGGGGTGGACAGCTTCTGCCTTAATGTATTCTTGGGTTTAAAGTGTACACATATGTTGTGTTAGTTGAAAATCTTCCGGAGCTTTTCAGATATTCCTGCAATGTATGGAATGACAATGTTGCTTTGTTTATTGTTCTCTTCTTTGTCTGATGGAGGAGCTCCTGCTGAATCTTTCCCTGGATTTGATAAAAAAAAGAACACTGGGCATTTCACAAACACATGGCACAACACAGGAGAACAAACCTATCAGGACATTCTGGACAGAGAGGACCACTGGTTTGAAAGAGGGGTCAAAGAGGCCATCTATATTAAAATTGAACAGCTTTCTTTCAACAGAGAGGGAGGAATATGACACCACCTATCCTCTATCTACAACACAGTTCTTTCAGCAGTCCCAATAGGGTACCACACTCATTTGCACTCTGATTCAAGTGACTCTCAGGGTACAGATATGCCCCCAAGTATCCTCAACAACTCTTAGAGAACCTAATGACCAAACTTCAGAGTGGTAATGACCAGGTGACTGCTAAGGAATATAAATCCTTCTATTCACCAACGTTCAGCCAGAACCGAAGAAGCTTCTTGGATGAGAAGTAAAACATTTTCAAGGGAAAAAAACCTCCAAGAAAGTCCAGTTGCCTTTTGAAAAACATTTTTATGACAACCAAGGGCCTGGATAATTGAGAATCTCCATTGACGTTTAAACTGACTTGTTTGCTGCAGTAGATGTTAACCTGATGAGTACTCCTTGTTTTTAATAGATTTATATATTCATGGTTTTTATGTTTTCAAAATGTACTTTTATATTATGTATTTGCATGTTATTCATACTCGGAGCACAATTTTTGGTGAAAATATAAAGTCTCCCAGCTTAACTCCCAGTCCTATATTAATAGATGTAATGTTATATGAATCTTGAAATTATGAAATCTAGAAATTAAAGTACATTACAAGGAAGTCAATGAACATGCAATGATAAAGTTATATGTCTTTGTTTTGTTTTTCAGCTATGCTACACTGGATCAGACCTTTGTATATATTTTTGACTTAGTAGCAGATGGCAAATTGTTCACTTTAAATTATAACCTGCTGTTCCAGCCAATTTACTGGCAACACTAAAGAGTATCTTCTAACAGTAGCAATCTCCATGCTGTATCTTCCTTCCTTCCTTCCTTCCTTCCTTCCTTCCTTCCTTCCTTCCTTCCTTCCTTCCTTCCTTCCTTCCTTCCTTCCTTCCTTCCTTCCTTCCTTGTTAGAAAAGTAAAGCTAATGACATCTAAAAATAAAGATAAATATTTTGTTTGATATCATAAGCTATTTGTTTAATATTAAAATATTAAGTTGACAAGAGTAAAGGATGGGGTAAAACCTTTACCCATTTAGATACTTTCAACCAGTCTAAACGGTTCAATTTTTGCTAGGACAATGTGTCTTCAGGAATTTCTAAGTCAAATAGATCTCCTAATGCAATCATCCCACAACTCATGCAATTAATTTCATTTTTAAAGCATGAAACTCAGATTTTCAGCGTTTATTTTCTGAACAATGTATCTTCACATTCATGTGAGCTCTCTTAATGCATTTTTAAATTTCTGTAGTAACATTAGCATGAGCTTGGCAGTCACTTCAACCAGCTGATGCAACAGTATGAAACTTCAAGCAATTAGCCAAATTAGGTGTAAGAATTTACAAGAAGCAACAACTGATCTAAAGCTTGCATTAACACTGCATGTGACCAGAAAAATTAAAAATAAGTAAAATATTAATTTTTAAATATTTAATTTCTAAATGTTATGCCTTAAATAACATCTACATAAAGTGCAGCTTATTTAATATTGTCACTCTATGTGTGTACTAAACATAATTTGTCTACATTTTACTTTCTAGAAACCAATACATTTTCTTTATTCAGTGAAACATTTCATGCAATTTTCTGAATGGGCATTATATCAATAGAGCAATTGGTCATATAGATGTAATGTTGAAGTCTCATTTAAAACAACTGGATAAGTATTCAAAAAGCCACCAGAAATGATAATTTAGGTCTTGGAATAGCTTAGCCTGTACAGCTGTCTGTTTAAAACAGTTTTACCTTGTTCAATAAAATAAATGTACAGGGGAGCTAAGGGAATGGGAAAAGGAATACACTTTTTTTTTTCTTATCATGCCTTTTGTTAACTAGAGAGGAAGGATGAACAATTACATATATAATATAGTGAACTCCATTCCAAGATATTCAGATACCAGAAGAGTTAAAAGAATGCTTTGGTATATGGACACCCAAAGCATGCAAAATCAGGTGCTGAGAAGCCAGTCAAGAGTGGGATTTTCCCCTTTTGGGTGAACATTTAGGAGAGGGCTCAGCCCTGTCTTTTGTCTTTATTCCTATGAGATGTCAAGCCCAAGGTTGGCTGAAAACCACATCAGAAAAGATGACCTAACCTATAGAAATCTGGATTAGAGATAACAGAATTATGTACAAGAGATTAAGAACAGTACTGGATATATGCAGAATAGATTCAATTTTACTGTATTTTATGGAGCAATGTTTCACAATGGGGTCTCTCTCTCTCTCTCTCTCTCTCTCTCTCTCTCTCTCTCTCTCTCTCTCTCTCCCTCCCTCCCTCCCTCCCTCCCTCCCTCCCTCCCTCCCTCCCTCCCCCCTCCCCCCCTCCCTGTCTATGTTATAGGAAATCCTAGGCTGAGGAAAGAGCTGGCTGAGATCAATCTCCGCAGAAGTCATTGCTCTTCTCTTTTGCCACTCTTTCCTTTTTGTTTTTGTTTGCTTCCAATATTCTCCTACTTCTGGGATTTATATAATAAAGATTCTGAATTATTGTTGAATCAGTAATGCTTATTTCAGAAAAGAGAGCACACTTTAGCACAAGTCTTCCCTTCTGGCAAAGCTACTGATGGGAAGAAGGTTGTGGTTTGAATCCTCCTGGCAGAGAGCTCTGTCTAGGGAAACGTAAGGGGTAGCTATTATATCATCAGTAGTTTTTTCTCCCTAGCAACTATGTTTAAGAGTGGAGCTTAAGGAGTCCCTCATGTTTTGGTAATCAGAGAATGTCCTTCTAATCATTTTTAAATAGCATGTCTTTATGATGTCACCTTTGTATCGTGCATAATCCATAGCTGAGGCAAGTTTATTACGTATTTCCAGTTTTAAAGTAGTATTTTCCATTTTCTGCCACAATTCTTCTGTAGACACAATCTGTGAGGAAGTGATGGCTGAAGTGGTCAAGAGCTGGGTGGATGGCCAGTTTTGGGCTCCTATGCACATGTCCCTCTTCTTCCAACCTTAGACACTCCTTTCCAGGACTTTCATTTGCAGGAAGAGGTGAAAGGCTCAGATAGGGCTCTTTTCCCATTGTATGCCAGGTCTCTGTCTGCACCGAACAGCTCAGTGAAATTTGAAAATATGGTGTTTAATCAGTCAATTCTCTACTCACATTTCTCTTGTCATTCTCTCCCACTTCTGCCAGCCTGAATATCCTTTCTTTTTTATTGGGAGGTCCCCAAATTCAATAAATTTAATAAAGTCTGATGGGTAGTTTGCCCATGCCCTGCACCAAATCAATTGAAAAATGCCCATTCCACATGTTTTACAAGGTAACTTTTGATAGACAGCAATAGGAAATTGCCTATTAATTGCTTTAAAGACATGTTTAAAATAAGGCTGGAAACACCGAGTACCTTTAATCTTCAGTGTAAGAAAGTGAAGTTGCATCTTTATAAGCTTTAATAATTTAAAATAAACAGCAGAAAGGAAGACGAGATTTGGGGTATAGAAAGTTTAAATGAATTAAGAGCTGAGGAAACATTGGAATATTGAACTCTGGATATTAAGACTTTGAAATTAATTTTAAATAATCAATGCTTTCTTGTGGGAAAGAAAAAATGTTTTTGATAAGACAAACAACTATAATGGCATGTAGAAAATTTTTTTGAGGAACTGCATTGCGACTTTGAATCAATAATATCAGCTGTGTTATGTCTTGTTGAAAACAGTCTGTTCCTAGAAGATGTTACAGAAAAAGATGTGCAACAAAGTCCATCTAAAAACAATGTGAATAAGAATTTGAACAAGAATTTGCCATTAGACATTAAAAAAATGGGTGAGGAATTAAGAATTAAGGAAATATAATGATAATCCCAGAGATCAATCAGAATAATTTCCTTTGCTGGACCCACAAAAGTTTTTAAAGTATTGGAGAAATTCAAAACAAGAATCATCAATCATCTGAATGGATTAAAGAGCAAAATTGGTTTATGTCAAAGGACCACAAAGTTGGTTAATATAATCAGGGTTAAAATGGGGACATGTTATTTTGACAGGTTCTTTTTGGATTTTCTGACATCTGGACTGGAATAATGTTCTGTATAGATTTGTTTTCAGTTAACAAAGTTTTTCCTCTACAGTTACTTTATGAATCCTAATCTGATAACATTTAAATTGGCTTTATATCTGCCCTTTAAGCTGAATAATGTTTGTGAGCTTGTTCTCTTTAAAGGAGAAATTATCCTTCTTTGTCATGTTACATTTTATTGTTCATACTAGAATATCGGAACTACTTATGCCTTCTAAATGTGGATTTGCTTATAGTTATGAATTGAAATATGGAATGTTTATTACAATAAATATTACAATGGGTCATATTGTTATTTGGTGTTGTTCTCTTTGGACCTGTTGATATCTGGAATGGAAAAATGTTATGTATTACATTTTAAACTTTTTCTTACAGTTACTTTATATATTTTAATCTGACAGGATTTAAACTGATTTTGTATTTAATTGTCTTTCCACTTAAAATAAGACATCTTTGTGAGCTCCTTCTCTTTAAAGGAGAGATGTCATGTTAAACTTTAGTCTTTTGTTTACATTAGGATCTCCGGACCACTTTATGCCTTTTAAATGTACTTATAGCTAAAATTAAGATGTGCAATGTTTAATTTTATATATGTTAACTAATGTTATTTTAGCACTCTTGTGGGGTTTTTTGCTCATACTGAATTGGCGCAGATGTTATTCATTGGATTTGCCTTCAGTCAAGAGATGACTTATGGGTGAAGAGCTTTATATCTGTTAAGTAAGAGGAGGTAAAATTGTTTATGCTTGTGATGAGGTGGAAATTTGCTTTCTTATTTCCCCCCCCCATCTATTTATTTTCTTCTTTTATATTTGCTTTCTTGAACCTTTCTAGTTTTCTCTTTTAGTTTGTATTATTTTTTTTACTAATGTAATTAAAATTTTAATAAAATTATTTAAAAAAAAACCAGAAGGGGTGGAAAATAGCAGAAGATCCCTCTTTCTTCTCATGTTACATACCGCCTGGTGAAGGCAGGATCTAAAAGAAAGAACCGACAGCTGAGCTATCTTCTACTCAAGCAACCTTTTGGATACATCCCCAGACATTAAAACTATCCCTTATGATTTTATCAGAATTTGGAGGAAACTGTGAAGAGAGCATACCATCCCACCACTGTGAGAAACATCAGATGTTACAAGTAACAAGAGATACCTATAATTAAGTCAGCAGCACTGCATGAGCACAAAATTACACGCTGCTATTTATAACAACTATTGTCCCATGAACACACTAAAAACTCTAGGGGCTAGTGGAAATAAGCAATATTATTCAGGAAAATTTCATTTTAATCCCCTAAAAGGAAATGACAACTCCAAGGAGAAACTAGCAAGCCTCATCAAGAGAATTAAGTTCTTAACGGTGAAAATGAGAGCATAACAAGTTGTATACAAATGATACAGGTACTCAGTGGGTTGTCTCAAATAATGAAAGAGAAGATGCTGAAATAAATAAAGGAACATTCGAGTGTAAAGTCTTTAATTCATTATGCTTCCAAAAAAATCAACAAATAGAGGATTTGCTACTCATGGGATACCAGGACACGATCAAGAATTTATGCCAGCAGCTGCGTTCATGTTCTGAAAATTCATAACAAAAGCCCGTACCAATAGTTGTACAGAAGTCTGAGTTTTCCTTTCACATTGTACTTCTTATAGCAATCAATGCATGAAGTCTTCTGTGGCCTTGTTCCAAGGAAGCCATTTACTGACTGAAGCTTGCAAGGCACTGATCCACCTGGAAAAAAGGACAAGCCAAAGCTGATCATTAATTGAATGGACTTTTATCTAACTGCAAATTAAAACACACGTAATTACAACATAGTAAATGAGATATCAAACATACCTTTTAAAAAAAACTGTATCACCAAGAACAGAGGTTCCCAATCTTGGCAACTTTAAAATGTGTGGACTTCAGTTCCCCAGCCAGGAATTCTGGGAGTTGAACTCCACACATCTTAAGTTGCCAAGATTGGAAATTCTTGATCTAGAGTTTCAAAATGTGTCATATCCATTTGTTGCCACCACACTTCATTCTTTGGATCAGTTTACAGAAAGTAGCTAACCTTTGCAAAGATTGCACAAGTTGCAATATTTTTACTTACCAGTACTACAGATATCTGCCTTACCTTGAAAATACCTAAGCATTAATAAATTCGAGCCAAGAGATGAAAATCCTCCTGCTCTTTCACAGTGCTAGCTGTATCTTAGCTTGCTTAAAAGATTATTCACTTGACTAATTTTTTTTTAAAAAATCATCTGAGTTGATGGGTTGAATCCAGATAAAGTCAAGTTTAGTATAAACCCATTTAAATCCACAATATGTAAATTATTTTAATTGGGTCTATGCCAAATAAATATGGCTAAAGCTGGGATTCAGTTGACTGTGTGAAAGACTTCTCAAGAATATAGCTATCTATATCATGAGACACACATCCCTTTTAAAGATTAATATATCTTTAGGTTTATTATGCCAGCCTTTGCTATCACAATAACTCCAAAATCCCTAGTAAATCTCTACTAGCATTGATTGAAGGGAACTGAAATCTAACACTTATGGAGGCTACCAAGTTTACTCTATACAGATACTCTATGAAAGCATAAAGGAGCAAGATAATGCTTTGGGGTGCAGTGAACAGAGGAATATTTCAACATTGGTTTTGTTATAGTTTGGCCTAATTTTCATGACTCCGACTCAAACAGGATAGATTAGTGTACTTTTGTCCTTGAGTCATTTCTGAGAACATATGAGAGAAAAAGAAATTTGGGGGTCACATTGTCACTTAGATCTAAGGTTATCCAGCCTGGCTTAAGAATTTCTCCAGGAAAACTTAGGTCATAATCAGTTTATTAATTTTTAATACCTTGTAGGATCTTTATTTTGAAGAACAGGTTTAATCATTTGCAGATCTCTTAGCATTTCTATTAATGTATCATAGACTACTTAATATTTGAAGGGCATTTTTTGCATTTTTTTTTCACAAAGAGCTTATATTTCTTCATTTGTTCTTGGATTTGATCCAAAGTTTACCCAGGCAGAACTTTGAAGGAAGACTGTGCTGTGGAACTATTAAATTTCATTTTGTCAGCAAATTTGACTGCCCTCTCTTAGCGCTTCTACTTGATTTTTCAATGTTAAATGTTAGGTTAAAGTACATGGATAATAGAAACTCAATTAGTGCTATTGTATACAGTAACTTGCTGAATTTATTTGCAATTGGGTATTACATAAGATACTTCTTTGCATTGCACAACATGAAGGATACTCCTAATATTTGTTTATATATATGTAAGTTTATATATAGAGAAAGCTCTTTAAAACCCATTTTATATAAATACATAAAATTTGTCAGTTTTGGATAATGCTTCTATTCGATGAAGTGAGTTGCAGCCATGACAACTACAAAAATTATCTTTAAAGACCAACATTATTTATTTTTGTATAAGTATGAATATTCATATTTTTATTTGAAAACAATTAGAGCTCCCTTTTAAATAATTAGGCTTTTCTAGGGACTGGAGGCTGGTTTGGAAGATGATTAGGGGACTGGAAGCTAAAACATATGAAGAACAGTTGCAGGAACTGGGTATGTCTAGTTTAATGAAAAGAAGGACTAGGGGAGACATGATAGCAGTGTTTCAATATCTCAAGGGTTGCCACAAACAAGAGGGAGCGAAGCTATTCTCCAAAGCACCTGAGGGCAGGACAAGAAGCAATGGGTGGAAACTAATCAAAGAGAGAAGCAATTTAGAACTAAGGAGAAATTTCCTGACAGTTAGAACAATTAATCAGTGGAACAACTTGCCTCCAGAAGTTGTGAATGCTCCAACACTGGAAGTTTTTAAGAAGACGTTGGATAATCATTTCTTTGAAGTGATGCAGGGTTTCCTGCCTAAACAGGAGGTTGGTTTAGAAGACCTCCAAGATCCCTTTCAACTCTGTTATTCTATTCTATTCTATTCTATTCTATTCTATTCTATTCTATTCTATTCTATTCTATTCTATTCTATTCTCTTTTCTGCACTTACCGTAAAGTAGGAACAGGAAGTAGAAATATACCAGAGGAGGAAAAATAAACAAATAGTTGGAAAAAAGGTGAAATGATTTACCGCTGGTTTTCATTGACACTTTCGGCACATAAGTAGAAAGCAGTAAACTCTTCTGAAGGTGGCTTTACTTCAATCACATATCTTCTGGAACCAAGGCTTTGTTCACTCACAGTGTAACCCTGCAAATAAATGCCCCCTAAAAAAAAAAGATAATATGTAAATGGCAAAGGATACTGGAAAAACTCCAAAAGATGTGATGGGAAAGACTCCTACTCATCATTTAAAAGGCTACTAAGACTATCAGTTAATTCTCACTATTATATTTGGGTTATGAAAAGCCTGAAAACCAATCTGGAAAAGGACTTTTGAATTAAAGTTTCATGCTTTAGAGAATGCATCATAAAATACAGGTAGCTGCCTGATCCGCCAGTTGCGGCCCTTTTTGGACCGGGACGCCTTACGCACGGTCACTCATGCCCTTGTCACCTCCCGGCTGGACTACTGTAATGCTCTCTACATGGGGCTCCCCTTGAAGAGCACTCGGAAGCTCCAGCTGGTCCAGAATGCGGCCGCGTGGGTGGTTATGGGCGCGACTCGTTGCGCCCATGTGACACCTCTCCTGTGAGAGCTGCACTGGCTCCCAGTGGTGTTCCGGGTGTGATTCAAGGAGTTGGTTACCACCTTTAAAGCACTCCATGGCTCAGGACCTGGATACCTTCAAGACCGACTTCTGCCACCAGTAGCCTCCCACCGGCCAATTCGCTCCCACAGAGAGGGACTCCTCATCGGCCAAGTTATGCCGGCTGGCGACACCCAGGGGAAGGGCTTCTCTGTGGGAGCTCCTGCCCTGGGGAATGAACTGCCCCCGGAAATACGCAAGATCTCCGACCTCTGTGTGTTTCGCTGTGCCCTTAAGATCCTGCTGTTCCGCCAGGCAGGGCTATCTATGTAAATGATTTTTAAATTGGTGTTTTAAATTTTGGGTTTTAAATTCCGGCCGAAATTATTTAATACTTTTAACTATTTTAAAACTGTTGTTGTATTTTGTGTTTTTAATTGGCTGTACACTGCCCCGAGTCCTTCGGGAGGGGGGCGATGTATAAATTAAATTATAAATAAATAAATAAATAAATTCAGCAATTCTGAATTTTAGTATTTTAAAGCAGGATTGCTCTGTCTCAAGAGTCTACTGTACCATGGGACTAGGAGTTACTCTATCTCAAGAGGCTGTTTCACCAGTGTGAGGAAAATGAACATATGAACTTGGGCTTTCAGGAGATATAAAAGAAAAATCTGGAAAAAATTATAAAACATATAAATGTGACTAACTTAAGCTTAATTTAATTATTTTTATTTATTTAAACATTTAATTTCTCTGGCTAATCACTCAGCCGTGAATCTCTGGGCAGTTTATAAAAATTAAAACAACAAAGTCACAATCATGACAGCAGAGATAACTGCCCTGTTGGAGCCCATGAGATGATTAGGACCCAATAGCATGCCATAGTTGGGTCCTAAATAGGACCCAAAGCATGCCATAGTTCTGAGGGATCCCACAAACCAGGGCCCTTGGCTCTGACTTCTACCTTCTGCCAAAAATGACTGAAACTGACCACAGTGAAAGAAAAACACTACAATATTATGCTCCTAATATATATATATATATATATATATATATATATATATATATATATATATAGATAGATAGATAGATAGATAGATAGATAGATAGATAGATAGATAGATAGAGAGAGAGAGAGAGAGAGAGAGAGAGAGAGAGAGAGAGAGAGAGAGAGAGAGACAGATGCCATCTCTCTATAAATACTGGTGGGGAGGTGTAGAGTGCTGGCTTTGTTGTTGTAAGTGGGTTGGTTGGCTGTGTTGTTACATCTTGATTAGTAGATGGAGTTGATGTTTGCAGATTAGTCGGCTGTTTCATAACATCCTGTGTGGGCGAGGTTCTAGCTGTGTGCCCATTAGTCTTTTGTGTTGTAATGACCTGAGTAATGGGTTGTGTGGTAGCATCCTGAGCTCTAGTGTTGTGACATCCTGAGTCCTGTGCTGCAACATCCTGGGTAGTTGGCTGTGTTGTAATATCCTGAGCTTCAGTGTTGTAACATCCTGAGCTTTAGTGTTGTAACATCCTGAGTTCTGTGATGTATTGTCTTGAGCAGATAGCTGTGATGCAACATCCCGGGCTTTGGTTTGGCTCTGAGTCTACACATCTACATTTCTCTATATTTCACCACAATCTTTTTTTGGCTCTAATATACACAGATGCTAAATAGAAGGCTGTCCTCACACATTTAGCATATGGAAGATGCAATCAGCTGTCCCATTTGCTATAATGATGTCTAAATATGTATGTTATATAACTACCTTACATATTTTAAGAAGGATATAAAATAAATTAGTGGGGGAAGATCATTGCTTTTTCTAGCATAATTCAAAATGCTATGGAAGTTTATATAACATTAGAATTATAATAATATTACCATTAACACAATATAACAAGATATTATAAACTATTTTATGTAACTGAGGAGAATTTCTCTAAAGAGGAAAAAGGATGCAAAACAGAAAGGCAGATCCACCTACCAACAGCATGTGTAGAACGTATGCTAGCATAAAAATATAAACAGCCATCTTTCAAAATGCAATAATGTTGAACCCATATATTCTTGGTTTTGTCCAGCTGGTGAAGGAGCCCCAGGCACTCTGGGTTTTTGATAGCAAGTGGTGGAAGGCTTGTATTGTGCATGGTGACATCTTCCCACACATGGTTCTGTATGTTAACATTAGAAAATAAGTAAATTTTCCCCACTTGTACAGAAACTGCTGACATGCAAACATCTCTACATGTGTTTAAAAGTGGACTAATCAATTATATGCTCAGTATACAATGAATGCCTTTCATTTTTAGGGCTAAACGTCTGTCATATCCAATTTGTGCCCTTCTATCACAAGAATGTCTACTACATTCAATTCTTAAACATTATTACATTTGCTATAAGTGACCATTTCATGACGTCAAGAAACACTTATTTGATATATTGAGATATATTGAGAAATATATCTAATGGTAGTAGAAATTTTGCTTAAGTAGTGAACAATTAAAACTCGGACCACATGTTTTCTGAATAGTTTTTACCCCAGAGCTATAATTGCACTCAACAATGAACTAAAAAGGGCCACCGTCAGTGAGCTGTTGGACAGCATTACTTGGTCTGTTGTGTGGATGTTTGGGTGGTTTAGGGGTGGGAAATTTGTGCTGTGAGGTGATGTGTTTGGGGATTGTTATGTGTGTTGGACCTGGTCTTTGGGTGTTAAGTGAATTTCATTGCATGGGTATACTGTGTATACACATACAATGACAATAAAGTTATTGTTAAAAGAAGGTACTTCTTAATTCAACTGATAATTATTTGATATGCTTCCTAAATAGGGCCCTTAAATGAGGCAATTAAAATGTAATCCCAGAAACTATTTTTAGGCATCAACGTTCACTCCAGAGTTTGCTTATAAATCAACTTCATGACATCTAAGTCTCTTGAAAAAAAATAATTTATCATAAATTCCTGTGAATTGCAGCTGATACAGCAACTTTAATCCATGATATTTTATTGCACGTAAGTTTCCTAGCCTTTAAAATGTCACAGAAGTTTGAGAAGTTTCTAAGGGGCAGCCCTGTCATCGACACAATTAGATGATTGAGCATCCAGTTGCAGTTATTTCTCACTGTCAAGGATGAGCTTTGTTATACTGACTCATGTTTAAAGCCTGAGCTGAAATACCCATAAAACATTTGCATTTATTATGGTTTGTTGCACAGTCAGCCAGATATTCAGACTAGATTTGGCATTTTTATCCACCTTTCAGTTCTTCCCAAGGATCTGGGGATATGCAAGAGGGGGGACCTTACATGTGTGAGAAAACACTAGGAAGAAAACAAAATAGCTATGATAATGCCATTTATTCCACAAGTTTATTTCTTTTACTGCATTGACTGGTCATCCCTCTTCAGATACCTCTGGGCAGCTTATGAGTATGTGTGCGTGCACACACACACACACACACACACACACACACACACACACACACACAGTGAATTGGTGAGAATGTCAAACTTTGAGGATCTCACAGGTGAGGAGTCATGTGCAGAATCTTTCCCTAGTAATGAACACTAATTGAAACCAAACAGAGAATGGAGGAGAACCAATGTAAAACAATGCCTCTCACCCCCAATTCCAGATGTTGATCCAAAAAAATATAGTGATTCTGCCTCAAGACAAAAACTAGCTTTAGTGTGCAACCTTCAGTATGCTTGGGACCTGATGACTTGAACAGGTCCATAGCTGCCATGGAAATCATGACCTACTAAGCTACTCCAGACTCAATGTCACTGGGCAGCAAATTGAAATTTCTAAGTATGGCAAGGCTAAGGGTTTCAACAGTGGTGAAATCCTATTTTTTTTACTACCGGTTCTGTGGGCGTGACTTGATGGGTGTGGTGTGCCTTGGTGGGCATGGCAGGGGAAGGATATTGCAAAATCTCCATTCCCACCCCACTCTGGGGCCAGCCAGATGTGGTATTTGCCGGTTCTCCGAACTACTCAAAAGGTCCCTGTCAGAACCTGCTGGATTTCACTCCTGGGTTTCAATCACCAACCCAGCAATCGAACCAGAAGCTCAGGCAGGGAAGATACTGTGCAGCAGAGAGGATAGTACAACAGCAACAGTCTTCTTCAGATAGTCTCTCACTTGGTTATCTGCAGGGCAGATCCTCTGAGGGCCAACATAAAACCAAAGTAGTCACATCTCTGAGAGGAAAAAGCTCTGTCTTGGCCTACCCAGGTTTCAATGATACAAACCAGGTCAGCTCTCTCATCCATTATCAAATCATGTATAAGGACAGATTTATTACAGAATGACCTGGCATTCAACAGCCAGAATTGTAGCCAGTTGTAACCTGGCTTTTAGAGGAGGTCCTATAAATTGGACATTGGATTGTAATTCAGATGGTGAGCTTAGCATCTTCAACCCCCAGCATCCCTTCATATCTGCCCTGAGGTTCCAGTCTCCCCTAACCTCTATATCAAACAATAATTTTACTTTTAATATTTTAAAAATGATATTACCTGATGAATAGGATGTGCAGCTTTTTCCATGATATCTACCCACCTTTGGGGAAAAATACAAAAAGGTATAGTTTTGTCTGGAAGAAAAGAGTAATGCATTGACTAACAGCAATTGAAAGGCTTATGCAAGAAAAGATGGAAGCCTCTTGAGCTGTGCACATTTGATATTACTCTACTTGTCTAGTCCAAAAGAATGGATGGTAACTAACTGGAACACCTAGTTCCTTCTCTGAGCTGTGAATTTAGCATACACATTTGCTCAAGTGAGCAAGTTTGATGTGGTGGTTAAGGCATAAACCGGTAACTAGAATCTGGGAGACTGTGAGTTCAAGCCACCCCACCCTCTGCCCCTGATATGAAGCTAACTGGATGAACTTGGGCCAGGCACTGTCAGTCAATTCTACAAAGCAAGCAATGGAAAACCACTTCCAAAAATATTGACAAGGTAACTGCAAGAACTAAACTAGGTAGTTACCATGTGTCAACACTGACTCAAAGCACCAAGCAAACAAACAAACAAACCCACATTGTGCGTAAGTAGAGCAGTTAAGATTATCTAGAGCCAGGTAATAAAACAAAACTGTTTATATTAAGAAACTTGCTTTGAGGTAACACTTGCATCCTCGTTGTGAGGGTGTGGAGAGGAGAAGGAAGAGTATTTTGTTCTTTCAGTAGGTAGAAGGCTGAAGACAGTGCCTAAAAGTATCAATCTTTCAATCAGACAAAAGCAGTGTACAGGTAGTCCTCATTTAGCAACTGTCTTGTTTAATAATTGTTTGCAATAATGATGATGATGAAAAAGTAACTTTAGGACCAATCCTCACATTGCAAAGCAAAAGAAAGGTGAAGTTCATAGGCATAATTACAGTTTTACTTAGAAACCATTTCACTTAACCACCCAGTTACTGTTTCTGGTTGTGGTTACTAAATGAGGGTTATCTGTAGAGACAGAGTGGAATGAAAGGAACACTCCTTGCTATTATCTTGATCATCAGTACTGCTAGTGGTCAGTAACAGGGATGGTGCTTCTGGAGTACATACACACACACACACATATATGACACCGAGGAATTACACTAATGGGAGTTCTGGCAGACACAATATGTCTATGAATAGACAAGGAATAATATAGAGGAAAGCATTACAACCTTCTTTTTTTTCTTCTGAACATTTGGTAGAGCTCTTGTTGGTCATGTGAAAAATAGAATCTTGGACCAGATATAATTCTGATGTGATCTAACACAACTGCTACATTAAAGAAAGAAGAGAAATGACTCCAAGCCCCCCCAACCCCACCCTACTGGGAATAACAAAATGCTAACAGAGACAATCCTTGCCAGAGAAAGAGAGAACTGTAATTAAGTCAGAGTGCCATATGTTTGTTCTCTCTTCCTTCCACAACAGGCTGATGAGTATTCCTGTTACATAATTTAATAAATGCAGCACAAAAAAAGAGAAAACATACTAATTCAGTGAGTGGAATGTACCTCTTCATTTCTTGGGCTGATGTAGCACGGAAATAAAAAACCCTGTTTCCAGCCCGAGGAACACATTTAAATGCAAAAGGCTTGCCCAGGCTGTTATCCATGCCAATTTCAGCACCTTCGACCTTTGTTACTTCCAGTGGTCTGCATTTTCCTTCATCCTACAACAAAATCAACAAATTCAAGCTTAAAGAGTGCTTATGATGCAACTTTAATTGCTGGAGGATGAAAGGCAAAGTCTTGTTTATGAAGCAAGACTTGTTTATCTAATCCTAATTTAGACAAATTGTGAAACACTTATGCTTCTGTCTAATGGTCCTACACATAGGATATCTCAATATTCTATATTTTCTAATAGCACAGCTTGGAAAGAGAAGGCCAATTCCTCCAGCCATATTCCTCCACTTTCATCATTAGTGCCATGATAATATTTTTAAAGTTTACAGAATATGTTGGATGACAATGGGCCATATAATGTTGCCTTGTAATCAAAAATTAATATTTTCAGTCTAGTTGGACAATAGTAATTTGATTTTATAATTTACACGTTATTGCAACATGTTTGTACATCAACTGTGATTCCCAAATGAAGTCAGAAAATAGAGTTTAGATAAAGAACTAGTCCAATATGGAGTTGAAATTGAATAGGATTTAAATCTGATAGACCAGGGATATCAGATCCTGTCCCTTCTCCCTTATTAAGCAAACCAATCTCCTACAATTGAATTTAAAAAGAGTGATTAGGAAAAAAATTCCCTTCAAAATGTTACACGGTTCCTGTTTCTTGAGCAATCAATTTTTCTTTCTCAATCTTGGTCATTTTACATGCTGATGTTTGTTGATCAATATTAAGTTATAAATATTTAACCAAAGAGGTAGCAGGAACAAACATAACTCAAAATCTTTGCCATCAAAAATATATTTTTATAATTGAGAGAAAAGGAGGGATCTCAAATTGAATAGTATTATAGTCAGTATTCATAACATTTTTTATAATGGACTATTTGGATTAGGATAATTTAAAATTATGACTCGATTGGATGCCAGCAAACAATTTTTTAAAATTTAAGACTGAAAAGGAAGGCTCTGTCTCAAAAATTTGTCCCACCAGTATAACGAGAATGCATTTATGACTTTATGGAGCTGAGCCTTGAGCAGGTATAAAATGGAAGCATAAATCTGAAGCTAAAACTATAGAATGAATTCCTAACTATGGTTAGCATAAATTAGATCTTAGCTTTAGTGCATGTCATTTGGAGTAGACTTGAAATACATCCTAGTTCAGTTATTAGGGCTGAGTTTGGTCCTGTTAATCTTGAGAAAGTGGGCAGGATTGTTAGAGTTTAAAGTTTGGCCATCTCACCTTTATCCTTAACTGAGCTAGCCAAATTGTGTATGGTAAGTCTAAGCAGCATGAGTGCATCCTTGTGAGGGAGGCAGTTCTGCTGTCCTTTAAAGAGACCACGGGCATGATCTCTCCTCATGAAACATTCCTAAACCTAAATTTTGTTTTGGGCAAAATTTCAGGGAAGATTGTTGAAAAGGTGTTTGCCTTCTGCCATCAAAGGGCCCTGAATGAAACAGTGTTGATTGCACCTGTGAATGATCTCTGGAGGAAGCATGATGGAAATACAGTGTTCATTTTAGCAACCTTTGATACTATCAAGTCTGGTATCCTTCTGGACAAGCTCCAGGAGTTAGGAATTGGGATATTGTTTTATGCTGCTTCTCAACCTTCCTCTGCAGTTTGTTCCAGTCAGTGTCAATGAGGGATGCGGGGATGTCTCACAGCTCCTATTGTGTGGAATGCCTCAGGGCTCAACTATCTCCCTGCTCATGTTTAACTACTTGAAGACACTGGATAAGGTCATGCAACATCTTGAGGTGTGGTGTCATCAATACACTGATGATACCCTGCTCCATATCTCTGTTCTGAATAACCAAATGATGCCATTCAGGTTTTATCTCATTGCCTGGTTTCTGTGGGTTCTGCATGGGAAAAGTGAAGATACAGTTCAATCACAGAAAGATGGAGTACTTTGGGTTTTAGGTATCTTGGAGCTGATGATTTCCAGTCTTTAATTCTGCATCAGACAGTATTATTGCACAATTTGGGGTCTACAAACAGCAGGTAACAGATGTGACCAAGGGCTTTCCCACAGCTCTTTGTTGTGCCTCTTCTTGGATAAGCAAGCCCCATACATGATCATTCATGCTTTGGTAATCTTCCAAATAGACTACTGCATTGCACTGTATATAGGGCTGACCACGAAGAACATTCAGAAGATTCAGATGGTCCATTAAGTCCATGTTACACTTTTGCTCTGTCAAATGCCCTGGCTCCCAATTTGCTTCTGGGTACAATTCAAGATACTGATTATTACTTATAAATCTCTATATGGCATGGAACCAGAGTATTTATATGGCTTTTTTTTAGCTGTAGGAAAGTGTTTTTTTTTTTAAATAAAGACATTGCGTCTGGGTTGAATAAATTAAGACAACTATTTGATGACAGCAAAGCATTAGAAATTTTTTTTTTAGAAACATTGCTCTAGTTATTTTCCTCTGGGGGTTCTGTAAGACTAAATTGCAATTCAAGGTTCATTGATCAAACAATATCATAAGGATTTAGCAAAGCACTGTGAAAACTGTACAGATAGTATGGCATTTCACATTTTATAAATACAGAATAAAATTTGAGTACAATGTGTATGTTTTACTTTATTGAATTTTAGTTTACTGTTTTCTTCCAACACCATTTCCAGTCCACAGTCCCTTGAATCCATTTGAAAACTGGCCATGTGTTCATGTTCAATTCTCTAATTTTTGAACACTAAGTGTATGCTCATTACTATCAGCCAATCAGTGTTTCTTCCAGCTGACCAATTGGATGATGAGAAATCATCATTCAGTTAATGCCTTTCCCTCAAGGTACTGCAGCACTTAATAAAAATATATTGACATTGCTATTTTAAACTTGTGACATTGCATAAATATATATGGGTCCAGAAATTCTGCTGCAGCAAAGCAAATATAAAAAGGCTTTAGAATGGCTCTTAGTCTATTCAAGTCTGGCTTAATTTTATTGAGTAATCATAGCAAATATGGTAGGTTTTTTTTTAAAAAAAATGATTTATATGCCGCCCTTCTCCGGAGACTCAGGGCGGCTTACAATGTGCTAAGCAATAGCCTTCATACTTTTGTATATTTATACAAAGTCAGCTTATTGCCCCCACAAACTGGGTCCTCAATTTACCTACCTTAGAAAGGATGGAAGGCTGAGTCAACCTTGAGCCTGGGGAGATTTGAACTTGCAGTAATTGCAGGCAGCTGAATGTTAATAACAGGCTATTAGTCTGCTGCACCACTAGGTTAATTGTGTTTGTTTGTGTGTGTCTGTAATCATATAATTTGTGCAAAAGTGTCCAGTTGTAAAATGTTCACTTTCAGATTTTGATGAAGTTTCTTATAAATTATTGAATTTGATGTACAGCTTTCCTATGTAAAAACTAAAGAGATATTGTCCCCGTCAGAATGGGCTCGCAATTTGGATGTCCTCCTAGACTCACAGCTAAGATTAGAGCAACATCTGACAGCTGTGACTAGGGGGACCTTTGCACAGGTTCGCCTGGTGCACCAATTGCGACCCTACTTGGATCAGGAGGCTCTCCTCACAGTCACTCATGCCCTTGTCACCTCACGGTTAGATTATTGCAACACGCTCTACATGGGGCTACCCTTGAAAAGTGTTCGGAGACTACAGTTGGTCCAGAATGCAGCTGCGCAAGCTATCGTGGGTGCACCTAGATACACCCACATTACACCAATTCTCCGCGAGCTGCACTGGCTCCCTATTGGTCTCCGGGCACAATTCAAGGTGTTGGTTATTACCTTTAAAGCCCTACATGGCTCAGGGCCAGGTTATCTTCAAGACTGCCTTCTACCACATAGCTCCCAGTGACTGGTAAGATCCCACAGAGTTGGTCTCCTTTGGGTCCCATCAGCTAAACAATGCCAGCTGGCGGGCCCGCAGGGGAGGGCTTTCTCTGTGGCTGCCCCAGCTCTCTGGAACCAGTTACTTCCTGAGGTCTGGACCACCCCCACCCTATTGGCCTTCCGAAAAGCGGTGAAGACCTGGCTTTTCCGGCAGGCCTGGGGCCGTTGATCTCGCTGTTGTGATATTGTGAGATCCGGCCATGAATGGTGTGAGTGGGTTTTAATGTTTTAATTTTTAAATGTTTTTATAATGGTTTTTTTTTTAAATGCACTGTAAGCCACCCTGAGTCTCCAGAGAAAGGCGGCATATAAATTGAACTAATTAAATTAAATTAAATTATTACAAATTTTGGCTAGACAAATTCTTAGAAAGCAGTTCACTTCAAATGCTTATGCATTTATATACACAGATGCACAAACAAATCTTGTGGTTAATTCTAGCCAGATTACTGTAGTTTCAGAATGCATTTTATTTATCTATTATTATATTTAGGTAAAATAAACAATAAAACTGGACAGCTGTGATTTCATCAATGTGAAGAGTTTTGTTTGATGCTTGCACAGTATGTTTCTTCTTTTTCTAAAATTCCAAAGGATAAGCAGCACATTTTTATTATAATGCTATGAACAGGGATTTTATTTGCCTAGAACTCCCTTTACAATCCCAATGAGGCTATCATATTTTTTTAAAAAAGAAAACTATCTCAAGATATTTAGCTTTATTTGCTGAAACCCAAATCTAAACCAAAGGTGAAATAAAAATGAAGAGAAATGGCCAATAACTTAGAAGCAAGATAAAAGCAACAACAAAGCTTCTATTTTAAATGCCAGAGGTCCTCTATTTAATTCTTTACATCTCTAGGTAGACCCGAAAAGATACCTGTCTGACTCTCTGAAGAGTCGCAAGTCCTACTTACAAATGCAAGTGTTGCCACCTTACAATGTAGGCTCCTGATTCATATGGAAATCATAAAACTTGCAACCCAAATACCAAGATTTATTTTCTATGAACAGAAGTTATTTGAATAATGCTGTCTGGGGTGGTAGAGGTACTTTATCAGATCACTTACAAAGTTAGTTATGCTTTCTTTTTTATGACATTGGAACAGAGATTCTCCTGATCAACTTCTAGGCCAGCATTTATCAATCTTGGCAGCTTACAAATGGCTGGACTCCAACTTCTAGAATTCTCCAGCCAGTTTGAAGTCCATCCATCTGAAAGCTGCTAAGGTTGAGCTATACTGTTATATACAATTGAAAATTAAAGGAACCAATTATATTTCTTAATATTAAAGCAGTTTCACATTTTCTATGAATCAGTCATGGGAGATTAAGATATTAAGAAGCCTCTGTGCATCAGCTGGCTAGAGAATAGAGTGCCCTGAGATTAGTATGAGTTACATTTCAATAAGAATTCTCAGGATTGTACTATAAATGACTAAAGAAAAATCCAAAGTGCTTCCTGAAAATACAATAGCTTAGAAACAAAGTACTTGATTGTGGATGCCTGATTAAGAGGTAGTCAGGTGCAGCCTCTCCAACCCAGATGCTCTCTTGAAGTTTAGGCTCCAGTTTCCAGAATTGTCAGTAATGGCTACATTAGCTAAGTAATTATGGGAGTGGAAGGCCTTAGCTCTGGAGGACCCTCAAGTTGAGGAAGTCAGTTCAAGTGGCAAAATAGAGGAGGAAGGGTTATAGTAGCGGATTCTACTTCTAATATCTATCCAGTCTGGATGGAAACCAGTGTGCAGAGATGAGGAAGTGTGACTTTAACTAGCTTTTCATGAAAGTTCATCTGGGGATCCTGTTATTGGGAAACAAAGTGTTGAAAAACAACAACACTTTGCCAGACAATATGGGCCAAATTTGTTTTCAGTAACAAAAATATATATCAAGGATTGTTTCTATTTAATTTATATAACCAAAACTAAACTAAGATAAGATAAATTAAGCTAAGATAAACTAAACTATTCTGTTTCCAATGGAACATTATGCTATAGCAAAACATTTTGCTGCAAGGAAAACATATAGCATTTGTACTATATCTCTCCGTATGTTATCTGCATGTTGTGATTAATTTGTTACAGTTATTACTACATGTTGTGTGACATGATCTCAGCAGAATTTGTTTGCCTCAAGAAGAGGAGAATGCAGAAATGCAGGTGATTCATGGAGGGATTCTTGATTTTAATATTTCAAAACAGGTATAAATGTTCAGAAAATCTGCTTGAGTTGAGAGAAACTGGGCTTCTGCTTAGCTTTCATGAATAAGCAGAGATGGGCATCTATTCTTAATGCAGACATGGGCATCTATTCTTAATTACAATGATTAAAATATGAATGTACATCATGACATCGAGTGATGTGGTGGCCTAGAGGTGGAGCTCTCGCCTCACAATCAGGAGGCTGTGAGTTCAGTCCTGGGTAGAGGCAGATATTTCTCTCTCTAGGCACACTGAGAATATATCTGCTTTTTTAAAAAAACCCTCCACATTGGTGACAGGAAGGGCATCCGGCAAGTAAACACTCAGCTTCATTCAGTTGCCCCTACTCCACCACACAAGGGATTATGGGGTCGTTAAAAGAGGATGATGATGATGTACATATAACAGGACCCACTCATTTGGGACATAAAATAGTTTCTTCAATACTTGTAATGCTTCTGATACTCAGGGACTTGAAATGAATGGGACCTACTCTCTTTGAGAAAAGAGTGACATTCCAATCTATTATTTCATATATCTGTTTGTTTTCTAAGCCAAACGTTCAAAATGTACATTGTTGTTTCCATCAATAAAGAAAATGAATAATTTCCTAATAAGACAAAGGATAGGAAGGGAGGGAAGGAGGGAGGGAGGGAGAGAGGGAAGGAAGGATCATGGCAACTGGAAACTACATTGTGACTTACACTTCTGTGGATTACAGCCCAGATAGACTCTGAGAAATTAATTAGCAAATCTATTGAAAGGCAGTGGCCATTTCAGAAGCTTTGTAAATGAAATAGATAGTAGGATGCTTGTAAAGAATAGATGTCTCTAAGCCTGTGGCGGATAAAGCTCTTTGTCAGAATGTAATGCAAATGTACATTGTACCTGTTGGAGCAACAGCTTGGACCAAAATCTATTTATAGTTAAGCCTTTTTTTAGGAAAAGCACTTAGCAATGAATATAGAGGCTTGAAGGAAGAAGGGCATGAGTGGAATAATGTGAAAGGATTATACACAATAAAGCAGTATTATCTCCTCTGGTTTCCTCTGAACATAAAAAATAAAAAGGGCTGCATTGGATTGCTAATTTATTCAATACAATTGGGAAATACCACATGAAATAGATTAGAATTGGACAATGTTCTCTGATTTCTTTGTAATTTACCCACCAGATGTTTACATTGACAATTCTCACCAGCAGACATACCATGTTGGGTGGGAATGTTTTATGCTGGATGTAATATAGATATAGAGATATCGATGGTTTTAATACTGGCTTAAAACCTATTTAAATGATTGAAATGCTTTGTCTATGCTTGCCCAATAAAGAATGATTGTCAGCTTTCCAGTCTGACAGATGAATCCCCATTCGGTTAAGCATGAATCAAGTAAACAAACAACAGAATTGCCAAGGGATCCACTTCATTGTCATCTTCTTGAATATTTGGATGCTGATCTAAAAATGATGTGTTTATGTGCATGTGGAAAAGAAATTTAGAGAAACATCTAGAACAACGCCCCCCAACCTTTTGGACACCAGAGACTGGTTCTGTGAAGAGGGGTTTTTACATGGACCAGAGGGGGCGTAGTTTCACATATTGCCTGTATCCCGTGGATGGGGCTTTGCTTGTTTGTGCGGCCCGGTTTCTGGCATGGCGGGGCCTGGTGCCAGTCCATGGACCAGGGATTGGAGATCCCTGATCTAGAAGCCTGCTAAATTATGAACAGCTCAAAAGACTGAAACAAGATTATATATGTATTGAAGTGATATATAAGCAAGAAAAATCAGATGCCCAGATAAAAGATAGCAGTGAGCAGTAATGGAATCTCCTTCGGTGATCTTTGAGAAATCATGGAAGACCGTCATGGTGCCAGAGGATTGTAGAAAGGCAAATGCTGTTGCTATCTTTAAAAAAGGGAGGGGGGTTGTAACTACAGTCTGTCTGCTTGATGCAGATATTTGCCTTAATTTTGAAACAGAAGATCAAGCAGTAAATCAGTGAGCATTCAAAAAAGTCTGCAATGCTTGGAAGGGGCCAGAGTAGGTTTATCAAGAAAAAAAAAAATCATACGAAATCAATCTGATCTTCCTTTTTTTTTTTATAGAGTGAGTGAGTGTAGTTGAATGTGGATGTAGCATGCCTTGACTTCACCAAAGTAGAGAAAAATGGCAAAATAGAAGGTGGATGATATTATTGTTATTTAGCTGATCAATCATATCTAACGAGAATTGCTGGGAGATAAGCAATACTTAATTCTGCAAATATTGTTTCCAATTTAAAGATCTTAATTTTGAACCAAAAAGAAACAAGAAGTCCTGCTGTACATTTTCAGAATGTTGATTTACTAGCTCCCACTTTCATCAATCTTCTATTATCTGGTTTTGACAGTATATATACAGGTAGTCCTCGACTTTCAACAGTTCATTCAGTGATTGTTCAAAGTTACAGTGGCACTGAAAAAAGTAACCTAACTCTTATGACCATCATAGCATACCCATGGTCATGTGATTTACATTTGGATGCTTTACAACTGGCTCATATTTATATTATTTAACCAATTCCAATGTCCTGGGGTCATTCGTGACCTTCTGACAAGCCAGATTCACTTAAGCATGATGTTGCTAAGTTAACAATTGCAACAAATGTGGCAAGAAAAGTCGTAAAATCGGACAAAACTCACTTAATTTCTCACTTAGCAACATAGATGTTGGGCTCAAATGGAGTCGTAAGTCGAGGACTACCTGTATTTTGTTTCCAGTGCTTTGAGAAATATTTCTGATCAAAGTTCTCCACCTGCTGGACATTGTTTGTAACTAACATGGTATCTTTAAGAAAGCACTGTACTGTAAAATAAGGATACATTGCTGAAAGTAAAGTAAAGTGCCCTCTAGCTGTGCTGTACCAGAACTCCATATTTACTAGTTTAACCATAGTTTAGATACGATTCTTTTAAAAATCAGATTTTATGGTTTGAAATTTGGCATAAATCAGATAAGTAGACAATCTGATATTAAAATGGAAACAGGCCTTTTCTCCTTGAGCCACCAAATTGAAGTTCAAAAAAGTATAGGAACAGGACATGTTGGCTTGATTTCCATAATTATCATTCATATCACTGTAATAGAAGATACAGAATTCTGTCTGAGTGGGTAAAATGTAATCCTTTTAATCTTATTGGAATATCATTATCAAGTAAATGCAAGACCTAGTTTCTTTATACATTATTCATAATGAAAAGAAAAACCCCTGAATGATGGAATACTTCACTCAATAGTTGTAACTGTGAAAAGGATCTTAGAGTCCTAGTGAGCAATCATTTAAATATGAGCCAGCAGGGTGCTGCAGCTGCCAAAAAAGTTCTAGGCTGCATAAACAGAGGGATAGAATTAAGATCACGTGAAATGTTACTACCACTTTATAATGCCTTGGTAAGGCCACACTTGGAATACTGCATCCAGTTTTGGTCTCCACAATGTAAGAAAGATGATCTAGAAAGAGTGCAGAGAAGAGGAACAAAGATGATTAGGGGACTGGAGCTAAAACATATAAAGAACTGTTGCTGGAATTGGGTATGTCTAATTTGATGAAAAGGTGAACTGGGGTGACATGATAGCAGTGTTCCAATATCTTAGGGGCTGCCACAAAGAAGAGGGAGTCAAGCTATTCTCCAAAGCACCTGAGGGCAGGACAAGCAATGGGTGGAAACTAATCAAGGAGAGAAGCAACCTAGAACTAAGGAGAAATTTCCTGACAGTTAGAACAATTAATAAGTGGAACACCTTGCCTCCAGAAGTTATAAATGCTCCAACACTGGCAATTTTTAAGAAGATTGGATAACCATTTGTCTGAAATGGTATAGGGTTTCCTGCCTAAGCAGGGGGTTGGACTAGAAGACCTCCAAGGTCCCTTCCAATTCTGCTATTCTATTCTAAATGTGAAAGATCTAACAGTGAAAAAGATACATAATCATTTATACATTTGGAACAAATTCTGACTCACTTTTGATATTCTGAATTCCAAGTAATAATTTAAGGTTATAAAGCCATGGAAACTGTAGGCTAAAATTAAGGATGAGATATTGAAGAAGATAACACATATAGATATATCCTGGATGTAATTATGATGTTATACTTTACTGTAATTTATTTCTTTGTTTACTATGAAGCCTCTTCCGTGAGATCACCACTGAAATGGGTGGTTTTAATGGCTCCAAGACTCGGTCAGAAATAAGAGTTTCCATCATGGTAGGATCATAGGAATGCTATAGCAAATTGCAAGAGGTATAAAGTTTTGTTATTGTTATGGGTGATTGGGACATAAACCGCACAGATATACAGGAACACTGAAATTACAGGGATATTTGAAAATCATAAATCCTGTAAGAATTTTAAAAATAGGTAAGGTTGCAAAGGAAGATGGTGAAACTGGAGAAGCCATAAACTATGGTAATAAATGATTATAGTGGTTGGGAAATTTGTGTGTGAAAGTGTGTGTTAAGGCAGTATTTGTGCTTGACAAGTGGACATATGAAAAGAGAAAAATTAAGAAGAGTGAAAAAATCATGCAAAGGTTAGTTTGTTACGTATACCTGGAAAGATGTTGGCAACATCAGAAAAATCTGAGAAATAAAATGCACAAAATTTGGGAAGTGCAGTGAAACTCTGTTCTGGGCTGTGAATGTACAGGCCAGATTTTTGCTTTTCGACAAATCAGAGAGGAAGGTATGAATGTATGGAAAAAATGTGTTATCTGTTAATTTAAAAAAAGTATATGATTCCAGAATGGTATGTATGAATGTGGTACTGAAGTTTTCTTGCTAAATGGAATAAAAGTAATATATGATGGAAGTGAAGCATCCACAACATAAATAGAATGTTTACCAGATAGCTAAAAATAACATTGAGATCTGTGATGATCCTTTGGTTGTTTAATGATTTTACAGATAAATGTATAAGTAGTACTTCTGGTATACAGATGATGCCACATGGTTGGCTGATAGCCTAAAATATTTGCAGCAAATATTATAGAGACTGTTCGTTGCAATAAAAATAATGCATCTGAAAATGAATGTATCAAAAGTTCAAGTTATAAATTGAAAACTATTAGAGCAAGTAGAGTGCCACGGGAATTTTACTAGTTCCCCTATAGTTGATTTGTTAAGAGAGCATAACCAGAAAAGTGTGTCTCTGCTTCTGTGGCTTTTGATATTATTAACTAGGATATGAAGAAAGAATAAATAAGGCGAGAGGAATGGAATGAGGAGAAAGTCAGGATTGGATGGAGTTCATGAGATACACAGAAATAAAAAGATGAGATTTTAAAAATGAAAGGCAATATATGAACTAGTGTATGGACCCAGTGAAAATTATTTACCAAGACAGAAAGTTATGGAGAGGTATAGCTAATAATGTTGGTGTAAACTAGATTTTAACTAGAGTTTCTCAATTTCTTTTGTTAACTCTTAGTTTTTTCCTGTACTTTGCAAACATCTCAAAATGGAATAGTATAATTCATATACTGTATATCTATACTGTATGTGTAAGAAAAAAAAATCTTTTTAACTTGTATCCTGGAATCAATTTGCATGTATATTCAAGCTAATCTGAATTATTAAGTTTGTAACATTGTGCTTGCTGTTGAGTGCAACAATAATAAAAGAACAAAACAGATTTGGTTTAACATTCGTTCTATTAAACCAAAACAGCAGGTAGGCATATTAAAATTCTCAGTTGTCTGTGGTAGGTTAATTCATTTAATAAGCAACCTATACTTTTAAGTAAATCTTTAATAAATATATGTATCTCAAGCGTATCTCAAAAGAAATATAAGAAATTGCTTAACACTGGTCTTTGATCTAACATAGTATTATCTACTCTTAAGATAGTTTTTTAAATATATTAGCGTTTCCCCCCCCAATACTTTTGAAGTTGGGTATGATAGATAATGAAAGTGAAGCATCATGCACTCAAGATAATCTCATTTTGTACCAAAACACAATATATAATTTAATGTCTAATATGGGAAGTTTCTGTACATGTGAACACCGAATGCATGCTAAAATTTCATCTGTATTAACTACATCTTTAGGAGTACCTGTTCAAAAAACAAAACCTTTATGCTTTGTATGCAGTGTCTTACATATTCCAAGGTTCTATTTGATACAATTATCAATGTAGTTCTATATTAAATCTCACGAAACCCTAGCATTATAGATAATAATTTTGCACTTGTCTTACCTTTTTGTGTTTGTAATAATACAGGGAGCCATCATGCTTTAATACAAACCACCTCTTTCTCCAGCCCTTCAGGATACCAGAGTGAGTCTGTTTGTGGAGGTATCCTCGACATGTTGGACGAGGGATGTTGGGGCAACGGCTGATATCAGAACCCACCAATAAGTTCAAGATATCAGGACCTGGAATATAATAGCAAATTAAAAAATCAGGTTCTTCTATTGCACATAAATAATTACTTACGACTAGCACATATGTGTGAGGGGAACCTTTACCTTTTTAATTACTTTACTTACGAAGTAATTAAAACAGAAAATGTTTTATCCTAGTTTAGTATACTAAAGCTTTACTCTAAAGTTCTAAATGTTGAGAAAATATCTTGTCAAAACAGACTTAGTGAATTCTATTCCTATAAAAGCTTCAATTGCTTTTAAAAAAATCTGACATTTATAAAAAATTTGGCGACTATCAACTTTACTGATGCTGATTTATTATGTACAGCAAGACACTATTCACTGAAAATGTATCGAGAACTACGCAATATGAAACAAACAAACTTAGCTAGTGATACGGACAGCATTTTCTATAATAAGGCTGTTTCTGATAATGGGACTGTTACTAGAAAACATCGTTTTTCTCTGTTATTGTCCTTCAAACTTTTTAATGCCATTGCTGCATTATTTATATTAATGTTTCCTATAGATCCAACCTAAATACAGTGTGTCAAAACATTTCTCTGGCTTGCAATGATTCTGCAGGGTTCTTCCCCGATGATGGCTGCAACCTTGAACTTGGGGTAATAGAAATTATGATAGGGTGATACCCCTCCTCCTTTTGATTTATGCTATCTGTTATATTCTCTAAGTGCCTTATTTGACTTGGTATCTCTAATCAATTTATTTAGAAGGTCAGAAAAGAGAAAAATGGAATGTATTGGCATGAATATGAATGGCATGTTTAGTTAAAGACTGGCTTCAGTTAGGAAAAGATGTTTGGTTGGTAATGGAGCTAATAACGATTATTGCAAACAAAAATATTTGCTTTTATAGTCAATTATTTATATGGGACATTATTTTGCTGGGCTTGTCCAACAGCATCTGACAGAAAGTAAAAGTGAAAAATATTTTAATAGCGGGTCGAGCACTTAAAGGGGTCCTTAACAAAATGAGTTACTATGACTGAAGTCTCTTTCCTCAAATATTGAAGAAGCTTCATCTCTATAGGGCTGTTTTGAGGGGTTTTTCATGTTGTTTCCTAAATGTTCCCTCACAGTTCCTGCATTGTCTCACTGTCTCGCTGCCTGGAGGCCGTGTGGGTCTGGATGGGGAGAAATAGGCTCAGACTCAACCCTTCCAAGACCGAGTGGCTGTAGCTTCTGGCGTCCCGATATAGTCAGCTGGTGCCATCGCTGACTATTGGGGGTGAACCTCTGCCCCCCACAGAGAGGGCTCGCAATCTGGGTGTCCTCCTGGATGCACGGCTGTCTTTAGAAGAGCATATGACGTGGCCAGGGGGGCTTTTTATCAGGTTCGCCTGATTCGCCAGTTGCAGGTCTTTCTGGACCGGGACGCCTTGCGCACGGTCACTCATGCCCTTGTCACCTCCCGGCTGGACTATTGTAATGCTCTCTACATGGGGCTCTCCTTGAAGAGCACTCGGAGGCTCCAGCTGGTCCAGAATGCGGCCGCGCGGGTGGTTATGGGCGCAACCCATTGTGCCCATGTGACACCCCTCCTGCGCGAGCTGCACTGGCTCCCAGTGGTCTTCTGGGTGCGATTTAAGGTGTTGGTTACCACCTTTAAAGCGCTCCATGGCATAGGACCCGGGTACCTTCGAGACCAACTTCTGCCACCAATAGCCTCCCACTGGCCAGTCCGCTCCCACAGAGAGGGTCTCCTCAGAGTGCCATCAGCCAAGTTATGTCGGCTGGCGACACCCAGGGGGAGGGGCTTCTCTGTGGGAGCCCCTGCCCTGTAGAATGAACTGCCCCCGGAAATGCGTAAGATCTCCGACCTCCGTGTATTTCGCTGTGCCCTCAAGACCCTGCTGTTCCGCCAGGCCGGGCTATCAATGTAATGATTTTTAAATTGGGTGTTTTAAATTTTTGTGGTTTTAAATCTGAGCCGATATTATTTAATAATTTTAATTATTTTTAACTGATGTCTGTCTTTGTGCTTTTAATAGGCTGTACACCACCCTGAGTCCTTCGGGAGAAGGGCGGTATAGAAATAAAATTATTAATTAATTAATTAATTAATTTATTGTGCCAGCATTCTTAGCAGAAGAATTATCTATACGAGTACAGGTGTGTGCTGACAACCTTGGAAAAGTCTTCAAACTCATCATGCTGAGCCTTCCAGAAGATCCAGCTGTTGGATGTGTAAGCAAGCTGCTTCAGTGCTTCACACATTTTATAAACCTACCTCCCCCAAATATTTTACATATCGTAATAGATATTTTTAATGCAAAAAAAATTAAAAAATGACAATTACTGTACATGTTTGAATATTTCTAAGATCTCCTCTAAGCATCTCTAAATATACTTTGAGTGTCTGTGACTGTCATGTGGAAATTATTCTTTGAAACACAATCCTGCCATGTCTGCAGTACTGTATGTATGTGTATGGGTTTGACCAAAATAGCATTGTGCTGTCAAAATTCACACGCAGAACTTCCAATCAAATGTGCTTTTGTTATTCCAATAAGAGGAGTAGGAACCTGAAGTCATCCTTGACAGAATCTCATAAAAAAAGAAAGATTTTTGAATAGCAGTACCCAAGAATAGTTTGACTTTTAAATATATATCCTAAAAGAAATTACATATTAATATGAATGTTACTGTGCTTTGGCTGGTAGAAAAGAGCTCGTATCATTCACATTCGGGGAATAAGAGCAGCGTATTCTCAAACTTCCTCTTAATAATTAGAAAAGGAATTCTAGTTTTTCTAAAGAAGAGTGTGAATTCCATCTCCACAATTAAAAATTTGATATATACTAAAATAAATTTGTCAGTATCTTAATAACTTGTATTTGTTAAACATTTTTATCTCTGTCAAAACAGTGCTACTGAGAAATTAAAATCCCTTGGGTATAATTATCCCTCATCCAAGAATAGTTTGAATTTTAAATATATATCTCCTAAAAGAAATTTCATATTAATATGAATGTTATTGTGCTTCTACTGGTGGCAAAAACCCCCTTTTTTCTTACTATCAGAAAAAATTTCTTTGTTGGCTGAATTTTCCTCCAGAGAAAATAGGAGATTGATGTCTCGGACACTCTTCTCAAATCTCATCTATCTGAATCCTAAATGTGCTCTTTCTGTCTGACATTTGGCCTAGATATAAGTGATTCTGTAGGAAGGTAAAAATAGTAATTGCTGGCACATACAGAAAAATAATTTGTTAAAAAAATCTAATTCACATTTTCCTCTTGGATCATTACTACTATCACATCAGTTACCATGTGTCTAAATCTGTCCTAATTGTCAAAGTCAGTTTTTTTTAGTGCACCAGAATGGTATTATTCAAAAATAATTTTGTCCTCTCAAGAGTTTTATAGATATGAGATATTTTGTTGTTGTTGTTGTTAGTTACAAAGTCGTGTCCGACCCATCACAACCCCATGGACAACATTCCTTCAGGCCTTCCTGTCCTCTACCATCCTCTAGAGTCCATTTAAGCTCACACCTTCTGCTTCAGTGACTCCATCCAGCCACCTCATTCTCTGTTGTCCCCCTCTCTTTTGCCCTCAATCTTTCCCAGCATTAGGCTCTTCTCCAGTGAGTCCTTCCTTCCTTCTCATTAGGTGGCCAAAGTATTATATGAGATATATTTATGGTAATTTCAACTTCCCTGACAATAGAAATGGCAGCTGATGTTTTCTAAACTCTTTTTGATATGTTCCTTGCCTGTTGTAATTTTTTTGGGGGGGAAATCTCAAAAAAGGAAAAGTTAATGAACTGTAAAGTTAAAATTACTTGTGTTTAAATACTTAAGGTAATGGCACACACACACACACACACACACACACATATATTTCTTCAACTGGGTTTTAAACTTAGCTTTTGTTAGTCTCTGCTAACATCGTCAGAGTGTAAAAACTACCATTGAAGAGATATTTGCCTTTATACATCATCAATCAATTTGGCCATTTCGTGCGTGATAGGCCCATCCACCCACCTCCCACCTATAATTAGTTCTGTTGTTTTTACTTCAGACATGTTAATCGATAGAGTTTCAGCTCCTGTTGCTTCCTCCCCTATCGCAAATTGCTTGGGCTCCCCATCCCCAGAGAATGATGCTGAACTGTCAGATATTGCTTTGACAGCATTCTTTCTGGCTCCTTCCCACACACCACTACTCCTCTGCCTCACAGGCACATTTGATATATCAACCAAATTTGTTTGTTGCCCGTGATCTTGTAATTGGTCCAGCCCGCTCCCCGCTCCCCATGTCTATTATGGCTTGAAGCTGCTCTGCCGGGCCCTTATGTATCTTACTTACGAAGAAGTAAGAAAATAGATAATATACCTTTACAGGGAGGATACATAAGATATGGGTGTGGCCTACTGATGAAAGCAAATGAGCTGGAAATAGATCTATATAGGTCTCCCACCTAGCAGGAAGAGCTTGCTAGCTGCTAGAAAAGAAAAAAGCCCAGAATCGACAGGGAGTTAGTTGTCTACTATTTTAGACAAATTGACTGTCCAATTTCTTCTTAAAAATCTCTAGTGATGGAGCACCCACACCTTCTGAAGGCAAACTGTTCTACCGATTGATTGTTCTCACTGTCAGGAAATTTCTCCTTAATTCTAGGTTGGAACTTTCCTTGACAAGTTTCCATCCATTATTTCTTATCTTAGTATACTGCTCCATGTTGTGAGAAAGAACCATTTGTGACTAAAGAAACCATATTTTGGAAAACATAGAACTCATCCACAAATAGGAAGTTTCTAGAAAGTATGTGAATGGAGAATGTAGATAGGACAAAAATCTTAGAGAAGTGGCGAACCAAAAATGACCCAATAGGACCTTATCCACTATTGTAAGGAAGATAGTTTGAAGGTAGAGAATTGAAAGACTCATGAATACAAATTCTTCATGGCATTTTATTGAGAATAAAAAAGGCTGAAGAAAATAATTTGTGTTGAATTGAAGGAAGCTGAATATATTAGATACTATGAGTCATACTGCACATAGTAAGAAAATCAGGGACTTAATATTTACTGTACTTCGATGTTGCAGAAAAGATGCTTGCCCAATATTTATTATTAATGCTGATATTTGTGGTCGAGTTAGATGCCCCTCATTTTTTTCTATTTTTGCAAACTGTGCATTTTTTCCCATTGCTGAGAAGATTATGCCCTCAATTTGAATAAGCACAGTCAGAGCTAAACCAGAGACTTTTTGTATTGATTGTGATCCCTTCACTGGGTGAGTAACACAGCCTGAAAAACCAACCCATCATTTTACCCCTTGATTTGACTTTTTATTTCAACTTTATGCTATCAAAACAGTGTTCATTAGAATATGTCTTAAACTTTTAAAAAATTTTCAGGATTGTGGTCTCCTGAAATATGAGATGAAAGTTTTAATGATGGTAATGCAAGAGTTTTTAAAAAAGATGTATGAAATTTTGTAACTCTGTGCTGCAGCTATTATTTCTGGTTAAATTTGCATAAACCCAACGTCTTTTATCATTGTGGGTGTCCACACCATTTACAAATCATCCGTTAAAAGTTCATATTTTTGAGCAGACTTACCCTTTTTTGCTAGGTTTGCTGCCTCTGAATGAGGCATGCTGGTGACATCTGTGCCATTGACAGCCATCACTATGTCTCCAATCTGCAGGCCTGCTTCTTCTGCTGTACTATCTGCCACAGAATGGAAAAAAATGCTCAGCATTTAGCAATATTCGTATAATACTGTATCAATACAAAGGAGACAGCCTCATTCCCATTACATCCACCATTGCAATTCACTTCTCAAGAAGTTGGAAAAGTCATTCCTAAGATTTTCCCTTGTTTTGTATAGGCAATCCAAGTTGAACTTGTCTAGTATTGGGGTCATGCAGACTGCTGTCTGTTGTTCTCTGCTTGAGGTTGATTAAAATGAAAGGGAGGAAGGGGATTTATATGCTCTCCCCCTCTTTTATTAGGTCAGACTCACAGTCTAACCTGAACAGAATTCACTTGATTTTTAAGTGCATGAGATCATTACACAACGACATCATGGATTATCTGAAAAAGCTAGAATATGAACAATGAACCTTGGCTCCATAGTACAATCCTGGTTTCATATTGTGACATAAAAAAAGAATTATTGCAGAGGCAATGGTCGAAGAAAAAGAGCAATAGAGAAAGGATTATTTTTTCTTCGGGGTACTTCTTGAATTTCCCTAGGTTATCACTCCTTACCATACTCTAACATTCAACCCATGGCAAAGTACAAAGCAAAGCAGAGATCCCTCTGAATCTCACAGACATACTTAAAAGACAATGTGATCTGTGGCAGGTTGCTTGGTTAGGAAATGTGCCCATTGCCCAGAAATACCAGGTGAACTGAATTAACAAAAAGCACCTGGTGATTCTGCTTTTTTTTTTTTTTTTTGCTTTTACCTTGATGTGAAATCAAACACAAAATGTTGAGGATTGGAAGGTGAAGCTCTGAGTGCATGTTTTTATGATTTCCCTTAATGGAAGGAGCTGGACAGCTCATTGGAGAACAAATACAGTTAGCCCTCAACTTACAACCATTAGTTGAGTGACTGTTCAAAGTTACAGTGGCACTGAAAAAAGTGACTTATGACCCCTTTTCCAACAATCGTAGCAGCATCCCTATGGTCATGTGATCAAAATGGCAACTGGCAGATATTTATGATGGTTGCAGTTTCCCAGGGACATGTGATCATCTTTTATGACCTTCTGACCAGCTAAATCAATGGGGAAGCCAAATTCACTTAATAACCATGACTTAATAACTTAACAACTGCAGTGATTCACTTAACAATATTGGCAAGAAAGGTCATAAAAATGGGCAAAAGTCATTTAACAATTGTCTTGCTTAGCAATGGAAATTTTGGGTTCAATTATGCTCATACATTGAGGACTACTTGTAGTTGTAGGAAAACAAGATTGCATTTCTGAGACCAGAGGAACCTGATGGTTCTATGGAAGTGTTCAGATATTTCTTCAGGAGCTCAAGGCAGCATATATAGCTCCAAGTATTCCCTATAATAAATTGGACTAAGAAGACAGTAATACAATTGTTGTCCCTACAGTAACATTGCTATTAGATAAACTGGGCTAAGACTGATTGACACAAAATCACCTAGTGAGCTTCAGTGACTGAGAATGCAATTGAATCTGGGTTTCCCTAGTCTTAATCTAACACCTTAACCACTTTGCATTCCCACAGACGTTAGATGCTAAACAAATGTTAGAAGAATTGAGAGCTTGAAAATAATTGTTATGGATAAGCAATGGTTGGTGGGATTTCCAAGCATATAAAAATATGTCTGATCCAGAAGTATTAAATTATCCTCTGGATTATTATCAGTAGCTTAAATATGCATGTACATTATGTCTGTGGTACAGATGGATGTAGCCTGCTTTTATGTGAAGACATGCTAGGGACAGAAGGAAATGTAGAAAATATGTTCACTTCAGGTCTGTCAATTCACTATGATATGAATTATTCCTCAGTGTTTCTCAGAATAATGTTCTTCCTTTGTTTTGCTTGGCAGCATACAATTACATGTCATACGGTAGTATTCTGAAGTATTTTCTTCTAGAAAACACAAATACAGAGGTCCTTAATTAATATAAGTAATCTAAATTTTCTTGTACCCCATGCCTTAGAAAGTGCATCTGAACAGTGTAAAGCTCTTTTCTGAAGGAGTGGAAGAAAAAATCAGAAGCTAGTAGAGAAATGACAGGCGCAGGAGTTCTGGGAGCTTGTGCTCTTTTCATAAAATCTCATCAAATAATATATCTTAAATTATGTCAGATTATGGCTCATCAAATAATATATCTTGCATTTGACTGATACATCCAAAAATTTGACATTACATTTCCAAAGCCATTTCAATATTTTTGAAGGTTTTTTTGGGGGGTAACTTTTATTATTATCACCATCTCCATTTACTGCAGTTTCGAGAAAAGAAGTCATTTTGATGGACCTGGCTCATGGTTTATTCATTCCTGCCATTTAGAAAATTTTAAAAATGCCAAAAAGGAATTTCAAAGAAAGCATGTTATACTTCTGAATTTTTCTGGGTTTTACTTGTGAATGTCTTTTGAAACTGCTTCTCAACCCATAAAACTTGTATAATCCACAGAAAATTCTTCACACAACAGATCTGAGGTGCATCTGTGGATAATGAAAGGTAAATAAATACCAACAGTGCAGTCAGGAACTGGATCTCAACCAGTTTCCATCAAAGATACAGTATCCTACAGAATTGTAGGCGTAATGCTAAAACAAGAATAAGATACCTGGTCTACAACTTATGCAGAACCAGCTCAAACATTTGGAAAGTAGTAGATTGCTTCTCTATGCTGTAAAGCAGATGTGTCAAACTTGTGTTGTCATGTTGTCACGTGACGTATTGTGACTTTTCCTCCCTTCGCTAAAATGGGAATGGGCGTGGCCAGTGAGTGATGTATCCAGGCTGCAGGCCGCGAGTTTCACACCCCTGCTGTAAAGCATGAAACTCCAGCATGGTGTCTTTTCTTCATGTATAGCGATTACAAATATCTATTATCAACAAATAAAACTGAATTTAAGTGAATTTCTAGAAGCAATGATTTCTGCAAGGATAATGTCCACACTTCATATAAATGCAAATAAGTGTAACTAGTGGCCTGAAATTAGCGTTGGTGGACAAGCTATTCAGGTTCTACTTTCAGTTAAGCCTGAAATGTATGTTTTTAAATTCATGTGATGAAGGAAAAGAGAAGAAAGAGTAGGTGGCTCTGAATTTGATACTCCCAATATCAAATATTTTCTAAAGAGAGACATGTCAGGGTGACAGGTATTCAACTAATCATTTGTTCTGTCAAACTGAATTATCACAAGAAGAGGTCAGATGTTTAAAAAAAACATCTTATTCAAAAAAAGAGACAGGCAAAACTACAAGCAATCCACTTTTTTCCCTAACTGCCAAGGCACACTGACCTTTTTTTGTCATTATCATCATATTTTTTTAGCAGAGTATAAAGCAAAGCAGAGGGGAAGTAATTGCCTCAGGCAACAGCTGACCCTTTTAGTTTGATTAAATGAAAGTCAGAATCAAGGAAGATTCTTCATCCAAAAGTCAGTGGCAAAAGAGAAGAAAACTGCTCCCATAAGGATTTTTATTATTATTATTACAATGGTAGGTCTATTTGCAAGAGTAACAGCAGGATTTTCTTCCATATTATAGAAATCCGATAGAATTCTAAAAAATATGCTTCATTGTAATTGCAATAAAAAGAAATCAGAATTGTTGAAATACCTGCTATCTCTTTGCTGGCTATTTTAAACACCATAACATTTCGAAACTCCTTTGAATCTTTTCATGAAGGAAGGGAGCTTTGGGGATGATCATGTCACTTACTGAAATCCACTTTGGTCACCAAGATGGGTTTTGAGAACTGGATTTGGAATCCCCAAGGATAGTCACCCGTTCCTTTAGGAATCCTCACAGTTCGTTCCCGAACTAAACAGAACAAAGAAAACAAAAGGGAAATAAAATGCCCATGTTCATATTTTTATTGGGCATTTATTGGGCATAAAGACTTTTAACTATACAGTTTGGGACAAACACCCTCTGAATGGTATGGGAGTAGGAATGGATTTCCAGAGAAAAAAAATGCAGACTACAGGAACCATTAGCACTACTAGGGTGATACTGAGGACACAGATAAACCTCCAGGTGCTTCAATGACTCCCTAAAAGGATGCAAATGACCAGCTGTCTGCAAGGAATATAAACCCTTCCATTCCCCACCATCCTGTCAGAGCTGAAGAAGTTTCTTGGATGAGAAGCTTCAAAGAAAAACAAGAAAGTCCAGTTGCCTCCTGAAAAAGCACCTTTGGGACATTCTTATGAGACACACAGTGTACCCAATAGGTTTCAGAATGGTAACTGTGATTTCATTGAAATACTTAACCTTGTTAGGTACATTTAGGTACATTGTTCAAGTAAATGAGTGGTTATACATATGGACTCCACAGCAATGTCTGGAATGGTTATAACAATAGTCAAGATGATAGCCCTCACCTTTACTTGGTTTTTTTTCATTGCATTTTGTGTAAAAAGAGTGGAGTTTGATAGTGCAGTCCTGGCTACCATCTTGATTTTTTAAATCCTTTCCTACCTTTCACAGATCCCCTTCATATCGCATCCCTGAATATCCTTTTATATCCCTCCTGACACAGTGAGATTTCTTCAATCAATCTATCAACTGTTGTTTTTATAAGCAATAGTATCTTGCAATTGATAATGACAAAAATGTCTAATTTGCTTTCTCTGAAAGCATTATCATATCATGCTTCTTTAAACTTACCAGTGACTGGCCTTTTGCTAAGACATCTGATATTATTGTCTGCATTAGCATCATCCCCTTGGAACACCCATGAAGCTGAGTGGAACATTTCTGTGTAGAATCCTCGCTCTTCACTTTCCCTCACTCTGTGAGGTCCCAGATCCAAGGGACAACCATCTTCTGAATTCACTGGAAAGAGACAAGAATTGGGAAAAGGCAGATTTGGAAAGATCAGATGTTTTTGTTGGTGGCATCAAGAAAGTGACGAAGTTATTAAAAGCAAAAAAGATGAAGAGAAATTAGAATCTACTAGTAAAAAAATGCTTAAAAACAAAAAGGCTCCTCCACCTCCATTTATGTCTTGGTCATGATTTTTCTGCTCATTATTATAAATAAATTGAGTATTTAAATGGCTTGTTCTTTATATCTCTATAAAGTTACATCTTAGTTTTGTTTATTTATTTATATTATTTATTTACAAGACTTATATGGACAGAACTATCTCATACGACGAATGCTAGGTGGCTCACAACAAACCATAAAACATGGTGAAAAACAAAGGTACCAGTCCCCTAGACACCAGACCAAACATTGTTGCAACTCAGCCTTCATCCTGTTGCTATACCATCTTCTTTTATTTCTTTATTACTTCATAAGCTATATTAAATATTTTATTACCTGTATTAAATATTTAAAGTAAAGTAAAGTAAGTAAGTAAAGTAATGTAAGCTGCCTTGAGGACTAGATGATTCTGATCACCCTTTGGGCTAGGTCAGTGCTTCCATGTTTAGAAATGATATGTGACCCTGATTAGGGGCTCAAAGTGGGCTTTCAGGAAGAGAGGTCTCAGGAGTGTCCCAATGCTGAACATCTGCATTCTATCAATTGGAGAGAGAGGAGTAAAAAGTTTTGCTTTGATAATTCAGCTTCTCTCCCCTAATTAAACCTTTGATTTGTAACTCGGATATACCTTAGCTGTTGCTATTGCTTCTGTAGTCCCAGATAAGCAGCCAAAAAGGAGGCTTAGCCAGATTCAAATGAACTTAACAAGCAAGTGCATGCAGTCTGGCTAATAAGAAGGCACATATCATTTCAAGTCATTCATTTAAAATAGCTACATCTGTATCACAAAATAAAGGTTGCTATTTTCTTGATCTCAGAATCTAGGACATATTAAATTTCAGGATCGTATAAAACCACATAAAGTTGATCCCAAACACATTTTCCAAGTTTGTTCCATCCTATTGAATTTTTACCAATTATGTAAGGAATGCTTTTGCTCAGATACCTTCCTATTGCTTAGGAAAGCAGATGAGTTCTGAAGGTTTAGTTTTATGAGCCAAAATTCTGAATGCTTGTTAATGTTAAGAATAGAAACCACCAAGCTGTGGATTTTGTGTGGGAAGCAAAAAGGAGAGTCTAAAATAAATAATATCACAAGTGAGGCTTTTGATATTTGAACATACATTTTAACTTTGATTTTTATATGTAGGTTTAAAAAAACAATTTATCAAAATTACTGCTTTTAGATTACTATTCCTTCCATATTAACCCATTTTCTCTTATATGTTTACAAAGAAATATGAATTTATTTGTCTCAACATCATCACCTTAGAAATGTGTGTGTGTGTGTGTGTGTGTGTGTATATATATATATATGTTTTCTGAGGTTTTCGCGGGTGTTTGTATGTTTTTATATATATATATATATATATATATATATATATATATATATATATATATATATATATATATATATATATATATATATATATATATAATACTGAACCCTGTGTTATTTTCATTACAGATTAATACAATATAAATATCTGATAATTTCCTCTTATTTAGTACAGAATGTTACAGAAAAACAGAAGGGATCCCCCCCCCTTAGATTTTTCTTCCCATTAACTCCCTTCAAATGAGTTATTCAACATTACCATTGCTGGGTCACAGAAAAGAAAATTACAAACAGACTTTCACATAAAAACCCAGGTGACCTTACCTTTCTGTTGTCCTTTTGACCTGAGAAAGTCCATGTGTTATGCATTGATCTTTATCAAAATCCACTGATTTTAAAGCTCAATGAATATTGTTTATAGTTCCACAGTTAAGGAGAAGAGGAGTTTTCAAGGAGCAGCTTAGATCATATGGATGAATGATTCACAGTTAATTCAATCACTCCAGAAAGCATTCATCAACATGGTGTTACATAAGGGATAATGGCATTCATAACACAGCGCTTTCAAGCAACAAGTTATTGTTTATGTCACAGCACCATGTCCATGAGAGTGTATGACTTAGTCAAGTCTAGCCAAGTTTAAGCAACAACTGCAAAAAAATAGAAAGCTTCAGCAATATATTCTTTGGGGGAAATTATGCTTTTCAAAGACAGTTATGAACTTTATATTTTGGCAAAATGAATAAAAATAAAATATCTTACTTATAATACATTTTCAAAACATTATCTTTTTCCTCATTTAGACTATTATAGATAGATATAAAGGGCTGGGAGGATTCTCCCCACACCCTTAATCTATGTTTTTATTTTACTGTTTATTTTATTTTTTCCTAATCTATGACAGAAAACCATTGATTTTTCTGTGATATTAAAATACAGCAAAACTTTAGTAATATTTGCTGTCTTCTCCTTATATCCTTAGCATCAGCTATTTAAAACAGTTTCTTTGTTTTGAAGAGCCAGCTTAAAACCTTCCTAATTAAATTGAAGCACACTAAAGAGCTGGATCGTGTCAAAAGGCACTGGGTTGTTCATGTGTAATTACTAGAGTGTAAAAATATTGTTAGTGTCAGGCCTACAGTTCTCTTCTAACATACAGCTTAGGGATTTCTGTGATGGTTTGTCTAAACTGGTTTGTCTAAACTTTTTTGAATCAAGAAGCATCCTGGGCTCTGAATGATGTGCTAAAGACCCCCCCATAATGAGTCATACATGGGAAGTTGAGAGAGGACTAAAGTTACAATTTATTTCATTAACATTTAACTGTAACTAACATTTTAAAATAGTTTTTATGATTGGTCTTCTATCTTGTATTTATTCATCTCCTCCTTATTCATTTTCCTTTAAAAATTATAACCTAGGAACTGATTTTGGAGGTATCTGGACCTGTAGTGGGTTCCATTTACCTTTGCTACAGGTTTGGAATTGTGCATGTGCGTGCGCTTCGCTCACAGCGCTTCTGCGCATGCACAGGGCATCCGTGATGACGTCCGGGCGGCTCGGTGGAGCCTCCCGCTGCTGCCACTACTGGTTCTCCAGAATCAGGGTGAACCAGTAGAAACCCACCACTGATCTGGAGCCATAGTAAGCTCTTTCATATGGCCCTCATTCTAAACACATTGCTTTATACAATTTTCCCTCTGGACCTGATAAACTTTGAATAAAAAAAATATATTCTGCAATGAGACAACTCCCAAGTGATGAATTTATCTGCAAATCTTTGGCATTTTTTTTTTCATATCATAAAGCAAATGCAGTACTTACTGGATCCTTTGGTGAATCTGCTATTCTTAGAGCTCTTTCTAAATGAAGGGTGCCTTTTGCTGTTTTTGAACCATTTCCTTCGTCTAGCCCAACGGTCTGGTTCTTCTTCCCCTTGAGAACTCTTGTTTGTCCTTGCATCTTTCAGCACTTGGTCCCTTGATAATCCTGTGCTCGTGTCTTTCAGTGATTTAGCTATATTTTGTGGGAGGAAAAAAAGAAACACTCTGTACACCTAACAAGATTTAAAGCCAGATTACCTTTTACAACATTCTACTTTATATAGGTTGCAGATCAGTGGTGAAATCTAAAATTTGTTACTACTGGTTTGTGGGCGTGGCTTGGGGGGGTAATGTGACTGGGTGGGTGTGGCCATTTTTTTTTTTTTTACTTTTAAAACCATTTTTTCTACAACCTCTTCGGTAAAGAGGTTGTAAAAAAATGTTTTCAAAAGGCTCTGACGATCAGGCAACTCAGCTTGGATTGTCAGAGGCATTTAAAAGAAAAAAAGAGTTTTTTTTCTTTTAAATGCCTCTGACGATCCAAGCTGAGTTTTTTAAAAAGCCTCTGTCGATCAGGCAACTCAGCTTGGATCTGCAGAGGCATTTAAAAGAAAAAAAGGGTTTTTTCTTTTAAAAGGCTTTGGAGATCCCAGCTGAGCCAAACGATCATCAGAGGCTTTTTTTTTAACTTTTAAAAGCATTTTTTCGGCCGAAGAGCTTTTAGAAAAAATGCTTTTAAAAATATAAAAAAAGCCTCTGATGATTGTGTGGCTCAGTTGGGAATGGGGGGGAGAGGCAGGGATTTTTGCTACCGGTTCTCCGAACCACCCGCTTCCATCGCTACCGGATCAGGCGATCCGGTCCAAACCGGGAGCATTTCACCCCTGTTGCAGATATGTTAGCTTAATACCAGTTACTGAAAATACAAACTAAAAGAACTAGTTTATAAAAATGGGAAAGTACCATCTTGAATAGAGTTCCAGTCCGCCAAATATATTTTCATCCTAAGTGGAAGTTACAATGGCTCCAATTATTTATATTCCATATATTTTGGAGGTGCACAGCAACACATTTCCAACATTCTTACGTTCTAAATAAAGGCAATTTGTTCTGTCCCCCGTCCTCACACAGACAAATGCAATATCAAACACACCTGCCAATAATTTATTGTATAAACAGACCAGAATTCCTGGCAGATGAGAGTTCTGGCAGCTAACTGTAAAACGCCTGCCCAGTCCAATTAGTACTCCCAAAAAGCAGGAGAGGCCTTATCTGCAGTCCGTTTCCAGAGTGACAAATTATCCACAAGAGTTTAGTCCAAAATATATCTGAACCAAAGTGCAGGATTCATGATGTGACTCTTTAGAGTTTAAACTTTTGTCCGTCACAAAGCCTGCCGAGCAATCACACCCCCTTTTATCCCTTGTGGGGTGTGGCTCAGTGACTCAGCTCAATCCCTGGCCCTCCCATGCCTCTTCCTTTGCTGCGCACGCTTCTCCCTCCGACGCTGCCTGGGATCAAGCCAGGATTCATCATTATCACTCTCTATCAATGGGTACTCCGAAATGCCTTCCTCCTGGCCCATCCCAGGCTATTCCTCCTGGCCTTTGGATGGAACCTGAGGCATTGCCAGAGAAGAGAGTCCTGGAGAGGGAGGCCTTGTCAGTTCCTCCCTTTCACCTTCTGAGTCCTCTTCCTCCATGAGGACAGGCTCGGGAGTCGGAATCACAACACAATTATTTCTTCCACTCTTTCAAAACATAGAACAGAATAGAATGACAAAGTTGGAAGGGACCTCGGAAGTCTTCTAGTCTAACCCCTTGCTCAGGCAGGAAACCCTATACCATTTCAGACAAATAGTTGCCCATCTCTTCTTAAAAACTTCCAGTATTGGAACATTCACAATTTCTGGAGACAAGTCAGAACTGCTTTGTGCATTCATGTGCTGTTTTATTTACATATGAAATAGCACTCAAATTCTGCATAGAAAAATAAAAATATTTTGAATATCATTGCTAATATTCCTAAAGCCAACTTAATTTTGGTAATATATGAATTTGCGGTTAATGTAAAATTTATTTAGATGTACTGAAAATATCACTATAAATTAATAGTTGAGGAAAAATATATAACTCATCACATCAGGAACAATATTGAAAACTGCACAGGTTATGTTTGAAGAGTTTCTATATATGAATCAAAAATCTGATGACCATTTTAAAATCATCATGTCCTGTGTCAGTGTCACCTTTGCCTTTGCAGACATTGCCTTTATTGTTTCAGAGAAAGCTAAAATTACTTGCCTATCTGATCAGCTTGATTTACTGGTGAGAATGTGGCTGAGGTCATGACTACATTCATATCTGCTTCCTTTTCTTCATCTTGTTTTTCAGAGCTGGATTTGAATAACGTCTCTGTCTGAACGTCTGCTAAATCACTTCCAGAATGATGAGAGAGACTTATGTGTTGTTCACTGGACAACATCTCTGGATCATCTGTAAAAGAGTCCCCAGCTAAAAGATGCTCAGTCTGTATAGAATAATCTTGGCAATCGGAATCTTCCGGAATGTTTTCAGACATTTTCTGAATGGCAGTACAATTTTGGAATTCATTAACTTGATTTGATTCTTCAGTATCCAAAAGAGGCAACATAAATACTGTTTCCCTTTTGCTGCTGGGCTCTTTTTTTATTGCCAAGCCAAATGAATTTGCCATAGATTTAATGTCACCTGGAATGATGAGCTTCTGTTCCAATTCTCCAGTTATTACAGTCATGACTGATTTTCTCTGTTTTTTTTTCATTTCTTTAGACTCAAAAATACTTTGCAGAAGATTTTCGTTTGACTGTATTACTGATTCTTGACCCTGAATGTCTTCCACAGAAAGCTTAGCAGAAATGTTATTATTGCCACTTGATAGCTTTTCAGAAAGCAAAGAGTCTTGATTTGCAGTTACTTTGTTTGATAGTTTTTCATGGACTTGAACTTGTTGGTCTTTGCTTCTCAGAACTTTCTCACAAGCAAAACCATCTTTTTCAAAGGTAATATGTTCCTCATCTCCTTTTGGGGTTGTTGGTGTCTCAATGGGTCTATATTTCTCCTTTTGAGCTTGACAAGAATTCATAATAGAATGAAAGTCTTGCCCTGTTTCCTTACTATTCTGTCTGTATTCTAAATAGTTGTCATCCAAAAAAATATTGCTGAATTTGCTTTCTTGTTCCGCATGACACACATTCATATTGTGATCGCATGAAGCAAAAGCGTAACAACGTGAGGATTTAAGATCTGTGACAGTACCAGACAATGCTGTAAAACTTGAATAAGGTTTTGTATAGCTGACACGTCTATTAGTACTCATTTTATAAGTAGTTACTACTTTGAATGGGATGGAAAGGAGTTTTAAAGATAAAGATGGCATGGAATAAAAACCTGAGTCTCTTCTAAGCTGAGGTAATGACAATACATCAATAGAGGGAACTGGAAAAGAATATCTTCTTATGTTTTTTGACTCCTTGGATGAAATTAGCATAGCAGTCCTTGTTTCAAATAAGCTGTTGTTCCTTATTTGTAGCGCATTACTCATCTCTTTATTATATTTTTTTCTAAAATGGATTTCTTGGGAACTGTAATTTTCTTGTGGGGTTTCTGTAGAATAGCTGAATTTGGAAAAAGCCATTTCTTTATAGAAATCTTTTCCCTTTGTGCAGTCCTTCATATTCTCTTGACAGGAAGCATTTTCTTTTTCCCAGTTTAAGGCAATTGAGTATGTTTCTGGTACATCCATTTTATCTTCTTAAGGATCTAATAATCTTAATTGTAATATCTAAGCAGCTTCCACAGAGTCAGCAAATAAAGCTGGAGTAGATGTAAGAATGTACCATTCTGTATTTATGCAACTGAAAAATGTTTCTCTTGAAAGTCAAAATTTGATCCAAAATTTGAATGGCAAGACACTTTAATGATTAAAAATGTGAAACACAATATTTTCGTAGTTTCAAAATTACGTGAAATGTGACACCAAGCATATTTACTTCGTCATTAGGCTCAGAATTAACTAATAAGTCCTTTCTACCAATATATTTTCCTTCCTACCAACCCTTATTTTCATTGATGGACCTGCAATTTGGATTGTGTATTTGGATGTTTCAGATTTTTCAGAAAGATTAGTCAAGAAATTAGTGGCCTTTTGCTAATTGAAACAGTGTTCTTTGTGATGAGTTTTTTAAAAAAGTGATTTGACTTTCAAGCCATACAGTAGCTCTTCATGAGGATCACAACTCATTTTCATACACAAGAAATCATATTTCACTTCTCTGTACAGCAGACCACAGAATTATACTCCTTTTGATGGCTTTTCTAAGTCATCAATATTTACACTGTAACAATATCATTTGCTGAGCAGAAAAGAGCATAAGCAGGACAATCTTATCCTCACTTTCCTTTTTTTCCACTATCAGATATTGCCTTAAAAAAAAATCAGTGTTATTTTCTTTTCTACTCCATATAAGATGGTTTCTACTGCAGTCCGTTGCTTCATGGATGAAATCTGGTGTTTCTTGGATTGTCACCTGTTTTCAATTTTCTGCTGGCATTAGTTGATACTTATCTGAAGAATAAAAATAAGAGAAAAATTCTGTTACTATTCTGAAAGTAAGACTGCTTAAACATATTAGGCAGGTCAATGATAATTTTTAATGGATTACAAAAGGACCCTAGTGTATCCTGATTGTTCTGCAACTCTGATAATTATAAATTGCTGATGGTTGCTTTCTTTTCAAAAAGGTCTAGGAACCATCCGGGACTGAAATTATCAGACTCCTTCAAAAGAAATATTGGAATTGATACTTGGATAAACTTTTGAGATTCAAAGCCGATTTTCAGATTTCATAATTTTTTCTGGCATTGCAGAAGTAGGAGAGATTGAGTGCTTTGAGTGCATAAATAGCCACTCCATTGCAGACTCTGACTTCCACACTCTTCTCTCCTTATTCACTAACTCATTTTGTCTTAACTTTATTCTATTTAGTCTCTGTGCTTAGTCTGCCCAATAATTTCATTTTCTCCAATAAATATATTTTATAAGGGGCAGTTCCTTTTCACTGTTTCTCTGGCCCTGTATGGTCTTATATGAGTGGCTCTTCATTGCATATTTTGTATTTTCTTATAGTCTGCATTATGCATGTTAGTCTATATTTTTTACATCACTGTGTGTCAGGTATGCAATAGGATAACAGTCATACATACACAAGCACCATGGAAGGCATCAGTTCCAGAACAGGGTATCACATGAAACCTTTCAGCCATTTTATGTGTGCCATTGCAAAGCATGTTAGAAAGACAAATGTCAATAAACCCATGACTATAGCTGCCATCTTTAGTTTTTTGACTCCCACACTGTCTATAATCCTGTTAGTTTACATTTTTAACAAAACATGCTTTCTGTTCCTTTTTAATATCTTGCCACTTAACTACTTTAGCAATAGGAATAGCGCTTAGACTTATATAGGGCTTCACAGTATTTTACAGCCCTTTTTAAGTGGTTTACAGAGTCAGCATATTGCTCCCAAAAATCTGGGTCTTCATTTAACCAACCTCAGAAGGATGGAAGGCTAAATCAACCTTGAGCTGGTGAGAATTGAACTGATGGCAGTTGGCAGAATTAGCCTGCAATACTGCATTCTTACCACTGCGCCACCACGGTTATATGGAACAACTGTGATTGAGTACATGCATGCTGATTGTTTGCCTAAGTTTATTCCAATATATTTTTCATTAGCCTTTACTTGGAAAAGCAGGAAATCCCAGACATGTTGGACTACAACAGTCAGAGTTCCCAGTAACCATAATTTACAAGTAACCTGGAACCTTGGGAGATCACCAAACTGGGAAAGTTCGTTGCTTTAATTTGGATCAAGAAAAAGTCAACTTTATTTATTGAAATGTAAAATTGTCTATGCTTCTTTCCCAATAAAGTTAGATATTTTGATTATAATCTATTGAATTCATATTTAAAAAAGTAATAAAATATGAAATCACATTTCTATATAATTGTAGGTTATATGTAAGTATTGGCAGAGGAAAACATGGGGAATTAATGAACATATGGATAAAATACAAAGGACAATAAACTGGTAATAGACTCTCAGTGTTTAATTTTGCTACCACATTTTAGGAATACCAAAGAGTACATTTTAAATGAGATCAAAATGGTGTAATGTATAATTTGTTCCTTAAGATGAATATTGTATTGTAAGTCAGGACTTGAATGATACCAAAATGTCCATACTAGAACATATCTGATCTCTAGAATGGAAAAGTCTAATTTCCTAATATTGTCTTTGGGAAGTAGTTTAGCAGCTGAAGCTGGGATTTGAGCTGAAGCTGTTAAAGCTTGAGGAAAGAAATCACAGTGCTTCACTCTTTTGTTCAGAATATTTTTAGACAGCAATGATCATAGATCAGGCATCTCTGGCCTTGAGAGCTTATGAATAGCTACTCTCAGATGAATAACCTACTTTTTCTATTCTTGATCCAGCAGGGCTCTTACTGTATTTTTTGACCTTTTCTGTTTGTATAGTATTGAACATAATTAAATGTCTATGGAGATTCCAGGTCATAGTTGTCCCGAAGGTGCTTTTTCAAGAGGCAAATGGATTTTGTTTTTCTTTGAAGACATTTCACTTCTTATCCAAGCTGAAGAAACTTTTGGGATGAGAAGTGAAATGTCTTCAAAGAAAAGCGGTTAAGTCCAGTTACCTCTTGGAAAAGCACCTTTGGGATATTGAGCATAGCATTTAAAATTACTGATTAAAATCATATAAGGCTCAGGCCTTAGGCTCATTGTCTGCTGGCAATGTGATTTTAAAATCTGAGATACAAATAAGTTAATTGATAGTATTACCAGAGAAAATGTTTGTATGTGTGTGTGTGTGTGTGTGTCTATTGCAGCAATGGAACAAACAAAGTATCTTTTTTTAAGGTGTTGATAGGAAGTTTTTAGCTCTGTTGCATGTGTTGACATGATACTTAGAAAATCTTTATTTTTAAAAATGGAACACTTTAAACTGTCAGATAATGAAAAAACAGTTTGCTTGTTCCCCATTCACCACCACAAATCTTAATAGCAGTTTTACAGCATATGACTATATATATATGTCCTGAATGCACAGCTATCTTAAAAGGACCAACTTCAATTGACAACTCTGAAAGCTCCATATAAATAACACCATAATTCATCATTCTTAGAGACTGAAGAGCCACACTAATTCTTAACCCCTTTTCCCAAATATCTTTTTACTTTACTTCATTGGGAATAACTTTTTAAATGGGCTATATAACATGCCAAAGAAGGTTAACTGTATGAATCTTATAGTTGCAAAAGGTCTTTAATCAAAAATCCGTTGGTGGAATTTATCACTGCATTTTTAGGGCTTCAAGGTATATTAAATTGAGAGTACACATGAATGTATCAAAAAAGTGAAGCGAAAGCAGACACAACATCCATTTTCTGATTTTATCTTTTAAACATTTTTTAAGACATTATCTTGATGTTGAACTGTTAATGTACATTAAGAAAAATGCATACATTATCCTGGTCAGATGAAAATGAAATAATATAGTGTTACGTAACCTGTTTAATTGACATCGCTTAACAATAAAATAAAAAACCTAATTGAAGGACAATAGGAAATTAAATAGGCTGATAAGCTGTGAGTTATGTTCAGTTTAGTAAAAGGCCATCTAAGGAAGAGAAGCCCACAACTGGCTATAAATTATCACTAAAAATCCATAGCATTTTGATATGTCTATCAATATCACGTTTATTAAGTTATGATGCAGAGATCTTGCTATGCAGGACAAATGAAGCTAATAAAGCATTTTTCCTTCATTATACAATATAAACTCACTCTTGGCTTAATCAAAGATTTCTTGCTATTCCAGAATAAAGAGGGCTTGACCTTGGAAATTGCATATAGTTTTACCAATCTTTATTCCTTTTATTACATCAATTTTTTTTTTTTTTTGGTCTTCTTTATGTGTCTTATATCAGTTGATGTGATTTTTAATACTGGTTTTTAAATGTAGTTTGGTTCAAAACAAATTCCCTCAGCTTTGTTCTGGTCCTGTAGCTTTCATTGACCACAAAAATAATTTTTGGATGCTTAAAGGCTCTTCCAAGACATAATGACAGTTGGCAGTGGGAACTTCAAAGAGTTTGATAAATCAGCAGAATGTGTTTTTCCACCATCCACAGAATCCAATCTAAAAATGGTATCATTCATCACCATTACTTCAGACAATAAGCATTCTTTCCAACTTAAACATTAATCAGAATCTGTTTTCAATTTATTATTTTCCATTTAAAAATAAATTATGGATATAGTACCTCTTAGAATAAGCTAAACATCTTAGTATTATAAACTGTCATCAAGGGCAGATAAAAGTAGAAATAAATTTTTTGAAGGTAAAATCGTATTTTCTTAAATAATTACAGTTTACTTAAAGTCTAAAGAATTTCTAAATGTAGATTCTCTGAGAAAATATAGTTCAGGCTAGCAAAACCATTGAATAATTTTGCCATTAGTGCTTCTAATATTAATATTTTATAATAATGTATATTCATAAAGGAACAAAATCAGTGGGACTCTGATATAATCTTAAACATTCAAAATGAATTACCTACTTCAGAGTAAATACATTTTGGAAATAGAAGTAAAGCAATTAAAACATACTTAAAAAGGAATTCTATTAATGTAATGATTCATTCCTCAAAAAACAAAAACAAAGAAATGCACCCCCGATTGAAGAAATACATTGTTCCTATACCTTGACAAAGGACATCTGTATATTTCGGCCTTATAAGTTCTCATCAGTTATATGTATATATATATATATACATATATATATATATATATGTACACACACACACACATACATACACAGTATGTATGTAGTTTGTGTGTGTGTATACACACACACATCTTTATGAAATAAAATTTTAAGTAACTCTTATACTTACTTGATATGTACACTAGAACTTTGTCTTTATTCAAAATTCAATGTTACAACTTTAGAATCATATGGTTCCAAGTAATGCTAAAATAAAGAAACTAGCCTATTCTGAGGGGAAAAATATAGAATATTTTTTTATTGGAACAAACCTTGTGAAATTCTATTACAGCAAATGTAGCTGGTGTTTTGTTAATAACCCAGAAAATGAATAGATTCGTGTAAATATTTACAAAGGCTAAGCATTAAAATCAATTTCATTGATTTAGTACAGCTGTGTTCTGATCACACTGGAAAGAACAAAATAATTGTCTGTGATATAAAGATTATAAAACACAGTTCAAAACTCTCACCTATCTCATTTTCTTCTTATTTTCTGTATTATCAATTCAGAACACTAATAGCAACACACAAAGGTAGCTATAGTTTTTCGATTGATGGAGTAAGGGTGTGTATGTTATAATTATTGGTCCAAATTATACCCCCTCTCCCTCACACCATAAGCAATGGGAAAGCAACTCACCTATGCAAATTGTATCGTCTTCCTATTTTTCTGAAAGGAAGACTTTGCATTCAGAGGAAAGACTAGTCAAATCTTAAGCCTGATTGGCTTGCTCTATTTCTTTATATTTCTATTCTTGTTCCTTAAACTCAGAATCGGATTAAGCTATTTAATTCCCGAGATTATTAAGAATGGCCTACCTTTAATCAGCCTACAAATACCTACTCTCTTTTCCCCTCACGTGTATAGACAGATTCAGAACAGAATAAATTTTCTTCTTCTAATGTTTGAAAATTAATCAAATGTAATTTTTCAGACATTTAAAAAGACTGAATATTAAGCAGCAGCCAATTTATACTTGACTGCTACAGTGTAGGTTTTTTTTTTTGCCTATTATAGTGGGGCATCCATGGAGTTTATCCATTTTGACCCATCCATGGAGGGTCAAAAAAGTCTAGATGGGATCTACAGCTGGTGTGATTTAGCTCTGGCAGATTGTGTCATCTGCCATCTTGACTTTTTAAACCGCTTAATGGACATTCCTGCCTTGGTATAACAGAAGAAAAACAACAACAACCAGGAGATATTTAAGGCGGGGAAGAGGTTTCACTGAATTTAATGGGGTTTCCTTTCCAGTAATCATGTATATGTCACAGGATTTCTCCTGTGACATTGTGACTATGACAGTACAACTAATTAAAGGACTGTGGCTCAAAATACAAACACTGCTTTAAAAAAAAAGAATAAATGTTGAAAGAATGGACAAGTTTCACTCATACTTTCTCAGACTTAGGCGAGATGTCCCACCCCGTTTGAAAAAAGGATGACATATCAGCATTTTAGAAAGAATATACACAATATGATGGGAGTACAAATGTTGTGCAAGGTTACAGTCTTTACCCATAATAACTGAAGGAATGGAATTAAACTGTAGAACAGCCAAACTAAATTGGAAGGGATTGTAACTACTTTTTATGGGTATGGAGAAACTATGTGATAGTTACAGGGTTTTAAATGGACTGTCTGGAAACGGCTGGGCCCGTTCAGCCTAACACAGGAGGTTGTTTGATTGGAATTGTATCCAGATTACTTGGGGAAAAAAAGACAGCTCAGCTCTCCCATGGGAAAGGTAGGAAAGTCCCAAATTGGCAATCAAAAAAGAAACAGAAATAGAAATAACTGCAGGTTATATTCTCCAGTTTCTCAAAAAGACCACATCTCTGTTACTTAGTGACAAAAGGTAATGATACCTGCAGCAATCAGGGTCAACATTTCCATTTTTCTCCTGAGTTCCAGAGAGCATCCTTCATCTTGGAGTACAAAAAGGAAACCAGGTTCATAGCTGCTGGTTAAAACTTGGATTGTGCCATTTGTTCTACTTTCTGCACTTTTCTTGTTTCAGTGTTAGTCCGCAATACATTTAACTTCAATTTGATATAATTGGACTAGAGATATTGAGCGAAGAAAATGCAGGGAACAACTTTGTTAGTGAACTCTCTACGGAGGCAAAATCTTTTTAATAGATGTCACACAGCTGAAGGGTTTAGAAGACTTTATTAAAGACCTCCAGGGGACAAAAAAAGCCAAAAGTCATTTTGCTAATTCCAAACTTCTCTCAATTTAAACAGTTAATAATATTAATGTAATATTGATGACACATTTAGAACAATTCTTAATCTGGTATGTTGAAGCAACGTAGGAACCTGCTTAATGCAAATATATCCAGAAAACCCAAATTATAACTTTATGATTTAGCAATGCTACTGGTAATGCTGTGCAAAACACAGCAAGCTTCTTATAAGAATGAGATTTTAGTTCGCATTGGTAATGCAATGTCTAATTCTTTTAATAGGATTTTTACAATTTTGTTTTAAGAACTGCATAGTACATTGGTAAGAATATTATACTGATACTATATTGACAATTTTACTGTGTTTAATGAACTAATGATAAAATACTACTTAATATTTTATACCAGGCATCAGAAATCATTTCAAGTATGCAATTTTATGAGCCCCTTCCCCTCAAAAATTGATATGAGCATGGGTAACAACGTAGAGATTTTGTAAGATTTGGCTTATGAGATTTTTGGATACTTCTCATTTAAAATTTTAATTACATTAAAAAAACCCTTTGGAGGTCAATGGGTCTAATCAGGCTATTATAGGAACTATATGTACAGTGCTTACTATGAGAACACCCAACTTATTTCCTAATAAAATAAACTTTTATGAGCCTTCTTATCAAGAAACTAGGCAAAGTTTGATAAAATTTGTCAAAAGAACTGTAAGTATAAATATTACAGGGAGTAATTACAGGAGTGTGGGGAATGAAAGAATTGGAAATCTAAAATTACTACTATAATTACATTAAGTTTAATTTTATCTTAAAAGATGCAGTTATGATGCAATGCAAATATATAGCTTGCTGAATTTAAAGATTAGCATTCATTCCAATCCAATGTTTTATCAACTGATGAGCGATGGCCTGATGTGGTGGCACAAAAATATTTTGATTCTTTTTGCTGAGGATCTCTATTATCTGAAATGCAGAAAAAAAAAAAATCAGAACAAGAAACTCACCTTACACAGTAATTGAAAATCAGTAGTTAAGATCAATACCCAACTGTTGTTGATAGAAGACATTGGGAAAATATCATATCTGTCCATTACTTCTTATATAGGTAGTGTTTACTATTTCTGGAATGATCTACTCCCTGTTTTATTTCTAAAATTGGTGAA